>NC_134710.1:60644692-60979937 GCF_043290135.1 Rhipicephalus microplus | reverse complement strand
GCGTTGCAGCCGCGTCGGCCGTGTTTCCAGACTCGCTCACTGGATTTCGTGCTGAACGGTTGTGCCCCCGCGATCTCCGACGGCAGCGCAGCTCTGGCCGACTGGGCTCGCCCTACGCCATCTCCTGACGCCAACAAGAGCTCTCGCCGAGTGGTGCCCCGTCCTCTGACTCCTGCGACTGTGTTCATCTTTCCTATCTTCTCCTTACTTCCGTATATCGCTGCCCCTGCGCCATGCTCTCTCTTTCCCCCTCTCTCTATCTCTATACCTTTTAATCCTATCCTTCTAATCCCTCCTTACCCCCCCCCCCCTTCGTGAGCTACTGTTGAGATGTCCTCCCCCGAGAGTAAGTTACGGGCTCACTTTTCATTTAAGAATTTCTCCCCCCCAATTGAAAATCATCGTTGTGTGTGTATGTGTGTGTGTGTGTGTGTATGTATGTGTGTGCGTGCGTGTGCGTGTGCGTGTGCGTGTGTGTGTGTGTGTGTGTGTGTGTGTGTGTGTGTGTGTGTGTGTGTGTGTGTGTTAGCGTTCCGTCGCGCTGTTTTAACTGAGGAGGAGCCAGCGTTGCCAGCAATTTCCTATGGCAGTCTGCAAAGCTGGTTTGGATGCTCAACTGAATCTGTCCTGTAAGATTAACTGTACCTCTCGGTATGCACACCCATGCATAACCGAGCTACAGTGTACTAGAAGAACACTTCCAGTACACTCTAAACGAGCTAAGGCTCAGCAAATTTTTGAAAAGAGCGTTTTAACAACGTCTTCAGAAGCACCTTATTCACAATGTCTGTTTAGTGTTTCGTAAGATGCAAACACGTCTAATACGCCGTTATAGTAAATTCAAGAACTTTTGTTCAAGTTTTGTGTTTCGTGGTGAAAATACCTGAAGCATCTATAGCAGGGGTCTCAACTCACCTTAGGCAGCAGACCGCAGTCATGCAATTTAGTCTCGCAAAGGCCGGGGCAGGGAAGAAGATATATGTGTAGGAGTGAAGGTTACAAAGTGTGGTTACAAGTTGTCAGTGATAAAAAGTTTCCCATATGTAATACAAGGATCATTTCTGAATGAGATGTGGTACTGCAGGGCTCTAACATATCGAAATGTGGACGCCGATTCTCAGATATAGTTTTGCCGAAAAGTTATGTTTCAACTGATGGTGACCACATGAGGTGTCTCATGAAAGGCATGCTTGAATATCGCGTTCGATGCTCTAACCACTGAGCTATCACAGCGGCCTTGAAAGGCATGCTTCAGACCAGTCGTACCTCGCAACATACTTATTAGGTTAATAGAAAAAAATTTTTCGTGAGGACAATCATAGGCGGGATCCCTGATGTATAGCGTCATTTAAAGGTGCACGACTTGTTGGCTTGACTGCGGAGACAAGCTGATTTAGTGCAATAGGCATACGAGGACACTTGCGAGTGCACCCCAGCCAGGCAAATATTATATCACAGTAGAAATAACATATAAAATGAAAAAAAAAACAGGCTCTTGCTGCAAATTTTGTAGAAAGACACCCCGCACAAAGTCACAATCTGGTTTTTCCCATGTTGTAAAGTTGCGGCTTTCCTGCATACCACGAACATCATATACCTGTTACATGAGCCATCAAATTTGCAAGCTAACTTATTTTGCGGGATGCTACCTAAAGAGTAATCACTTAATAATATATAAGATATTCTACCCTAACCGCTTTCAATGAAAATCGAATTATTTACGGTAATAATTTTAGAAATGCTTTTTTGAATTATCGCATTAGCACATTCAAGGAATTTTTGAGCGATTATGTCCGTGTTATTTATATTAGAATCATTATTGATTAAGTAACATCTTTAATATCATAGCATATGTCGTGATTTATCTGTCATAAAATGAAGCACACGAAAAATTACCAGATTTTTGATGGCAAGGGAAGAGTTAGCGGTCGTTCCATCAACACCTCCTAAAATTTTTAGGAGGTGTTGGTTCCATGCGCTAGCCGCTCTTATGCAACAGACATGGCCCTCGTTCGGGAGCGCTTCTTCTCACTAGATCGAGCGCTGTTCCGGCAAACTGTCCTCCCCCCCCTCCCGCAGTGCCACCTTCCACACAGAAGGCGGCACCTTGCAGTTCCGGGAAAACGTCGCCTCCTCCGCCGAGCCACCTTGCAGTTCCGGGTATGGCTGCGTCTCCTCCCCCGAGCCCTGGGAACTGGTCTGAGAGAAGGGACCAAAGATGTTATTTAAGGCCGTGCCGGACTCATGTTTGAGGGATTTTGCCCCAGCCGACGTTGTCGTGATGGCCGGCTTTGTACGAACTATAACCTGCTATAGTAAACGTCCCTACCTGTTGCTGTTTTCAAAACGATCGCCTCCCTATTCCGCCTCTGGACGCAGGCTTCAGCAAAGTAGGTTCGACTGCTCACCGCTCTCGGCTATCGCTACCATCGCAACGAACCGGAAATCCTAACATCGCACAGCCACAAAGCACGTGCCGGCACACCTGCTGCACCCAAGCGGAGGGTGAAAGAGCGTCGCCAATTGGCTTACCATTTGTCCCCCGCTTGCGTGCTGCAGCGGTCCGTGCATATGCATTGCGGCTGTGCGTGTAGCGCGTGGAACGGCCCTAAGACGTATACGCGAAATTCAGTACAAGGCGTGCCCTTAAGAAATCGCGCATGTTATTTAGCTGCATTGGAATAAACAGTCTGTTGAAATAAAGAAAGTCAACAAAAGGCCGCCAGAATAATTAAGACTTTTGTAAGGCACACCACCTTGCAGATGTGTCATTATCGATGTGTTGTGCGTTTTCTCACGTCCATGGCGCTTAACTAAATTATAATATTAAAAGTAAAACGTTAACTATCTCGTACGACCTTGCCTTTTGTGCCTATATATGTAACATGCTCAGTACCACTTAGTGCAGAAAAACGGCCCATTTGTCGTGGATGATAAATTTAATGGTTTGAGCGATTTCGGGCTAGAATTGAATAGACATTTTCAAGGGTGTGTGGTCACTGGCATAACTACGGGACTAATGAGATAACTGCTCCGCAATTGTGAGCAAATGTTGTTTTTCACCACTATACCACCGTACTTATACAAAACTCGGCCGCTTCACGTCTCGCAGGCTGGAGATAAAAATCGGGAAAAAAAATGACGACCTTGCCATTTCCACATGCAGTCGCCAATTTTCGCAATCACACGCAAATAGTTGAGAAGGGACCACATTGTGCGCGTCTGCACATAACAACTGAACGTTTAGCCATCAATACTTCCTGTATCGCGGGCTCATTCTGATGAGGCCCAGCATATAGGAACGATGAGTCGCCCGTATGTTGGAAACAGCCAAATACAAGCTTGTAACGCTTTTTGTTGCGCAAGTAAGGACCAGTCGATCTATAGCGTGACGCATATCAAAAACAAGGCACGTGAAATGGAAAATACGTGATCGGACTTCGAGTACTATTCGGTGCTCATACGCTTCCTGCCTGGAAACCATCGTTTGAAGGTCGGGTCGCGACTTTTCGTATACTCGATGCTTTCGCTGACAAGTTCACATTTTTCATCGAGAAAACTGAACTTTATGTAAACAGCACACGCTGCAGCACAAACTTACTCGCCGCTTATCCGACGAGGATAAGCGGCGAGTAAGGAAGCGACGAGGAAGGAATATATATATATATATATATATATATATATATATATATATATATATATATATATATATATATATATATATATATATATATATATATATATATATATATATATATATATATATATATTTCATTTCATTTTATTTCCTTAAAGACCCCTTGCGGGGCACAACATAAGGGGTGGGTACATAAAAATTGAGCAGAAAACAATCGTTTGTCCTAAAGTGAAAGATGATTAGTGATACTGGTTGTGAAGGTAGAAGTACAAGTAATGGCAGGAATGTCGCCTGAAAGGCCATTCCAGGCAACTGCCGTGCGAGGAAAAAATGATGTTGAAAAAGTAACGGTGCGTGCACGTGGGCGTCCGACTTGAAGTGGATGATTAGTTCGTTGAGAGATGTACGCTGGGGGAACAAAATAAGGTGGCATGCGTATCGAGCTGTGAAAAAAACTTATGAAATAACGAAAGACTGGCGATACGGCGGCGGAGGGAAAGGAGGGGCAGTTGAAGTTCTGCCTTTAGTGAAGATACGCTGACGTCATGGGAGTAAGAATTATTGATAAACCTAGCGGCACGGTTTTGAATACACTCAAGGGCGTCTTCAAGATAGGCCTGATGCGGGCTCCAGATTGGGGAAGCATATTCAAGTTTAGTTCTAACAAGGCTTTTGTAAGCTAATAATTTTACATTTCTAGGTGCGTTACGTAGATGACGTCGCAAGAATCCCAATGTTTTGTTTGCCGATGATATGACTTTCGTGATATGCAAACCCCATGAAAGATCGTTGCAGAGTGTGACCCCCAGATATTTAAAAGAATTAACAGTTTCAACTGGAATATTACTGATGGAATATGGAAAAACAAGTGGAGAACGGCGGCGGGTGAAGGATAAGGCTTTGCATTTGTGAGGGTTAAGTTCCATTAGCCAATCATCGCACCATTGTTTTACATTGTTAAGATCACTCTGTAGAGCTAATTGATCAGAAGCGTTACAAACAGTGTGGTAAATAATACAATCGTCGGCAAACATTCGGATTTTACAGGATACATGAGTTGGAAGATCGTTAATAAATATCAGGAATAAAATCGGGCCCAGAACCGACCCCTGCGGGACACCAGATGTTACCGGAAGTGAAGTAGAGGTAGCATTGTTAACAAAGACAGCTTGAGTGCGGTTACTTAAAAATTCACGGATCCACTTTAGGACGTCGGGGTGTAGGTTTAAGCTGGAAAGTTTCAACAGAAGGCGTTTATGTGGTACTTTATCGAATGCCTTCGCAAAGTCCAGGAATATGGCATCAGTCTGTACGTTAGAATCCAAGTTAATATGCAAGTCGTGCGAAAACATAGCCAGTTGAGTCTCGCACGACAAACCTTTACGAAAGCCATGCTGCGCGGAATTGAAAAAGTTATTTGAGTCTAGGAAGTCCATAATCCGGGTGTAGATGACATGTTCGATGATTTTGCATGGAATGCTAGTTAATGAAATTGGTCGGTAATTGAGGGGTGACTCTCTAATACCTGATTTGAATACTGGGGTGATATTTCCGTGTTTCCAATCACTAGGAAGCTCACCCGTGGAAAGAAACTGCGAGTAAAGTAGACACAAAAATTTTGCACAGATCTGTTGAGTGTTCTTTAGAAATTTCGAATTTATGTTGTCGATACCTGATGATGAAGATAATTTAAATTTATCAATGATTGCCAAAACTCCAGGTTCAACAAGAAGGATTGGCGGCATGGAAGTACTGACTACGGTAGGCTGTGGTGGGGGTAGAACGTCAGTTTCTTTGCTAAAAACCGATGAGAAAGCTCTATTAAACAGGTCGGCACATTCCGAGTCAGTGGCCACGTCACCTGCTTCATTAGTGAGAGTGATAGTGCACGAGTGGTTGGGATTTATGACCTGCCAAAATTTCCTAGGGTTACTAGCAAGCAATTTCGGTAAATGAGAGTGAAAAAAAGAATGCTTAGCGTTTCGTATTGCCGTGAGGTAAGCTTTTTCAGCAGCATAATATTTTAACCATGCGTTTTCGATATTCTGCTGCTTGGCGGAACGAAAAAGGCGTTTTTTCTTATTTTCTAATTTTTTGAGCGTTTTAGTAAAGCATGGTTTTTGGGAACAGGCACGGAAACTGAGCTTAGGGATGAATTTTTCGACCAGTGTATCACATTTATCCTTAAATAACTTCCAGTTATCATGCACCGTGCGATAAAGAAAATTATCTTTGAATATTGGAAGAAAACAGTTTAATTCATCATTTATAGCAGTGTAGTTTCCTTTATCATATAGTCGTATGGTTTTTTTGGTGGTTCGTTGTTTTGGAGGAGTGATTAAAATGTCGGCGTGAATTACTTTATGGTCGCTTATTTCTGACAAGTAGGAAATAGATGTTACACTATCAGGAATACTGGTTAGTATTAGGTCTAATATGTTTTCACAGTCTTGGGTTACGCGGGTTGGTTTGGTGACAACTTGAGCTAGGTTGAAATTTAGACATACATTAACAAATTCACTCGCCTCACTCTGTAGCCCTCCGTTAACAGTTAGATTAGGCCAGTCAATATTCGGGAAATTAATGTCGCCAAACAAGATAATATGGGCATTAGGGTACTTTGTTGAAAGTTCAATTAGCATGGAATTAAGCTTGCCGGGAAAGTCAGGATTCCTATGTGGGGGCCTGTAGCACACGCCAATTAAAACTGATTGCGGTACAGCTTGGTGTTTTATCCATATTATTTCCAAGTCTGATGAAATATTCACCAAAGTTGCGGGTAGGCCCTGGCTAACAGCAATGAGCACCCCTCCTCCCATTCTGCCGTCCCGGTCCTTACGGAAGATCTGAAAATTAGGTAAGTCAGCTAGAACTTCCTGATCGCTTACGTCACTATTAAGCCATGTTTCCGTTAATAAAAGCAAGCTGCTACTGGATGATGAAACAAGATTAGAGACGATTTCGCGTTTCGAAATGAAACTGCAAATGTTGGTGAAGATTACGGAAAGAGACATGGTAGTTTGCTGCGTTGGTTGGGGATTAGTTGATGATAACGGACGACGCAGTGATTGCTAGGTTACTTCCTTCACTGCCTGGGAAGATTCATCAAAGACGTAGCGTTTAGAACCTATGAGCAAAGTTTTGAAGCTTAATTTAAATGCTGTAGATTTTGATCTGGCAAACGTGACAAGGTGTCTTCGTGCATGTCGGACGGCAGGGGAAAAGTCCTCACCAACGCTGTAGTTAGTGTCTTTAAATTTCTTGCCTTCCGACAAGATCGACTGTTTGACCTTAAACGAACTAAATTTTACAATTACAGGACGGACGCGGTCAGGCGAATGGCGACCAAGGCGGTGTGCGCGTTCCACTTGTGAAGGCTGTATTTCTAGTTCAAGGTTTTCAGTGATACACCGAATGACTGTTGCCTCTGAATCGGCAAAGGATTCTTTGGTATTAGGATCAGGAATACCATAAAATATCAGGTTATTTCGGCGGGAACGGTTTTCGCTAACGTCTGCACGGGATTGAAAGTTATGATAATGCCGGGTGATATTAGTGGTTAAGGTTTTTGTGTCATCTAGCTCTCTGCGCATGCTTGAAAGTTGACAGTAATGCGTTTCCAGATTAGTCAGACGCTTGCATACATCATTCAATGCTGCGTCAGTTGATCGCAGATGATCTTTAACAGTTTGAAGTTCCGCGATCAATTTGGTTTGTGCTACAGAAAGATTTTTCAGCTCGGTGAGTACAGCATGTATGGTATCTGGAGGCCCCGGGTTAATTTCAATATCCCCTCCCAAAAGCAGTAATGAGCGCAGCACTTGAAAACATTCGACAATAATAGCAACACAGCACTGCGGGCCCGGCAGCTGTACTAGAGAATAATTACTTGACTGCGCTTATATATATATATATATATATATATATATATATATATATATATATATATATATATATATATATATATATATATATATATATATATATATATATATATATATATATATATTGTAGTGACAAATACGGGCTCTAAGAATGACGAAGAAGACGTTTGTTGTGGCTGAGGCTCGTGCTGCTGCAGCTGCTGCTGAAACCGCTCGTTGCTGTCTCGGTGCTGTTAGGCCCAATAAACGGTTGCTCTACCCCGGCGTGCGTCTAGCAGTATTCTTACATTTGGTGGAGGTGCTGGTTGTCTCAAACTGGAACTCCGTTCCCGGACTCCACCTCAGCCCCTCGCCTCGTCAATGCCTGACAACATGACCCAGCCCCCTGCAGTGATAATCCCATCTGTCACCTGTTCCGGAATGCCACGACAGCGAGATCCAGTTATTTTCAACGCGACCGACGACCAAGACGCCGAAGACTGGCTGTCGCAGTATGAAGCGGTAAGCGCCCACAATAAGTGGGATGACAAAGACAAGCTCGCTTACCTCAATTTCTATCTCGCGGGTGTGGCAGAACTGTGGTTCAACAACCACAAAGCGGAAATACCCTCTTGGCCTACCTTAAAGACGCGCTTCGCAGAAGTCTTTGGCCGACCCGCTGTTCGCAAGCTACGCGCCGAACAGCGCCTGCGCTGCCGCGCAAAGCGCTCAGGCGAGACCTTTACCTCGTATATTGAGGATGTTTTGGACCTCTGCCGTCGTACCGATTCATAAATGTCTGACACTGACAAAATACGGCACATCATGAAAGGTATCGAGGACGACGCCTTTCACGTGCTCGTTGCGAAAAATCCGCAAACCGTCGCCCAGCTTATTCAGCACTGTCAGAGTTTCGACGAGCTGCGGAGAGAACGGATTTCTACTCCACGTCCAAACCTCGACACGATCTCTACATCTGGGTTAACCATTGGCGCCGTTTCCTCCGAACAAACCACGTTAATGCAGCAAATCCAGCAGTTTGTGCGAGAAGAAGTTTCGCGCCAATTGTGTCTTGTGCTGTACGTCCCGACCAGTGAGCACATGCTTACCCCAACGCTCCGCAAGGCAATCGAAGAGCAAGTTTCTGACGCCCTGTCTCCCACATACAATCCTCCGCCTATCTCCGCCTATCTCCGCCTATCTCCGCCCCTCTCACTTATGCTGAGGCCGCCAGACGATCGCCGCCGTCGCTACCAACCGTCACGAATCTTGCTAGACAGCCCCGTCCCCTCAACGCAGCAAGTCCTCCTACCCGTCGCCACACACCTCCTGTTCGCCACCCCACACCACCATCAACAAACCCTTGGCGCACTCCAGGCAATAGGCCAATTTGCTATTTCTGCCAGCTTCCTGGTCATGTAGCACGCTGCCGTCGTCGGGATTACAACCCAACTGCTGGTGAAGCGACTTACGACTCCTACCGTCCAGAGCCACCACAGCCGTCTTCGTTCCACCCCACGTCGTATCAGTCTACGCCACGTCGCCGCGGCTTCGACAGGAATTGGTCGCCCTCACCACGGCACCGCTCTATTTCTCCGATGCTTCCTCGATCACCACCCGCCCAAACGAAAAACTGACCATCGCAGTTCCCGAGGCAAGAGCTGCGCATATATCGAAACCTTCAAGGCCTCCGTTTTTACCTGCTAATGAAATAACTGTGCATATTGATGGTGTACCTGCGAAAGCGCTCGTTGATACTGGTGCTGCCGTGTCTGTGTTAAGTGGTGAACTGAGCTGCAAGTTGAAGAAGCTTACGCTGCCGCTTTTCGATGTCTCTCTCCGCACGGCCACTGCGCATCACATCCAACCTTCTGCGACGTGCACAGCTCGACTTGTCATCCAAAATATTTTGTATGTAGTCCAATTCGTTGTGTTTTCCCCATGTTCACACGATATCATCTTAGGATGGGCCTTCCTCCGCGCTCATCATGCCGTCGTTCACTGTGCGCGTGCCGAACTAGAGTTGTCGACGATGTGTGAACTGCCCCTGTGTGAAGCGCAGACGTCTGAAGGACCTTCTTTCAAGCCGCTATCTTCTCGAGTCACCGTAGCCGCGGACACTCACATCCCTCCTCTATCCTGTGTTCATGTGCCACTCTTCTGCGACGACGCACCCTCTGTCACCGCCCTCTTTATCCCCTCCGACACATTCGGCTCTCGCAAAAGCTTCCTTCTCCCGTTCGCAGTTGTCACCGTAGAAAACTTACGTGGCTCCTCTGACACCACCCCCACTTCATCTCCGGAGGTTTTTCCCCCATCTATTGACCCTAAACTTCCCGTTGCTCAGCGCACCCAACTCCTGGCTTTACTCGATCGCTTCAAGATGTCATTTGACCATAGCCAACATTCTTCGGGTCGCACGTCTGCCATCGTTCACAAAATCGACAGCGGTAGCCATGCACCTTTGCGCCAGCGCCCATATCGAGTTTCTCACGCTGAATGCCGTGCCATTGATGATCAGGTGAACGATATGCTTCGACGTGGTGTGATAAAACTTTCAAACAGCCTTGGGCCTCTCTGTTTGTACTGGTGAAAAAAAAGGACGGCGGCGTCAGATTTTGCGTTGATTACAGGCGTCTTAACAAGATCACCAGAAAAGATGTTTATCCGCTGCCCAGAATCGATGACGCCCTCGATTGCCTGCAAGAAGCAGAGTTCTTCTTTAGATCTTCGATCCGGCTACTGGCAGGTCCCTATGAATGAAGCCGACCGCTCCAAGACTGCGTTTGTAACGCCTGACGGATTGTAAGAGTTTAACGTCATGCCATTCGGCCTCTGTAATGCGCCTGCCTTCTTCGAGCGTTTCATGGACAACATCCTTAGAGGCTTTAAATGGAACACATGCCTGTGCTATTTGGATGACGTCGTCTTTTTTTCGAAGGACTTCAACTCCCACCTCAGCCGTCTAGCAAGCGTCCTGACTTGTCTTTCGAACGCTGGACTGCAGCTGAATTTGAAGAAATGCCACTTCGTTGCCCGCCAGCTTACCATCTTAGGGCATGTTGTTAGCAAGCATGGTGTCCGTCCTGATCCAGCCAATATTCGCGCTGTCGCCGACTTTCCCAGGCCGGCTACACTAAAAGAACTCCGCAGCTTCAACGGGCTCTGCTCATATTTTCGCCGTTTTGTGGGCAATTTCGCCACCATAATCGCACCCCTGACGCAGCTACTTGCCGACAACCAAGACCTCTTGGCGTGGTCCCGAGCATGCGACGAAGCATTCGCGTCTTTACGCCATCTTCTGACATCACCACCACTTTGATCACTTTGACATCACTATGCCACTTTGATCCAGACGCTCCAACCGAAATCCATACGGACGCTAGTGGAGTTGGCCTCGGCGCTACTCTTGCTCAGCGTAAATCTGGCTTCGATGAGTATATGTTGTGTCCTACGCTATAGTCGCACCCTCACTAAAGCGGAAAAGAACTATTCAGTCACCGAGAAAGAATACCTTGCCATTGTTTGGGCAATCACAAAATTCCGACCTTACGTATAAGGCAGCCCATTTGACGTCATGACTGATCACTACGCATTGTGTTGGTTGTCGTCATTAAAAGACCCATCTGGTCGCCTAGCTCGCTGGGCACTGCGTCTCCAAGATTACGATATTCGTGTAATTTATCGGTCAGGCCGCACGCATTTGGACGCCGACGCTCTTTCTCGCTCGCCACTTCCCCACGATTATGTTGCAGCGTCTGTTTCCAGCTGCGAATGTTCTTCACTTGAACAGGCCGACATGTCCATGAGCAACGCCAGGATCCATGGATAGCGTCTCTCTTAGAGTACCTGTCTCAGACGTCTCCACGTACCGACAACCGTTTACTTCGACGAAGTGCTTGCCATTTTACCATCTGGGACGGTCTTCTGTACCGGCGAAACTACCTATCTGATGGCCGCAAATGGTTGCTGGTAATACCTCACCACCTGCGTTCTGACGTCTGTGCCTCCTTCCACGCGGATCCGCAATGCACCCACGCAGGTGTAGTGAAAACGTATGTTCGCCTACGAATTCGATATTACTGGCGCGGAATGTACCGCCTTGTTAGGCAGTACGTCCGTTCATGTTCCTTGTGCCAACGCCGGAAGAGCTCCCCTCGCACATCTACAGGGCAACTCCAGCCCCTGCCTTGTCCTTCTCGGCCTTTCAGCCGCATGAGAATCGACTTGTACGGTCCCCTACCATACACACCAAATGGAAACCGCTGGGTCATCGTAACCGTGGACCACCTTACGCGCTACGCCGAAACTTCGGCGCTTCCCGAGGCAACTGCTCGTGAAGTCAGCCTGTTCATTCTGCACAACCTCGTCCTTCGGCATGGTGGACCCCGCGAGCTTCTCAGTGACCGTGAGCGTTCCTTCTTGTCGTAATCTGTAGGAGCCCTCCTACGCGAATGCAACGTCGTGCACCGAACAACGACCGCATACCACCCCAAGCCAACGGGATGACCGAGCGATTTAATCGCACGCTGGGTGACATGTTCTCCATGTATGTTTCTGATGACCATACGAACTGGGACCGCATACTGCTATTCGTTACTTACCCTTACAATAGCGCAATTCAATCGACAACTGGATTCTCCCCATTCTTCCTTCTTTGTGGTCGGGAACCTTCATCGTTCTTGGACACTATCCTTCTGTACCGCCCAGACTCTTCAGAATCGACAACTTTGGCCGAAGCCGCCACATATGCCGAAGAATGTCGGCAGCTAGCACGTTCGCTAACTACGCACAATCAGGCTCGCCAGAAGCACTCGCATGACCGACGCTCATCCCCTTCGCCATACGCGCCTGGGGCAATCGTGTGGCTCCGCGTGCCATCGTCTGCCCCAGGCTTTGCTGGTACGGACCTGCGCCAGATCTGGCGCAGGTCCGTACCAGATCCTGCGCCAGACTTCACCAGTCAACTACATAGTTGAACCTAATCAGCCACCTACAGATCAACGGCGCCGCGGGCGCGAGACTGTGCACGTCGAGCGTCTAAAACGTCACTACGACCCACCAGTCCTGTCTGTGCCATAGGTCGCCAGGATGGCTTCTTTCGCACCGGGGAGTCAATGTAATGACAAATACGGGCTCTAAGAACGACGAAGCGACGAAGAGGTTTGTTGTGGCGTAGGCTCGTGCTGCTGCAGCTGCTGCTGAAACCACTGGTTGCTGTCTCGGTGCTGTTAGGCCCAATAAACGGTTGCTCTACCCCGGCGTGCGTCTTACAGTATTCTTACAATATATATATATATATATATATATATATATATATATATATATATATATATATATATATATATATATATATATATATATATATATATATATATATATATATATATATATATATATATCATGAAGTGGAAGACCGGCAAAACGAAACCTTCTTTATTTTTCCTACGTTTCAGCCGGGGACCGTCCTTAATCAGGGAAAACACGTTACAAAAATGTGCTTGTCTTAAGTAGGCATGGTATATCAAGGGCCCCTGACACGTGAACTATCACTATCATGCACTATCTACTCTGACGTGGTGAGTAATGAACAGCAGAGAATGTCAAAGCAATGTCAAAGAAAGATTATGAGAATACATGAACGGTGTTTACATCAAGTATAGATCACATGAATATCACTTTGAAAAGTACAGTAATATCTACGAACAAAACTATCGAACCCATACAGCGAATCACACAGAGAAAAAAGACAAAAAAGTATAGCAGAAAACGTTCAAACCGAACAAGATGCGTAACTAAGAATTTCACGGGGCACAAACAGAATTGATGACACAAAGTAAAGAAATTCATTGCACCGAAAAGGTGTAAAAATCTGCGTGTACAGTGATTATGAACAAGCAGTGATGAAACTAGAACTTAGTTCTGCGCCGAAAGAAACCTGCCTGGATCTTCATTTATATCGGATAAGATTGCGTTGAACTTGTGTATCAGAAATGACTCGCGCAGTTCCCTATCATAGTGCGAAGGGAAACCTGATTCCAGTGTAGTAGCTCTTAGTTTATTGAATGAGTGACCAGGAATGTTAACGTGCTTAGACAAAGGTAGATTGGGTAGGCTTGTGGCACGTGATTTAAGGTTATTAAAGCGTAGTCTAAAAGGTGTTTCAGTATGTCCGATGTATTGGAGTTTGCACAAAGAGCATTCAAGCATGTAAACAATGTTGCTTGTGTCGCAGTCAAAATCCCCTTTAATTTGTAGATGAAAGTTTGATGCTGTACTTTTAACCAAAGTGGTCGTCGTCATATGGTTACAAACTTTGCAACGGGGTTTGTTGCATGAATGACAACCAGAAAAAGTAGTGGCGGTAATCCTTGAGGAGGTTAGTATGTCGCGTAAGTTCTTCGATCTGCGATATACCACACGTGGGGGATCAGGAAAGATTTTTTTAAAGTGATCACTCTGTATTAATATGTTCTGATGCTTCTGAAGAATGCTGTTGATGTTTGGTGCTGATGCGGCGTGTGTATAAACCAGGCTCGTGCTTGAGGGTGCGGCCTGCTTCTTCCGAATAAAAAGTTCCTTACGGTCAATGTCCTCAGCCCGTTTAATAGCATCGTTAATAACTTGTGGTGGATATTTTTGTTTCTGTAGGGCCTCCCGAAGTTTGGTGCAGTTGTCTGTAAAATCTTAATTGTTCGAACATATTTTCTTGAAACGCAGTGCTTGACCATATGGGATTGCCGTTTTGCAGTGCTTCGGATGTGAACTATTGAAATGTAGGTATGACTGCCTATCCGTAGGCTTTCTAAACAGTTTAGTCGTCACTTTGTTAGCACGTATAGTAACCGTGACGTCAAGACAATTTATTGCTGTGCTTGAGTATGATTCCGAAAAAGAGAAGGTGGGATGAGCCTTGTTGAAGTCTGCAATGAACGACAGAAGTTCTGTCTCTCCGTGCTGCCAGATCAGAAGGACGTCGTCAATATAACGCTTATAATAAAACGGTTTGAGACTGCATGCGTCTAAGAATTTATCTTCGAGTTGGCCCATAAAGATATTTGCATAGCTTGGTCCAATTTTCGTACCCATAGAAGTGCCACTAACCTGAACATAATGCACACATTCAAATTCAAAATTGTTCGATGTCAGGATTAGTTCTAGTAACCGCGCTAGTGTGTTGCTGTCCACTGTTTTGTTGGAAACTTTTTCTTCATAAGCCTCAAATATTGCTTGAATGCCATCAATATGAGGGATGTTCGTATAGAGTGACTCTGAGCGAGGCTATGCCTAGTGTCACAAGCAATGAACCAAGTGGCACGTCAAGGTCAATGATGTCGAGCAAGAAATGGTTTGTATCTTTCAGGTATGAATTGAAAGTGGGTGGGATACCCTTAATGAGATTATCAGCGAATCTAGACACTGGTTCAGTGACGGTGCCAATATCGGAAATAATAGGGCGGCCAGGATTATTTACTTTGTGTATTTTTGGCAGGATATAAAATCGCCCCGGGATGGGGCTAAGGGTGATTAAGGAGCGTATAGCTCTCTCGTTGATTTTGTCTTCCTTGACAAGGTCTTTTATGGTATTGGAAACCATTTCCTTGAACTACTCTGTCGGATCGTCATCAAGGCGCTTGTAGAAATGTAGAAAAAATCAGCTGTCTTTGAATCTCAGTAGTATAATCAGACTTATTCAATATTACTACAGCGCCACCTTTATCAGCTGGTTTGATAATTATGTTTTCGCGATCTTGCAGCTTATGGAGGGCCTTACATTTTGGAAGTTGTTGGTTTCAACGAAAGTCGAAGCCCCTTAGGTACCGTCGAAGCAGTTCACACTTGGTCCACGCGTCCACACTTGGTACCTATGTAACTTGATCGGGGTTTAAACTTCTGTCCTGCCACTGGTGGCTTTAAGGATTTACAGCTGGCAAAGGATTTAAATAATTTTGCACGAAACCTACGCTTAAGAGAATTCATGAACGGCCATCTTCTTCGCACATGCCATCCCGCGAGCACTGGACGCCTCCAACACAACGTGACAAGCTTCTTGATCTCTACATCTCAGCAGTGCAAGGCGGCATTCTGGAAGCGTATAAGAAACCCACGTCCTTCAAACATAATCTGTCCATTTCTGATAAAAAAGCCCTCCATGGGTCGCCGTGATATCTCAGTTATAGAGCATCAAACGCGTTATTCGAAGGTCGTAGGTTCGATTCTTGCTCACGGCAAGTGATTTTTTTTCACCCACTTTTCTTTCTTCTTATTTACATTACATTGGTTCTAATAACTTCCCCTATCCCCTATACGTTGCTTAGCATTATTGTCTGTTAGATCTCATTATGTCAAAACACGGAAAAACGAGCCCTTAAGTATACACTTCCTTCTTTTCCTATATATATATATATATATATATATATATATATATATATATATATATATATATATATATATATATATATATATATATATATATATATATATATATATATATATATATATATATATATATATATATATATATATATATATATATATATATATATATATGCAAGAAAGAGACGACGAAACTTTCGTGGAAGCGTCCTTACTTAACGTTTTCAGCTGGTGGACCAGCCTTCGTCAGAGCCTCTGACGAAGGCTGGTCCACCAGCTGAAAACGTTAAGTAAGGACGCTTCCACGAAAGTTTCGTCGTCTCTTTCTTTCTCTTTCTTGCATACAATACGTCGGGTCCAGCGTGAATGACGTTCAACAAATCTGGTGTACATATATATATATATATATATATATATATATATATATATATATATATATATATATATATATATATATATATATATATATATATATATATATATATATATATATATATATATATATATATATATCCTGACTTACTTCTGGCGCCCTAAATATGTGGTAAAGCAAAAAGTGTTCTCTAGTGTGATACACTAGCTACCTTACAAATTAAAGTATAATGAACTCCATTCGTCATTTCTGGATGTGCTTTGTTTTCTCGTGTGTTTTTGTGAAGCTCTTGTCAGCGCACTTTTTGACCCATATATGACATGCCGAATAATCGCCAACTCGCCGAACTACATATGGACTTTGCTTATTATTTGTTTTTGCATACTGCCAGTCCCAATGGAGACTATCGCAGGAGGGCAAACAAAATACACAAGAAATGCATATACAACCAAATACACAATAGATACACTTGTACTTACATGCGAAAATTGCTGAGCTTTGTTTGCCAACATGTCCGTGACTTGTCTCCAGGTTGAAGGAATATGGACTGCATAGCACGGGCTTGCTCTGGAATCGAACTCATTAACGCGCATCTTTTCACTTCCACATTAAAGAGGCAACGTATGAAGTCTCAAGTTTGTTTTCGCAGTCACTGTGCTCAGTCATGTTTTCTCTGTTGGTAACTGGCGACGACTGCCACTACACAGAAGCGTGTCAATGTAACGAAATCTCGCCAGTTCTGACACCTACCGAAGGAAATCGCGTCGACGAGTGGATATCCTCCGGGGAGCTGTTTCGGAGGCCTACCGAATTTTTTTTCTAAGTGTCACCAATAGCCGGCCTATAGCAGCTGCCATGGTAACGACCCCACGGTTCGCGCGTTGGCAGTGATTAGCTAATTACTAGAACGTGTTCCTCGATCAGGTCTTTTGCCTCAGGCACTGCATACAAGCGTTAGCGCGGCTTTTTTTTTTTAATTTTTAAGGTTGGTATAAGGTGTGAAACCAAGTGACTGCAGTATACCTTGCGTATAATGCACGGAATCGTCCTGAAGGTCATTCGAGTTTCGACGCAATAAAGAAACGTCACTATTAGGTTAATTCTGGTGCATCAATAAAGAAGGAGGAAGTTTATAAGGGTTTTCTGTATATTCTCGACATTATAGTTCGTATGAATTCACGAAATTGATAGATTAAAGGCACCCAGTGGCGCAGCAGATTACGTGTAGGTGTTCATAACCCGAGGTTATAAGCAGAGCACTGTACGGGCCCGGGCTGGGCTCGGGCCCATGAACTTCGGGCTCGGGTAGGGGCCGGGTCTCAAGTACATGGTGTTTCAAGAAATGTGGCCAATATTATTTAAAAATTGCAAAAAGAAGGCATCTGCAGCGTTCCCTTTACTCTGACAGAAGGCATCTTCAGATGTGTACAAACATTAATTACGGTAGTAATTAAGAGTAATTATTTGTTACTCATTTTAAAACAATTACCTTTTCATCGAGGGTATTTTTGAAGTGAACTGTAGATGCTCTCTTTGGTGTGTCGGTTTCGGTTTCTCCTGTTAAATTAGCCAGATATAATCGCTCCGCGGTGATTGCCCGTGGCCGCCTTTCCAAAATTTCAAGGTGGCAACACACTATTCATAGGAAGAACTTGAATTCACCCACAACTGCATGAACTATATGCATTGGTAATCAAATGAGACCACAGTGATTTTTTCAATCGACGTGTGCAAGCAAAGCTTTCATTTTTGTTACATCTAAATCATAACGCCAGGCGATGAAACTAAGCACCCTGCAGTTATAAGCATATGCAGGTAACTTCGTTTTTATAAGAATCACTGAGTGTTGAACAGAAACAATTTTGTGCTTGTGTTTCTTCGTTCTCGATTAGCTAAAATGAATTTTTGCATGGAAAAATAAATTCTTTGTAAAGTTAGTTTCAACATGTTGATAATAGTATGAATGAATTTGGTATACTAATAAAGCAAAAATGTATTTTATGCAAAATCTTGATGGTTGCTGAGCTGTACATGTGTTGTTCATGCCATGAATATATTTACAAAATATTAATAAATACAGGAAACCACTCAGTTGGAGGCTATGTATCGGCCATTTATATCACAACTACCGCTCTGTTAATACTAAGCGTGTTGACGATCTCAGCTTCATAGGTGAACGTTGTAACACTGAACCACCTAGCGAGTGCAAAACTTTCAAAATCTGTAAGCAAAAAGTAGGGCCGGCATCATATGCAAGCCTGAGTGCAAGCGATATGAAATCATTTTATTATTCCTGACAACTTGACATCACGCTTAATGATATAGCTGCGACACTGAACAGTTATCGTGCTGTGTTTTCTTTTTTTTTTTACGTGACTCATTTCGTTACGTTCTTTTCGCTCGCGTTGTATACATTTCCAATCACGCTGGGAACACCTCAATAAGCGGTGCTCTTGCCTGGAGTCTGTAGCATAATGTTCACCCTACTACCTTTTTTTCACCATATTAACGCGTGCGAGATGTCATGAGCCGAATACAAGGCGATGTTAGGCGCCTGACCATAAGCGACATCCCATGGTTCTCTAAACAGGGTCGAAACATACAAACAACAACAATAAAATCTGTCAAGATTAAATATTTTCTGTGAGAGCACGGCACAGGCCAATTTTTCCGAACCGCGCCCGGCCCGGAAACATCATTCTCCGGCCCGTCTGAGCCCGGCCCGGTGATTTTAAATACGGCCCGTATCCATCCCGGGCCCGAAAGGTTTGGGCCCGGCCCGACCAGTGATGCCTTGAACATAAATGAGGCACTGTCTACTTGTCGGTTAGTGTTAAGGTACCTGCCTACCACAAGATACATTCTAGTGAGTGTTTTGGAACTTCTTTCAGTGTCACGGCTTCCAGTGGTATTCTCTGCATACGTTCGGTTAATTACTCTCGTAATAATTTTGCAAAATATTTGCAGGGTAATATAAAATATAACTTCAGTCATAGCTGCCTCTCTCGTGTACGCAGTGCGAACCATATAATCTTATTTTTTAAATTTGCATTTAAAAGGGTGGCTACAAAATATATAGTACCCCCCCCCCCCCGAAGTGAAAAAAAAAGACAGACATTTATAGTTTGAGTCTACATAAATTGCATGCGAGCTGGAACTGCTGAGTAAAAGTAATACGTCTCTGCAAACGTCATTTATTACGCCACGCAGGAGATAAAAATGAAAGACATGTTGTAGCTGCTTTTAGGAGGAATACACTCTGGGCAGCGTTACATAACTTAAAGCTGTCGTGTCGACTCCTCGGCTGTCTCCAACGTACACTGTTTGCGCGCTCAAAACAAGGTTATTTGCCCCATCCTTCTTCCCCAAGTCGCCACCACCGCTGTTCCATGGATCTGTCAAAGCGAGTCACAGCCATTAGCAAGCGAGCTGCCGTCCTCGTTGTTCCCCGAAGATGCCTATCTCGTCGTCTTCTTGTGACGGCCTTCGATCTTTAAATGTGTTATGTCACTGTGGGAAAATCTCTATGGAGCCTTTATCGGTGCTCAGCACAGTGATGTTCAGCGCACTACGTTCTTTGAGCGCTCGGCCGCTCGAAGAACGTAGTTCGCGCTGGTGTGTTCTCTTCCCGTGTGATCCGCGGTCCTCGGCTGCCCCCACACGCTAGTTTTCACGCGCACAACCAAATATGGCGCACGGGACGATGCTATCGTCCTTGGAATTGTATACAGAATCTTCTGGATGAGGCAAAAGTGCGCGTGGGATGTCCATTATAATTGACATACCAACGATGGATAACACGCTAGCTCGCAATCATGTTTTTTTTCCCGAAGCACATAATAGTTTGACTGAAGCCTCTTTCACATGGTGCTCATGCTAGCTTAAATATAAAACGGGAACACGGACAATTCGTAGTGACCTCGTGTTAGCTAGCCGCCATGTTGTATATAGGGTTATAGCACGATGGCAAATTGCATCAGTGAAATCAAGCGCAAACGCCCATTTTCAATTATTGTACCAAAGTTTTTTTTCTTCTTCAAATATACAATGCAGATTTAAAAAATAAAATGTTTATAAAAGTGGTGTGTTAGGCGTCTTTGCAGAAAAGTTGCGGGGCAAGGTGGAGGTGCTTTCCCGCTAACAAAATGAGTTTTAGTAGGCTATAAATGACAAAAAAGCTTGGTTAATATTTTTTTTCCTTATTAGAACATGGCTAATAGTTTATGCGTCATACTTGAAGGTGTTAATATTTCAAAACAGCTACATCATAAATAAAAAAGAAACAGTAGAGCCACCTTATTCAAAATATCCACGAACAAATTTCAAATCTAAATGCATGCACGCAACATACAAGCAACTCAGTGAGAGAACATGAAGGGCCGCTCTGGAAGATCAGTCAGAGTTCGCCGCATCTTCGCTTCGTGCAAGAAGAAGACGGGATGAACTTGTTAAGTGGTATGAGAACGGGGCATATAAGGCTGCTTCTGGAAGCCTTCACAGCTTGGTGGAAGCAGACACTCGAGAGGAATATAGTGCTTAGTTTAGCTACTTTATTTATTAATTCTATACCGATCACACAGGTGATCATAGCAGGCAGGGCATGCATATAAAACAGAAAACAAGCACTATCTCAGTAAAGTAAAAAGTTGGGCGAGTTGGTGCTGGTTCATGATGATACGGGGCGCGAAAAAAACGACACACAACAGAGAAGAAGTACACGAGACGAGCGCGTCGTCCCGTGTACTTCTTCTCTGTTGTGTGTCGTTTTTTTCGCGCCCCGTATCATCATGAAGCACTATCTCGCCCCGCCACGGTGGTCTAGTGGCTAAGGTACTCGGCTGCTGACCCGCAGGTCGCGGGATCAAATCCCGGCTGTGGCGGCTGCATTTCCGATGGAGGCGGAAATGTTGCAGGCCCGTGTACTCAGATTTGGGTGCACGTTAAAGAACCCCAGGTGGTCAAAATTTCCGGAGCCTTCGACTACGGCGTCTCTCATAATCAAATAGTGGTTTTGGGACGTTAAACCCCACAAATCAAATCAAGCACTATCTGATCACTCGTAAAATGCAAAATAAGTAATCAATACATTAAAAGAGTACTAGGAATAGGCACGGTATGACTATAAATCACGACAAAACTACTAATTACAAAAGTTATTATCATCAGGTTATTGAGAAACAGAATCTGGATACTTTAACACTGCTTCCAAAATGAGGCTTGCCGCAAGGAACACTCGCTAAGCTATGTAATAAACACAAAATTAAAAGGTAGTTAACCACGCAGCCTGGAAGTTTCCGATTTACATACTAGCAATTTCGATTACAAATGGAAGAGTGCTTGCCATATGCTTCGATTAGAGACTTCATAGTTCGAAGTTGTTACAGGCGTGTACCTGTTATCCTTTCTTTAACTTTTCTTTTTCGCGCATCTGGGTGGATCTGCATTTATCAAAGTCTAGAGGGAGAAAATTATGCAGGTAAGATCTGTTGCAAACGATACTTCTGCAAAGAAGCCGCTGGTTAAACAAATGCACTATAGCTGTTGAGAGACGTGATGCTAAATAATATTTCTTTTTATTATTATTATAAGGTCTTACGTTTTAGAGCCACATTATGAAATATGAGGCACGCAGCAGTGGGGCAGTCCAGGTTATTTTGACCGCCTGGGATTCTCTAACACGAATCTAAATTTATGCACACCGATGTTTTCGCGTTTTAAGCCCATCGAAAAACGGTTCCCGTAGCCGAAAGTGGGGCTTACTTCCTCGATCTTATCATCGCGCCTTCTTGCAACGATGGGTCGAAACTTGCAGTTATTTCGTGAAATAGCTGGCCATCTAGTAATCTTTACAAATTTAGTGCTTTGAGTTAAAACAGTTCAATGCTTAGGCATTTTGAGCATACATGAATTTGTTTACCATATTGTAGCATCTCATTCCTCGAACGCAACAACGCATATGCGTATCTCAGTGCTCACTGTTCCCTGTTTTAATGATCTTAGTATTGCGGTGCTTCAGGCAACTCAAAGCAGTTTACCCATTGAAAGCACTTATTAAAAGGTGTTACCAAACAAAATCACCACAATATTATAAATGGATTGGTAAGGAGAATGAATGCCACAGTTCATTCGATATGCGAAAGTGATTTTTCTTAAATATTCTTGTCCCAGGCTGTTCGACGATTTCATTTTTTTAACAGCCCTAGTCCATTGCAATATAAAAAAACAGTGATTCAACTCGGCAAAAGGTTTGGAAAGCTTTTCTGAACAAGAGCATATATCATACAAAAGATGCCTTGAAACGCGTCACGTCCCGGTGACGTGTAAACTCGGAGGTTACGGCAAGGAATTCTTAAAAGGAAATAATTTCCGCAGTAAAAAACAAAATTTTAAAGCCGCATAAGAGAGTTGTGCTTCATGTTGTACACTCTATAAGATTGATTGCGAAAACCGACAGCACACTTGGTAAACGCATCATGTTGTACATCTTGCAAGACAGAATGAGCCGCAGTGTGAGACACAAGCATTAGATACAAGTTGACAATCGTAGCTGGTTGCATGGTTCCTTCCCAACGGCTCCTACCCTTAAGCTTCCTGCACATTACGTGGTATTGCACTGTCTGCAGTATCGGCCCACCAAGCGACGACGTCATGACGTCACAACAAGCCGTCACCAATGTCCCAAGTTGATGCGCGCCGCTCGTTCCTTTTCCACAAGCCATTTCCTCGGAGGTCCCGGGGGTTTTTGTTCCACTTTTTTTGTTCTTTTGAAACTTTTGCTCGAGGTCACCGCTCAAGGAGTCGCTTGAGGATTTTGCCTAAGTAATTTATTGTTGCATGCATGCTCTCTGGTGCCTCCTCGTACCCTAAGGATCACTTGAATGGTAGCCACATATGCGTGTCGTAACGCGGTAATAATTGGTGATGTTGGAGCTCGTGGCACGAATCATAACAGCACTCGTCAGAATTGCTAGCCGCTGAGCGGTACGTTAGCACCCACATTGCCGCACGCCTCTACCTTTCCGCCTACACACGCGCACCCTACGAAGTGTGGCACGTTCTTCTTAGCCACGCACATTTCTTATTGCTCATTACTCGAGTAATTGATGCCGCAATTCGTGAGAGCAGGACGTGAAAGCACCGGATATTCCGCTGTATTTTTCACGTGCCTGAGCATGTGGTCATTACCGAAATGTGTTCCACGCTGGCAGCGTTTCTTTTTTCTTGCTTGTAGAGAGTGTTTTTGGAATGACACATCCTTCAGGTACATCTCCGCACCATTCGCAGCTTGCATCTTGATTCAGTGCCACACGCGACGAGCGCATGCAGGCTATGCACCGGCAGCAGCACAGGGTCAAACAGGGTTAAGGCACGCAGTGCAGTTGCTCTCCCTTCTCTTTTTTTCTTTCTCTCTCTTCTTGTGAGCTGACTGTGAGACGACATAATTTCATTAGAGCGTGGATATTGAGCCAGTAATTGCATTAAGAGCTCCTCGCCTCGCTCTGCACCGCAGAGCAGAAGCGCTCGGCGCTGACTGCCGCTGCTGCTGCTGCAGGCCCATGGAACTCCATCGCTCGCCAGCCATCGCTCGAGCTGCGGGGCCCTTCTGCGCCTTGTCACCCTGTCTGTGTGCCACCATGTTTCTCTTTATTCACCCTCTCGTTGCTTGTGCATTTTCCTTCCAGCCTTGGACCATCTGTGTGAAATCTTGAGGCCCTTTCTCGTCCCGTTGCAGTGTGGATCCTCACGAAGGCTGGAAACTTGGCTAAAGAAGAACGTCCATAGCGAATGTGAAGGTTAAAACTGGGAAGATAAAAAGAAAGCGAGGGCAGGGGGGGGGGGGGGGGGGGTCCGACTCTACAGCCTATAGCTGCATCACTTAGCAATGCGTGTGTGTTGCGGCTCGTATTTGCTTCAATATTAACCGTAGCTGCTAGCCGTGGGTGGAAGCTTTGACGCTAATGGGACCACGCGCAACGCCGCCGACAAATGAGCGTCGAGTCGACTGAGCTCCGTGCGGGTGTCTGGCCACAAGCCTCTCACACCGCCATTCGTTAACGCGGAACTGCTGCCGTGGCACGCGCCCTCTGAATACTGGATGGCTGACCCATTGCCTACAACACGGAGCGACATATGTAAGGCTTGAGAGAGACAGTAATGGCACCGCGCTTATTTCTCCCTTTTTCCCCTTTCAAAGTCACTCACGGCGCCACGAGGGGTCATTAAACTAGAACGCCAGCAGCAGGAATAGGAGAAGATAAATGTGTCCTCAAGAAACGCACGCCTAAGAATAATTTGAAGCGCGCTGGTGACTAAGGTGGTGGCAAGTGCAGTCATCTGAAATGGTGAGACATCTGAGTGCGAGAGTTATCTTAGTGAAAGCATGGGCGGTGACATATTGAGGTTGATGTAACGAGAACCATACATGAGAAACAAAAAATCTATAGTTCAGTGACCGTCAACAGTATACTGCGAAAGCGTTTGGACAAGGACATATCCTGTGAACTACTTCGTTGATATGCACGGGACAAGCCAAAAGTTTCCTTGCCACGCTGCAGCATAAGACTGCATGGCCAGTACCCCCTAAACTTTTCACCCCCACCTGTGGGCTTATACATTACAAAGGATTCATTCCCCCTTGCGTCATTTCAGTAATCCCATCAATTTAGTGCCAATAGCAGCTGAAGGACTAGAGTAAATTAAGGAACGCACCTACGAAATTAATTTTAACACGAAAGTGTTTTGTGCCAGGGTCCACCGTGGCTCCGCTGACGTACTGTCGTCACGGAAGGGACGTTGAAACGTATATACTAAGAGATTGCTAAGAGAAAAAAAAAACCGAAGCCAAGTATTTGTCACGCGGAACCGCTTGAAAACTTATTTAGGTCCTTTTATTTTTGCCCATAACAAATTGGTCTAACCGTTATGGGAATGGCCACCCAAAACCAAAATACACTATAAAGTCACAAATGCCGTAATTGTGACATTACCAAAGGGCCTGCTGCATGCGCCGTAACTGGGTACATCAACAAAGCGAAAAACAGCACAAAACACGGGACAGTGCGTCGTCCGTCTTTATCACTGACCCGTTTTTTGTGCTCTTTTTCGCTTCGTTTATCATGCACCAACCGGCCCAAATAAGCACTTGGTCACATCAAATCAAGTGAACTAGTTTTTGTAGGGTGATGTATGGTGCTGACTGATACTCCCAGGGATTAGGCGTCCATAAGTAACATGCAGTGAGGACGAGCAAAAGGCCTCCGTCATAGTTCAATCGGTAACGCATCGGATCTATATTTCTGAGTTTGGGGGTACAGATACCGCCAACGGTATAGGTGAACTTGCGTCCACTTTAATTTCTTTCCATTTAAGACAAAACCATTCAACTGCAATTAAAGAAGCAATGTATCATATTTTGTGTTTAAATATTTTCCTGTTGTTTTCATCAAATCTGTCAAACAACAAGGTGTTGCATTTATTGTGCCAAATAACAAGCTTCTGAACGCGTGACACGTGCTACGCATGTACTATCGAAGAGCTGCTTCGAAGCCCGGTCAGGGATAACATACACGGACGCAAGGTTCAAGAATTCACGCGACTTACTCATGTCGCCTGATGTCCGCAAAGCACGCGCCATCGCAAATCACTCGCTGTCTCCTTTCGTTTGATATTCATGTCGGCATAGTTGAGAATAACTCATGGAGGTGTGCGAAGTTGCACATAGTCACGTGGCTCGCTTTTCGACGATGTCTGACGTTCGCCAAGCACGTACTACCGAAGAGATGCTTCGAAATTCGCTCATTTGATATCCACGTGGAATGGTTGGGGACAACCCATGGACTGGTGCAAGATGCACGAAGTCACGTGACCTGACATCCGCGAAGCACATATGCCATGGCAAAGCACTCGCGATCTCTTTTAGTTTGATACTAACGTCAGCATAGTTCTAAATTACTCATGGGGGTTGAGAAAGTTACATATAGTAACATGGCCCGCCTTACGTCGATGTCTGATGTTCGCGACGCACGTACTAACGAAGAGGTGCTTCGTTTCCCATTCGTTTGATATTCATGTCGAAATAATTGGGGACTACCCATGGATAGACTGTTGCAAGATGCACGAAGTCACGTGACTTACTCACGTGACCTGATCACCGCGAAACATGTGTCATCGCAAGGTACTCGCGATCTACTTTCGTTTACGCATGTCATCTTAGTGGGGAATTACTCAAGTAGGTGGAGGAAGTCGCACATAAAATTTAATAGTAGCATTTCTATAGTACTCCATATCGCCCACCTTCTATAAACTAATCTAAAACCTAATTCGCCTTTAATCCACCCTAACCTTACCTGTCTTTAGTACTCCACACTTTATTATTCGTCAAGCCACTCTGACTCCAAATAAGATTGATGTAGTGCTCTGTATAGCATTGCCCTCTTTGGGAGGATGTTGAACCACGAGCTCCGGGGGTGTGGCTTCACCACGTGCCCGTTACGAGACATCACGGTAACTTAAAAACAAACGAACAAGTTTCGTTTCTGCGCATATTATTTATGGACAGCCCTCTAAATTATGTGTTACCTGAAACTTCTTGAAACTCGGCCGATATATTGAGATATAGTGTTTTCAAAACGCCTCCCGTTCAGTTAAACGGGTGTGCTGCAGTGAAGCTTCAAAAAATTCTGAAGGGGAAAAGTCCAAGATTTCTGGGTATGCTTGTGCGAAACATACGCACAAAAATAGATTCTGCCCAAATTATGAAACAAAAAGAAGAACTTGGTCGGCAAGCTTTTAATGCCCGCGCCTTGTCTGGCGTAGAGATGTACGCACTTCAGTAAAACTTGCGTTGGGTCTAGTTGGTACATATAGCAATATATATATATATATATATATATATATATATATATATATATATATATATATATATATATATATATATATATATATATATATATATATATATATATATATATAACTTCTTTGGCGCAAACAATACGAAAAAAAAGGGGGGTGAGGGAAAAACAAATTTACGCCACCCTAACAACTGTTGGGTAGGCGTCAATCTGTTTCTTTCCTCGCCTTTTTTCAGTGGCATACAGACTGTTTCGAGAGTGGGGGGGGGGGGGGGGGCAAACTTTCCCGTGATTTTTCATACAGATATGAATGTCATGCATGTAATAGTATTGCACATGATGCTTTATATGCATCAGCTCACAACTTTCCGCATGAGTACAATTATGTGGATGGCAGCCTTCTCAGCAGTACATATTTTTGTATCATTCAATGAATTTTTTTAATGACTAAAAGCAGCTCACAGAGAATTGACTTCTTTTAAGGGCCGAGCTCCTTATGACCAGGCTTGTGCGTCCCCCGTTGTCGTAGTGCGTAAGCTCGAGCTCTCTTTGAGCAGCTGGGTGTTCCTGGGATTGTAAAAGTTTTTAGGTACGTCGACGACTTCTTGGTGCTTTTAGATAGGTCAGTTTTTGATACTCCGGCGGGTAGTTCTCATGTACAAGGTCTGGACTGCAGCAACTCGGTCGTCACGCAAATTCTTGCATCTTTTAATCAGTGTTTTACGCCACTCAGTTTTACCACGGAATTTCGCGAACAATTCAGCATTAGGTTTTTAGATCTGAAATTGCATTCCAAAGATGATCACTTGTGTTGGATGTACAAACCAAGAGCGAACAAGCCGCCCTTAAAGTACTCATCTGCGCATTCGAAGCTAATTAAAAGGAACATTGTGCTTTCTGTTTTGTCAAATGCCGTTAATAAATCGTGCGATTACTTGGTGGATGAAAGCCTCTAGAAACCAGTAGCACGTTTGGAAGCAGCGGGCTACCCTAGGCATGTCATTGTCTCCGTCGCTGAAGGCCTGCATCGAAGGAAGAAGTCTGTCTCCTGTCTCAGTGAAGAGCAGAGAGCGGCAATTGAGAGAACCACCAAAAAAAAAAAAAAAACGACTCAAAGAAAAGGTAGCTGTTATCCCGTACCTTCACAAATTGTCGCACAATTTAAAGACGGTCGGACGGTGGACTGAAGTAAAGGTTGTGTTTTGAGCACCTAACAAGCTTTTAGGCTTGTGTAAGTTGAGCTGTCCGACAAGGAAGCGGAAACCTGTTCGCTGATTGATTGATTTATATGGGGGGTTTAACGTCCCAAAACCACCATATGATTATGAGAGACGCCGCAGTGGAGGGCTCCGGATATTTCGACCACCTGGGGTTCTTTAGCGTGCACCCAAATCTGAGCACACGGGCCTACAACATTTCCGCCTCCATCGGAAATGCAGCCGCCGAAGCCGGGATTTGAACCCGCGACCTGCGGGTCAGCAGCCGAGTACCTTAGCCACTAGACCACCGCGGCGGGGCAACATGTTCGCTCCATCAGACACAAATATACCTACGTTTTCTGTACAAGAGACGTATAGTGTACAGAATCCCTCTTTCATGTGACAGGTGTTACATAGGCCAGACCAGCAGATGCCTCAACGTTCGCCTGAATGAGCCTACCAAGAAGAACGGGAACACTGCAATTGACGGACACCTTGCCGCCCGTTGTAAGAAGCGTGACGCAAAGCCACAGTGTGTTCCACTGTTCAGTCAGACAGTTGTTCTGTACCGGCACCGGAAAAAAAACGACTAGAGAAATCTTAGAGGCGGCAGTGATAGCGAGGGCAGGTAATAGGCGTGTTTGTATCCTGTCTATACTATTATCTGTTAAAGAGCATGAACTTTTGAAGTATAGATACGTGTCCTTTTTCGTCATTCTGGTATCTTTCCTTTTCGTCTTTCTTCCTTTCTCTTTTTTTTTTTTTTTTTTGCGGTGGAAGCGTACAGTCGAGTGCATAATTTTAGAGACCACGGGAGCGCGTGCCGAGGCGCGTCGCTGCGCCTCCTGGCGGCTGCACGGCCCTGTCCGGGAGCGCGTACTGCGCACGCTCGTCCCATATCACCCGGCAGCCTGCCCTTTCGCTCGTTTCAACGGCGCGCATCTCGAAACGATGCGGACGGCGCAAGGTGCCACTTCTGCAGTCGCTGTGCAAGCACCGGTACTCCCGAGCGATAATATAGCGGCGGATATGCCTCTAATGTAACAGCATGGCTCGAGCGCGCCATGCAATACGTTTTCTTCCTTGATGCAGCGCGGAAAACATGCACTTTCTCAGCTTTTCTCAAACGGAGTTGCGTGATATGCTCATCTTGCAGTGATGAATTTTGTGCTCTGTCTCGGAGACGTTATGCCAGCTCTATATCTTGGTGCATCCAATTAATGGGTTGACTTCAATCGGGGTTTATGGTTCGAGTAGTAGAAGACGACACGTGAATATCTGAAATTCATATCCTAGAAACTCTTGGGTCGAGGCTCGACTCCTACCAATAATAAGTTCGGGCTCTCGACGTGACAGAACCACGATATAGAGAAAGAAAGAAATTTTATTATATAGATATGACATATCTCCACCAAAGTAACGTCTTGGGAATGTTTGCTCATTCGGGGTTCTTTAACGTCCACTCAATATACTAGTTTCAAATATCTCTCCTCTATCGAAATACGGCATGCGCGACTAGACTTGAAAGATGCGTCTTTCGGGTCAGCAGTCGAGCATCGAAACCCCTGCACCACCGCAGTGGCCTTAATAAAGGATTTATCCTTAATAAACCGAGTTTGTTTTCACCTTTCTTCCCCGGCTCTTTTCTGCAGACGTTTGGTGGTTTCATGCATGTTCATCGACACATGATATTTGGACTGAATATTACTACGTGCGTTAGTTCGGCGAATGAGAGCGCAAAAGGCAACACTGCTGGCTGAGCTTATTGATTGCCTAACTCGACATTCAAAATGTGATCACGCCACGGATCGCCTAGGAGTAACGTGCACTATGTGCAGCACGCCGAAACCCGCAAGTGATGTGCTGTGGTCACATTAGCGCTCGGCTTTTTTCCGTTGTCTTCACAGCGACTACAGAAGTGACACCTTGCACCGTCCGCATCGTTTCGAGATGCGCGCCGTTGAAACGAGTGAAAGGGCAGGCTGCCGGGTGATATGGGACGAGCGTGCGCAGTACGCGCTCCCGGACAGAGCCGTGCAGCCGCCAGAAGGCGCAGCGACGCGCCTCGGCACGTGCTCCCGTGGTCTCTAAAATTATGCACTCGACTGTACCTGTGTTGGCAAGGGAACGCAGATGAACGCCACCTCCTTTTCGGTTGCCTTACAGATAGCAGCAAGTTTGTCCGTATACCAGGCCGGTGGGCTTCTGCTGAAGATTGCCCATGCGAGTGCGTCATGCCGCTTGGGTTACGAAGGCGAAAAACTGGCGAAGATACATAGTTCAAAAACTATTTCTCAAACTTAAAAAAATAATACCTCTAGTAACTTAACCTATTTTTACCTAATACATGGGGTTTTCAAATTAGATATTGTGCATAGGTTTTGGTCCAACTACCAAGGCAAGCTTTTTACGCTGAATGCATTGTTTTTTTTCCAAAAAAGGGGAAATTCGCACTTTTTTTTCAGATGATCTGCTACAACTTCCGCGCCTCAATTATTTTTAATTTGTAGCATGTCAAACAGCCCCCAGCACATAGTTTATTTGTTTCCTTTGAGCTTGCCACATTCACCCCTCCCCCCCCCCCCCCAAAAAAAACACAGAATTTGGCAATTTTATTCAGTGTTGTTCAAGCAAAAAGCCCTCGAAGACTTTATATACATAAGTAATTCATATTTTTTTACAGCAGATCACATCACTACCTTGCCGCGAACACTATTTTATCGAGGGAGTTTGAGACACCTTTTGAAAGATGTTTCACTTTCAAGCGCGAAACCGTCATATGCTTAGTGCTGACATTGTCCACGTGTTTTATGAAGAAATAATTGGCGAGAAACAGGGTCGTATCCAGAAATGTTTTTCGGGGGGGGGGGGGGGGGGGGTTGCCCCAACTCGACAGGGGGGGGGCAATCAGCCTTTCTCTGGGGCCTGACTACCGGCGGTAGTTTGAGCAGATTCTGTGCATGTATATCAGTCATGAGACTCCCCTTACCCCCCCCCCCCCCGCCCCCACCCCGCCCGCCCCCACTTTTCTCATGCGTATGCTTGAGAGGAGAGTAAGTAAAAGTGAAGTAATCGCAGTAAAATGCAGTAAACCACAGGTACATTGACCATTTGGGGCAACGGCCTCTCGTCGCACCATTGAAAGGACTAGTCTTCGAAAGCGCATCATTGCGATGACCCGCCCGATGGGGGAAGACGTCGTTAATCGTGAACCTCTGTTAGGCGTAGATGGCGTAGTCCTCGTCAGAGGGAAGTGCGTTTCACAAGTCCAGGACGGCTCCGCTTACAACGAGGAATGAGAGATATACGCAGCATGTGTTGTAGATTTATAATTGCATTTCGGTTTTGCTCACTTTGCTGAGCGAATATTTTTTTTCCTGACGATGTTTGTGACTTCATGCCTATGGGAATGACTTTTATGTCAAGCACCTTTATATGCCAAGCATCCCTGGCCACGTGGTTCTGGCTCCGTGATATTCTTAATCAACATTTTTTTTTTACTTTACGGCGTACAACTGAGCATGCTTGTGATACGCAATAAGTATGCTTTTTGTGAGTTATGCTGCACATTGGCAGCCCCGCCGCGGTGGTCTAGTGCATGGCTAAGGTACTGGGCTGCTGACCCGCAGGGCGCGGGTTCGAATCCCGGCTGCGGCGGCTGCATTTCCGATGGAGGCGGAAATGTTGTAGGCCCGTGTGCTCAGATTTGGGTGCACGTTAAAGAACCCCAGGTGGTCTAAATTTCCGGAGCCCTCCACTACGGCGTCTCTCATAATCATATAGTGGTTTTGGGACGTTGAACCCCACATATCTATCTATCTATGCTGCACGCTGGCAACACAATTTCACACGCGTTATTTTTCCGGCAGACGTTCTCGCAACCTTGGTTGACATTACAGTTGCATTGTGACTTTTGTTAGCAATGAAGTACTGTAATCTTAGAGGTTTCATCGTGCAACCTGCGAGTGCAAGGTAATGATTGTTGAGAAATGTTTACTTGGTCTCAATCAAATATGCACATGGGATCAGACTATATCTACTGTGGTGACGAAGATCGGCATCCAGTTTGTGGCGTGCGGGCAGCTGGCTAGCGAAGTGAAGCAAGCCGAATAAACACAATAAGAACAGCTGACCTGTAGCAAAGGTGCTGTCTCTTTCTGTGAATCACTACAATGACGCAGTCTTCGGAAACGAAGATTTGAAGCTACCCCCGCCTGTGCTCGTGTGTTCAGTGAGCGTTCCGGACCCGCCAATGAAGCAAAGCCGTCCACGCCTTCTCGGTCATGGCGCCGACCTTTCTGCCCACACACCAGGCACAGATCGGGGATGGCGTGCAGGTCTCCTCAACGGTTCAATTTTTCTTTGTCGGCACCCTGATCCCGGTTCACGCCAAGGCATCACCTGGGAACGCTGTTCGCCCATGTGCGTGCACCCATCAACTGGACTCACACGGACGCCGTCCACACGTCCCTGGTTATGAATTCTGGCACCGTGAGTTTCGGAGACGCTGTTTATTCCGCAGATGCTGTCACACCGGTCCCGTTTATTAGGGAGGCAATCGCCGGGCTAATTCCAAGGGCCGAAATATTGGCCCCCCGAACCGCACCACGAAAGCGTGGACAATTAGAAGTGGTCCTTTTTGGCGCGCCAGCGGACGCCGGTTGTGGCCCAAAGAACAAGTCAGAGCCGAGAGTTGATAAACAAAACAAATATTATATTCTCACAAATGGCAGATCGAAAACAATACACAAGAATGCACACTCCACAATAGTTACATACAATACGTCACCAATCAAACAACGTACTACACAGTACGATCAGCCACACTTCAAACAACGGACACAGACAACGATACGCTCTACAATGCAGTCGCATGCATTGAACAACCAAGACACTTAAAGACTAAAGAGATATAAAACCTATTCAGTCCAAAGTCCTTGGAACAAAAGTCTGAATGATACTCTTCCGAGAATCACTCACTCAAAGTCCAGGGTTGTTGTCGTTCCGCAGCCCTCGAAGTTTCTCTTCCAGGAAACCTCCCGTCTTCAATTGGCCACTCTTCAAACTTCAACTTCTTCGCCGGAACACGTCGGCTTCACACCCGCAGCTGTTGCCACGGGTCTTCGCTCGATAGCGGTAAACACACGCTCTTGCCTGTAGCCCGAGCATTCACCCCTCAGGTGGAAATCCTCTTCATCTCCGGCTTCGTCCCTACGGACCAAAACCTTCGCCGACTACACGGCGGAATCCCTACGCGCTCTGGCGTTAACTTCCGTCTCCTCCTAATCTCTCATCTCGGCTGCTCGGTTAAATACCTTGCGCGCGACATTCCAGACGCTTCTCGTCATTTCGTCGGCGCGATACGCAGCGAAGGCTGGGAAGAGGGCGAGACGGTTGGAAAACCCTCCCCGGCCGATGAGTCAACTCGGTCTGACCACGCCCCTTTCGTTCTGGAAAAATCGAGTGCTTGCTCGGCCGCCGTTGTGGGGTGAGGAGGTTCGTCGATGAAGCCACGCTTCTGCGGGGAGAGCGCGCGCCCGGGGAGCCTTGGCAGTTTGTTTTCTTTTTCTTTCCTTTTTTTCTTTTGACTTCGCGGCGTTTCTCCCGCCCGTTATCGCAAGAATTTGGTGGCGCGCCCATTTTTAGCGCTCGTTTTGTGACACTGCCCCCCACTTTAAGAATATTATCTCATAATATTCAAAACCACACAAACGAGCGCGAACAGTCACTACACACTCTCACAGACTGTAACATAGTCCGTCGCTCATGACACGTCACATTCACAATAGATCACTTAATACAATTGTACATTGTAATTCAATTACACAACACGTGAAAACACAACCACAAGCACATGAGTACAACACTCCACCACACATTCCCAATAATACAAATGTACAAAGTTCTCTCACTACCACAATGGTACAATACTATACTTCACATCACAGCACAACACTTCGACACTTGTGACACGGGATACCACAACATTAACACAACATATGGCACTCAACACTGCCAAACACATTCTGCTTTGACCTCAGCACTTATCCTGTGTACTTTGAGCGGCGCTTGCGCCCTTTCTTGCGGTGCTCGCTCGATCTCTTCTTGTGTTTCCACGTTCGGCGAGCCCGTTCCAACGACGATATCTGAGGCGTCGTCTCAGCCATCGTTGTCTCTTCCGACACCGTTAACGCGTCATTACATTCGACGGGTCCTGTCTGTTTATTTACCCGCTTGATCATGCCTCTACATTTTGCTCGGCTGGCCAACTCCGTCTCCTTTACACTGTCAGTCGGTTGAGGTCGTGCCGACGTAAGTCCGGTTGCTCGGCCCGTGAACTTATTCGACCCGATCGTCTTCTCCTTCGCTGTCTCTTGCGCCGCAGCTTCACCTTGGGCTCTAGTGAGATCCGTCACGGGCTGTTCCTCCACTGTATCTCGCGGTCGCTGTGTTGGCGAGGGTTCTATCTTCGGGTCTTCTCCCAAACATTCTGGATCACTTGGCCCTCGCGCCCCGTCGATGTTTCCGATGACAAGGTCATACAAGGGGGTCGTCATGCATAACGCAGTAACCTTCCCGCTGAAGTACGGGGTTTCCACCTCAATCTCTGCTTCGGGAAGCATCCGAGCTGTACGGTCAATTAGGCAAACCGGTTTCATTTTGCCTGTTAACTCACTTTCCCGTACCAGATTTCTCCGCACGATAACAGTGGAACTGCCGGTATCTCTTAACACCGTAATCTTTTTGTCCGCAACTTTTCCAGGCAGCGTTGGCATTCCTTTCGTAACACCGGTTGGCTGTTTTGACATTACAGCACCCACAATAGGAATTTTCTCCCCATTTTTCAATTCTACGAATCCGTCGGTGACGGCATTATTATCGGATTTCGGTGCTGCTTGCACACAAGATACCTGGTGGGTTTGACTCGCTCCGTTTCGACATGCATCTGCTTTGTGCCCAGTCTGACCACACTTAAAACATTTTACAACCGTAGGGCTCGTAAAGATCGTTCGACAGTTTTTCGCGCGATGACCCACTCGGTTACACAGAAAACATCGCTGAATGCTCTCTGGTGCACGCTTCTTTTCTTCGGGAGCCAATTTCTTCGAGTCATCGGGACAATCCTTCTTGACTTTGGCCAAATTAGTTCCACCTTGCGCTTCCAAGAATTGATCAGCCAATTCAAGCATTCCTTCAAGTGACTCAGCCTTCCTCTCTTTCAAGTACAGCGACAGGCTTGGGTGGCAACTAGTAAGAAACTGTTCTCTAATCAGAAGCTCTCTAAGCTCATCGTACCCCTGTGCTGTCCCTGAAAGTTCAATCCATCTGTCGAAATAATGGCAAAGTCGGGCGGCATACTGCGTAGCTGTCTCACCGTCAGCTGGCTTTCCTGTCCGAAATCTGTCCCGGAATCCTTCCACAGTGAATCTAAATCGCTTCAACAAAGCAGCTTTCACCTTTGCGTAGTTGGCTGCATCGGTCGGCGTCAGCCTACCGTACACACTGAGCGCTTCACCACTCAAGCAAGTACTCAAAGCAGTTGCCCATTGCTGTTCCGGCCAATTCTGGCTCCTCGCAATCGTCTCAAATCTGTGGAGGTACGCGTCTAGGTCGTCCTTCCTTTCATCAAACGCTACGAGCAGCTTGCTTGGGTTCAAGCGGAAGCCGTGATCTTCCCGTTCGCTGCTTTCAACTCTAGCTTGGACGGGAGTTTCACTTCGCTGTTGCAAACGCAGCTGCTCGAGTTCCATCTCGTGCTGCCGCTGCCGCTCCCTTTCCTCTCTTTCTTCTTTCAGCTGTCGCTCCTTTGCCTCTCTTTCTTCCTTCAGCTGTCGCTCCCTCGCTTCTCTTTCTTCTCTCGCCCTTTCGGCTGCTAACCTCTCTCTCTCCAACTCAGCTGCTTTTTCTTCCTTGGCCCTCTCTGCTGCCAACCTTTCTCTCTCCACCGCCTCTTTCTCCTTCTGGCTTACCCATTTCCGTAGTTCGGCGCCGGAAAGACCCATCTTCTCACCAAGCGCAACTAACTTTTCGAGATCCATTGTGTCTCGCAACTCGCAAATAAAACCTTGCCGTGTGCAAAAAGTATCTGCCTAAATCAGTCTATCGGAACACTCCCCTGCACTCGTTAACGAGAACACTGAACAACACACAAAATCGTTCCGATAGCACTATCAACAACTCGAGGCTCTTTCTCACTACTTTGGACACACTGTGCACCAAAAGGTCCTGTCGCGGACGCCAGATTAATTGTCACACCGGTCCCGTTTATTAGGGAGGCAATCGCCGGGCTAATTCCAAGGGCCGAAATATTGGCCCCCCGAACTGCACCACGAAAGCGTGGACAATTAGAAGTGGTCCTTTTTGGCGCGCCAGCGGACGCCGGTTGTGGCCCAAAGAACAAGTCAGAGCCGAGAGTTGATAAACAAAACAAATATTATATTCTCACAAATGGCAGATCGAAAACAATACACAAGAATGCACACTCCACAATAGTTACATACAATACGTCACCAATCAAACAACGTACTACACAGTACGATCAGCCACACTTCAAACAACGGACACAGACAACGATACGCTCTACAATGCAGTCGCATGCATTGAACAACCAAGACACTTAAAGACTAAAGAGATATAAAACCTATTCAGTCCAAAGTCCTTGGAACAAAAGTCTGAATGATACTCTTCCGAGAATCACTCACTCAAAGTCCAGCGTTGTTGTCGTTCCGCAGCCCTCGAAGTTTCTCTTCCAGGAAACCTCCCGTCTTCAATTGGCCACTCTTCAAACTTCAACTTCTTCGCCGGAACACGTCGGCTTCACACCCGCAGCTGTTGCCACGGGTCTTCGCTCGATAGCGGTAAACACACGCTCTTGCCTGTAGCCCGAGCATTCACCCCTCAGGTGGAAATCCTCTTCATCTCCGGCTTCGTCCCTACGGACCAAAACCTTCGCCGACTACACGGCGGAATCCCTACGCGCTCTGGCGTTAACTTCCGTCTCCTCCTAATCTCTCATCTCGGCTGCTCGGTTAAATACCTTGCGCGCGACATTCCAGACGCTTCTCGTCATTTCGTCGGCGCGATACGCAGCGAAGGCTGGGAAGAGGGCGAGACGGTTGGAAAACCCTCCCCGGCCGATGAGTCAACTCGGTCTGACCACGCCCCTTTCGTTCTGGAAAAATCGAGTGCTTGCTCGGCCGCCGTTGTGGGGTGAGGAGGTTCGTCGATGAAGCCACGCTTCTGCGGGGAGAGCGCGCGCCCGGGGAGCCTTGGCCGTTTGTTTTCTTTTTCTTTCCTTTTTTTTCTTTTGACTTCGCGGCGTTTCTCCCGCCCGTTATCGCAAGAATTTGGTGGCGCGCCCATTTTTAGCGCTCGTTTTGTGACAGATGCCAACACCGCCTCTCGATGCGTACCACCCGAAAGCGCCGCCAAGCTTTCGCGCACCATCGCGCGACTCTGCCTCGAAGTGAGCGTCTTAACAGCGTCGAGTTCTGTGCTGTTCCCTGTAACCTTGCCAGAACTACACGTGATCTACGAGTCCTTGGCCACAGCCGCCTCACAAGATCAAATAGAAAGCTCACCCTAGACCGCCGAAAGCACTAGTACACCCTCACCGAGCTTTCCCACCAACTCGGCTGGCTCGCCTCGTTATTTTCCGGAGCACTGGCTGCCTTCGAGCTAGCAGAGTTTTGCGGCTTCAAGGACGCCGCTGACGAATCGGTGGCAACCGTCAAGGCTCTCGGAGATCGCGAAGCCTGGACCACCCAAAAGAAGCGGTGCATGACCATAAACCGCCTCCGGAATGTTACCATGGCGTGGATATGAAGGCGAGCGGCAACAGTCCTAGGCGGACTGGAGCGCCAAGCTCATAGTTGCTTTTGGACGGAATCACCACCAACTCTACACGACCGCCCAGTCCTGAATGACCGCTACCAAGTATGGACCGCCAGGAGGAGAACCACCTAGAGGCTGAAACTTTACTTTGCAGCTTACCAGAAGCCAGTTCCGCAACCTACCCTCGTACCACTGTTCTTCAACTACCAGGCTCACCAGATCCAGTCTCGGCATCCACGTCGGTATCTCACACGTTAACATCCTGGAAAAATGGATAGACCACCCCCTATTTACAGCGGCCACCAACTTCGACTTCCCGGCGGGCGAACACTACGGAGGCGCCGGCCGGCTCTGCACTGTGACAACGTGCGTTTCATCACAACAAATAGCGAACGAAGGTCAGCCAGTCACTATAGATTTCACCTTCATAGGAAAGCCACATCATCCGAAATCGTGGCAGTCATTGGTCGAGTGTGTGCACGTTCCCCACGTGCTAAGCGCCGTTGCCAAGAAAGAAGCTGAGGTACCTACCCTAGCCGGGCTCGCTATTCCATTAGAGACCCGCCAGTGCAAGTCATGTCTCCAGCTGATGGCGGGGTTTCTGGCTGCGCGCGGAACCATAAGCAACACCAGCTCGAGCAGAAGCCTGACAATGACAATGCTGAAAGAGCATGAGTTACCACACGAGCCACTGCCTGAACTCGGCCCTGAGTGCTTGCAGATGCCTACCAGCACACCCCGGTGCCCATCGATGCACCGCAAGCACCGTAGACGTCTCCGCTTAGTGCAGCAGGTTGCGGTGAAGCATGGACGATTTACTTCACTACCAACACAACTTCGAAAAGAGCAGCAAATCGACAACGTGCTACTGAGGCGGCCATTTTGCAAGAGCTTGTATCTCCTGTTGGCGCCATGTTTTTCAAGTCGCCCCGGTGGACGAGGTCTACGCCATTCATCTAGACACAGCCAGTTTCGACCGCCCGAATGTATGGCAGTTGAGCTGGACAAGCTGTGGCGTCTACAACACCGACATCAGTGGCACAGCGACTGCGGCCCTCCTCAGACAATTTCAGCAGCTCGCAGTGCGAAGACGTGGTTGAGTATAGTGACGAAGATCGACATCGAGTTTCTGGCGCGTGGGCAGCTAGCTAGCGAAGGGAAGAAAGACGAAGAAGCAATATAAGAACAGCTGGTCTGCAGCAAATGCGCAGTCTTTTTCTCTGAATTCGTACACTCCTCACATAGAAATTGCTTGTTCACTGCGTATATGTGCTAGAAAACTGAAATACGCGCTAAAACTCGTAATGTTTCGGGTTTTTCTTTTTGTAGATTACGTTGCTCTGCTCCTGGAAACAATAGCATTGCGGCAAGGTATCTCCCATTGTTTACAAGCGTGCATGCAACCGTCATTTCCCTTTATGTCAACAGATTCAGAACTGTACAGAATATTTCACCACGCAGTGTAGATATGCCCCGTACACTTTGTTATAACTAGTACGTGCCGTTGTGTTTGCAGCAATTACGCCGGCTCAAACTGGAGCAGCCCCGTACTGCACAAAATCTCTAGCGATCAGTTCTCTAGTCATGAAGGAAGGAACTCCGGCCTTCTTCAGAGCATAGTGCACCATAATCAATTTCTCAGAACGCATGAACTCCATCGAGAACTGCCAGCGAATGCAACACCAGTTTACTTACGCTGTACTGTGCACCATCCGTGTTTGTCGGTTGTATGTTTCGGGCATTCTGATGCCAGTCACTGCAACTTCACTGCTAGCATCATCTGTTTCGCGTTCATTCAAGTTTGTGGTGTGGCATCACAGCGCAACAGAAACTACCAGCCCTCTGCATGTAGGGGCGCAATCACCGCGAGACGTTTTGCGTGCAGAGTAAGATAATGGGCAAGCGTGCCCTTATCGGCACCTGAAGCCAAACGGTTGAAATGTGTACCCGCGAATCTTTCCGCCAGGGGAGAAATGAGCGCTAGTGTTAAAGGCGGAACTTTACCAGCCGATATGTATCGTCGGTAAAGTTCTCGTTTCTCGCATTCGGTGTCACTGCCCGAACTCTGCTGAGCGCGTTGCTTCCTATAGCAATGTGAAATCACCCCCTTGAAATACGCTGCCTGCATGATTTGGTGGGTGGTTCGTGTTCTGTGTCAATCAGCGCTCTTATGTAAGACTCGATAGCGACGCCGATACATCGTAAAGTAACGCTTGATAAATATTTCTCGAAACATGACGCTTGTCCCAGTGCACACACGCAAATTGCCGAAAAAACTACAGCAGCCGAAGAAACTGTAGTTATGCAATGCCTGAATACGATTCATGTGTGACCCTAAATACGACCCTGAAAACCAATCGGAGTATAATGCTTGCACGGAAGCCACGATTCATGACGAAATTGATCTTTACGTGTTCAACGCGCCAAGACGTGAGGAGTTGCAGGACGACGAGACTAGACAATGTTTGCTATTGACGTCATTGAAACCAGGCGCTAACTACTCGCTTCCCTCAGTTAGTAAGCGCTAACTGAAGTTCCAACCTCTCCGGCAAGAAATTTTTTCCCGGCTGGTGTATACCAAATATCAGGAGGGAGCTATCTGCAAGACATGCGCGCTTTTTGGAAAATAAAGTTTAGGCAAAGGTACTGACCAAGTTTTCGGTGCCTTGGTCGCGCGTTGGAAAAACGCGCTCAAAAATTTCAGAAGCCACAACGATGTGACTACCATGCACAAGACCGCTGCTCTATACGCGTGTCCATCTTCGTGTCAATTGAAAAAGATAATCAATACTATTCCGGTATGTCATGTGTCTCTTTGCTGCGGGAAACGTTGCTTGCACTGAGTTTCTTCATTTTTTCTAAAAAAATATTGCTAATATGTATATTGTTCTTTTTTTAACATGATAACATGTCCACCCATATTTCTTCATTCTTTGCATTTGTTATGCGTTATGTCGCTAGTTGCAGAAGTCGTTTGGTGTGCCCTTTTAGTCATATCGATGTAAAACGACGAACAGATCAAGCGAACACACACACACTTACTCGCGTGCACGCGCGCGCGCGCGCGCGCGCGCGCGTGTGTGTGTGGAAAGGAGTGATACTTAAGGGCTCGTTTTTCCGTGTTTTCACACAATATTAATAAGATCTAACAAACAATAATGCCAAGGAATGTATAGGGGAAGTCATTAGACCAAATGGCAATGTAAATGTGAAGAAAGGAAAGTGGGTGAAAAGATAACTTGCCACAAGGAGGAACCGAACCTGCGACCTTCGAATAAAGCGTTCCATGCTCTACCACTGAGCTACCACGGCGGCTATCTCTCTAGCCACTTTATTGGGTTTTATATGTGAATTTAAACGTGGGAGTGTCAGTCAGCGCCACCTGTAGCCATGACGGCAAGTGTGGCACACTCTTTATGCGCCTGTTTGGCGTCACGTAGCACGTGAACTTATTACGAGCTGGCAGCTGACCAATAGTCCCTCGTATACAACCTAATAGCACCAAGTCTGCCAGCACGAGACCCTCGTTAATGAATAAGAGAAAGAAGTGTATACTTAAGGGCTCGTTTTTCCGTATATATATATATATATATATATATATATATATATATATATATATATATATATATATATATATATATATATATATATATATATATATATATATATATATATATAAGGGAAAGAGGTTTTGACTTGGACACAATAATAATGAGATCTAACAGACAATAATGCCAAGGATTGTATAGGAGAAGCTATTAGAACAATTGTAATGTAAATAAGAAGAAAGAAAAGTGGGTGAAAAAATAACCAGCCGTGAGTAGGAATCGAACCTATGACCTTCGAATAACGCGTTTGATGCTCTGTTCGATGCGAATAATGCGTTTGATGCGAATAACGCGTTCGAGTTAAGTAACACCTGGCATTTCTAACTAAGTAACATCTGGCTAAGTAACATCTGGCATTTCGTCTCCATTCAAATGCGGCAGCCGGGATTTGATCTCGTGACCTTCGAGTTGGCAGTTGAGCACCATAACTACTATAGACCAATCTGCAAGATAGCTTGAGATCAAAATCTGTGTAATTTTTAATAAAGGTAGTCGCGAGTTTAGTGCCATCCTGTCGTTTTTAAAGACGGAAGTCTTTCTCATGGATCTTCGACAGCAAAAATTTGTGTGTGTGTGTGTGTGTGTGTGTGTGTGTGTGTGTGTGTGTGTGTGTGTGTGTGTGTGTGTGTGTGTGTGTGTGTGTGTGTGTGTGTGTGTGTGTGTGTGTGTGTGTGTGTGTGTGTGTGTGTGTGTGTGTGTGTGTGTGTGTGTGTGTCCGCTCGCCCGACCGCCCGCCCTTAACGATATCTCAAACGGCCGAGCCCATCCGCAGCGCCCACCAGTATTGCTCAAGATTCAGCGTTCATACTTGTGCGATTGTCAATTAAAAAACAATCATTGCGCATATCTGAAGTACCATAACAACACGTCGATGTTTTGTATGTGTGCCTTTATACTATAGAGAAGGCACACACAAGTAATTCTAAGGACCGTAGCGTTAAACACGCAGCGCTGACAGTACAACGTGGTGCTTAAAAAGGCAAGTGTTACCAACGCTTCGTTGAAACGACACGGTGGTGGCACCTACCCGTCGCTTTGGGTTGTACACCTTATCGCCTCCGAGAATGGCACGCATCTTTTTCCACAGGCGCGCATGCCTTCCTTCGTTTTCGAAGATAACTGGCAGATGGCGCTCGCGTCTAACGTGCCTCGATGCGCTCGTTCGCCTCCGCTGCACGCTCAAGGCACTCTAACCCCCGAATGCAGAGATGTTACTTGGCTCGCGACTTCAACTTAACTTGAGCAAGTCGGCGCGAAGCAAGCAGCGAACTTCAAAACGCCCAAGTCAGCCTTCGCGTTTCATAGATGCTCAGGCTGTCTTGCTTGGTCAAGTCAAGAACGAGCTTCAAAGCGGAAACACGCTGCTCGCCTGCTAACGAGGGTAATAATGAAGTTGTTCGCGTAGGGCACGCATTACACCAAAAAAGATCATACGTTTTAAAATAACTATAAAAACGAAGAGCCACAAGCATATTCTTGCCATTTTACGGCTAACGAGCGGCACGTGGTGCCTGCCACCAAAGCGATGCGCAATGTTGCTTCTGTAAAGCGTTCGTTGCCCGCTGGTTTTAGTGGCCACCCAAATGCGGTGCGTTTCTCCACGGTTGCTTGTTTGGAGGCGAAACAAGCATCGCGTTGGGTTCTTTCGTCACTTTTTTTCTCAATCGAACGCCATGGCATGTATTTGTGCTGACCTGGCTCACGAGGTGACGCGATTTTCACGGTATTTGCCTTTCTGTTCACCTGTGTGCATGCCTGTAATGGGCTAGGTCGCAGTTATTATGAAAAAAAAAAACAAGTTCTGGGAACAAATGTGATTTGTATCCTTTTGTTGAGCTTGGTAAACAAGAGAAAAAGCGGGGGTCAGGACATTGCCCTCAGCAGAATTCTGTCTCGCGGGGTGCGGCAATGTGTCGCTGCATGATGGTGACGCGGATAAAAAAACCCGTGATAGGGGCACCTCTTTTTTATGTGTGTGTAATTTTACGTAGCGTTGTGCTACAAGCGATGCCTTTCTGAGCGAGAAACAGCGCCCTAGACGGGACGAAAGGATAGACGAGGCACACGGACACAGCACCGAGTCAATTTTTTTTTTGTTTTACCGAAAGAGACGGAAAATGTCGTCGTGTTATAGAAAAACAGAAATATCCTTTGCGGTTACGGAACACTTCGGCGTTGTCGACACCGGGGCTATTAATACGCCCGTGTGTGTAGTCGACACAACCTGTAACGCAAGAGATCTCAGCCACTTCATAACAGTCCGTCGGCTGCGGAAAGCGCACTAGCATCGCGTACAGGTGCTTTGCGATGAGTAGCGTAACTTTTCCGACTGCACGGCACACTGTCGACTACGGAATGCGGACGAAATTTCCGGTGACTGGTTGGAATGTACCTGCGCTGTAAAACCTGAGAGCCATCAGTAGCTGTAACACTGGATGCACGGGCTGTCTTCGGTTGTCCCCACTTTCACGGAGCGGCAACATAACGAGCAGCTGCCCCACGGCGTTCTTCATGAATCTGTACCTAGCGTGGAATTGTCGCTCGTCGTACAACTCCATCGGATTTCCTTGGTCACGTAAAGCGGTTCCAAGAATCTTCGGCAGGCAGTGCGCCTAAAAAGTGCTACGCTTATGGCGAGGCAAGCAAACTCAAAAGCGGCCACCTTCCACGCGACGTCCGTTCGAGAGGTGGCCATGTTGGAATAACGCGTGAAGTAGCTTTCAAGCTAGCCCCGCAGCTGACTTGAAACTTGTTCTGACTTCGACCGAGCCAAGTCGTCTTCAAGTCATCCGCAAGTTCGAGAACGATTTATGGCGACCGGCAAGACTGTCTTGAGTCAAGAACGAGTCAAGTACGAGTCAAGTAACATCTCTGCATTCGGGGGTAACGCAGCGCCTCCAGAATACGTTTCACCAATTTTCTTGCGCAGAACATCAAATAATTGTTTTGTTCACACCCTCCAGACGCAAGACCGTCGTCTTTCGGCGACATTTGCAATGTACCATGCCGATCCGGGGCCAATTTTTTAAAAGACGATAGTCTTTCTTGGGGACCTTCGACGCAAACTTTTGGTCTGTGTGTCTGTCTATATATTTGTCTGTTTGTCCGCCCTTAACGGTACCTTAAACGGCACCAAAGTGGCCAAACGATACTTCAAACAGCTGACCCCATCCGCAGCTCAAGATTGGCGTTCAAGATTTGCTCAAGATTTTGCGATCATACTTGTGTGATTAGGGAGTTTTAGAATACCGTTTACAAGCGCTGTGGGCGTTGCGGGCGCCATATGAGTTTTAGAATAGCGTTTGACCTGCTGCAAACCGCAACGCACGATCGCAGCGACACCGTAGCCTCGAAACCAGTGCTTGCGGGCCACATGTGGACCACCATCACCGCACGCGATTTCGGATTTTTTGCGTGCAGTCCGCGAACGCGAACGCCGGCTCGCGTTCCGACGCATGCGCAGTGACAGCGACCGCACCACAAGGGCTCGCGGTTCGCTATTCTAAATCTCCTTATTGTCAAGTAAAAAGCAATTATTGCGCATATCTGAGACACCATAACAACACGTCAATATTCTGTATGTGTGTCACTTACTAGAAAGAGCATACATATGTAATTATAAAGACCATAGCGTTTATCACGTTGCATTGACCAGGCAACGCTTGCACGAAAAGGCAAGTGTTTCCAACGCTTTGCTAAGACGACATGGTGGTGGCACCTACTCGACGCCTTGCGTTCTACACCTTATCACCTCCGAAACGGGCACGCAGGGCGCGCGCACTTCGTTTTCAAGATAACAGGTAGATAGCGCTCATGTCTCACGTGTGACTTGAATCGATGCGCTCAATCGCCTCCGCTGCACGCTCGAGGCACTCTAACGCAGCGCCTCCAGAATACCATGCACCGATTTTCTTGCGCAGAACATCAAATAAACGTTTTGTTCACTCTCTCCAGACGCAAGACTGACATTTGCAGCGTAACATGCAGATACGGGTCCAATTTCTTTTCTTTCCTTTTGTCATCATGGTTGTGTTCAACGCTCAGCTACCAAAAAAAAAAAGTTCCGTATTCTTTTTTATTATTACTCCGAATCCCTTAATTACGATAAGTGGAATGCGAATTTGAAAGTGCGGCCGAACACAAATTTTAGTAGAGTCCCCAATAAGGGATGATAAGAAATAAATGATGCCGAGTTTAATGAGAACTTGAAGATCTTAGTCTGGCTCAAAGCGCATGCCGCTTTAGTTGGTAGGTCAGAATTTGATACTTGATGTGATAAACAAAATATAAGAAGTGCCACTGTAAGTTCAAATTTGATGAGATCCGGTAATTCAGATGCATTGCTCAATGTACAACAGGCATTGCGGCGTTCCTGTTTCTTCATTAGGAGACCTTGGAACACTTTGGCGGAGACAGTGATCATGGGCGAATCGAGTCACTTCACTTAAAAGACGCCCCGCCGCGGTGGTCTAGTGGCTAAGGTACACGGCTGCTGACTCGCAAGTCGCGGGTTCGAATCCCGGCTGCGGCGGCTGCATTTCCGATAGAGGCGGAAATGTTGTAGGCCCGTGTGCTCAGATTTGGGTGCACGTTAAAGAACCCCAGGTGGTCGAAATTTCCGGAGCCCTCCACTACGGCGTTTCTCATAATCATAGAATGGTTTTGGGACATTAAATCCCACATACCAATCAATCGTCATCACCTATAAGACGCGATAGCTTGAATCTCGGAAGAAAATGAAATTTACCAATACTTCCGTAATATCTTCTAGTAATGGAGCTATTAAACCCTAAAGTGCAGCAGAGCATTTTGTTCGCTTTTCACTATATTTCATCTCTGATTAAAATGTATATTGTCACGTGCGTCCTGCGAGAAAGACGAAGGCGACAGTGCATACGCTCATCTGCACACTTTTATGCAGAAAGCAACGAGAAAGACGAGGAACTCTCTGGCGCGCGGTAAGTAAAATGACCAACCCGCTGCTGCTTTCTCAGCTTCTTCAAATACGACCTATGTCTTCACGCCGCGACAATATTGAAGACAACCCAAATAGTCACTTTGTGGATGGCTTGACAACACTTAAGGTGCACAGTGGCGTTTCAGTGACGACCAACCAGCTTTGAACCACTATTTGAATTGAACAACAAAATAGGCAGAAGCCTTCACGAGATGGCTTTGGTTGTCAGTGCAACTAGCAACTAACAATTAAGCAATGCAGGGACATATTGTATTGCCACCAATGAAAAGCGTCACTGATGTACAACAGGGACACGGTGCCTGTGGACACGTTTGTGCGGTCTATTGCCATGACGGCGAAGCCCCAGTTTCGAATTAACAATGGACTTACCTGTAGTTTATTAGCTTGATACACCTATGTGATGCATCTGCTCAGCTACACACCACCTGTTTCATATATGCTTGATAACTCATCTGGCAGGTTCCAGCCAAGCCCTTTCGAGCGTAATAACGCCGAACGATGACTGCAGTCAACCGGAAGTGGCGTCTCTCTGTGGCAGCTTTTCTCAAATAAATAACGTTTCAGCCATGCGAGAGCAACCAACTAAAGTTGTTAGGGCCAGAAGAAGAAACACACAGAGACACAGCTGCGATGTCGTGAGTTTATTTCTCTTTTATAAAAAGCTTTCTAAGCGTCCAGTCTCACCTCGTTTGGATTATATAAATGCTCTAAGCGTCCTAGGACTGCCTGCAAGGTTCTGTTGCCCCGTGCCCGTCCTCATTTTTTTTTCTTTTTTATCCTTAACCTGGCAAAGAGTTTGGTCCGCGAAAAATCTACCACATCCCAGATGTTTTGCTTGCGCCGTGCAGGCCAACGAACGCCCTTTGCTCTCTCCTCGTCTTCCTTCGTCCACACAGCAGTGTTGGCGTAGACACAACCGCGCACGCACAATCACTGGTGAGTTGAAGCAGCTCGAAAGCGACGATGCGGAGAAAACAATGGCAATGTATCAATGACACGCGATAAACAAACAGCAGCCGCTAGTGACACAATGCACGCGCAATGTACTCGAGAGGAACAGAGAACACTCTTTAAAATGGTAAACAAGCAAAATGATAGTTGGAATTGCGTCGTAAAACGTACAAAAAAAAAAACAACATGACCATTACACGCAGGAAACACTGCTTCACACTCTTTGTATCCAACACGCGACTCTCAAAACATGGCACTTTTTGAAGTATGCAACGGGATGGGTGGGGTGAATGAAACCTCTCTCAAATCGCTCTTCCTCCTCTCTCATGTAAGGCTTTTTCACGAAAGCCGGTCCATTTCGAGCTTTGAACTCGCGACCCACAAATACCCTGCGCTGAGGCAGCTTTAGGAAATAGCGGTGTAAGATCGGTTTAAGTAGGATTTGGGCAGAAGCAAAACAGCCTTTTTTATAGTTTTTTTGTCGGTTTTTCTGCAGCTTTTTTGGTTCCAAATACAGCTGGACGAATTTACATATATATATCTTTCTCTCTGTACACACACAAAAAAGCATATTTTGTGACGGGACTAGAGCAGTATGATTATGCGGCGGTGCACTGCGGTTAATAGTCTGCATGTCAGTCTTGTCGTATTTGGGTTATGAATGATGCACAGTTCTTTTTCTTTTCCTTTCAATGAATCGAAAGACTAGCACGAAAAACGTTTTCATTATAATGCCATTTGGTTTTGGTCATATAGAGCTGTAAGCCGCGGGCCGTTCGACTCGCTGGCCCAGTCACGCTTATATAGAAGTAGTATGCTTCGTGCTTGTTCAAATAGACAAGTCATTCAATATGTCACCTCCTGTTATCTCTCGATCATGAACTGATTACCTATGATGCGCACTTATATGCAAAATTTATCCCGAAAGTAATTTTTCTAGAGGCATTTTGCCTAATCCCGGTCAAAACTAGTGATTCTTGAAAGAAAAAAAGAGAAATACGCGAGGTACTGGCGAAATAGTTTGCACTTTTCAGAAAACCAGGAAAATTGACGTCTTCTAAAGAACACGCGTTACCGTTCTATACACAACGGTCAAATTTCCTGAATATTGATTTCGTTACTTTCATAGACATTTTGCACTTACGGGCAGTACCGATTTATCAAAGTATACAGAAGACAAAAAAACACAGATTAACAATCGCGAAAGCAATAGTCTCTACATATACAAGCTCTGTTTCATGCACAACGTACGCGACATAAAAACTGCATTTCAACAACAAGACGACTCAAGAAACTGGATATGCAGGTCACATAAAACTGGGAAGGGACGGTGCTGACAGGCGGAAAGGGACGATATTCAAAATATATGTGATACTCAAAAACACGAGAGAAAAGAGAGAGAAAAAAAAACAAGTAATCAAAAAAGTAAGTTTCTCATATACACGGTATTTTCAACCGCTCGATATGCGACACAGTGCTCGATCGCATCTGCGGTGGGAAACGGCTCGCTTTTCAGAGCCGTCAAATTCATTAAGTGTTAAAAAAAGAAAAAAAACATTAGAAAGAAACCTTAGTAAGCTGTGAACATCATACACGCATGCGCACGTGAACACGTATAGAATAGAAACAAGGCGATAATGAGACACAGAAAATGTACACAGTAACGTGGCTTGGCTGCCGATCGTTGCGTCCTCACCGGCTGCACTAGCTGCAGCGCGATGCCGAACGAGAGGCGCTTCGGCTGGCACGAACGGCTTCGCAAGCCATCACACTTCGGCAGGCAGTGTTAGCGCCCTTGAACAAACGAAATGTAAAAAAGAAGTTCATTGAAAACCACTGGAAGCTTCACACGGCCTCCGCGTAGACTCGTACTTTTTTTGTTCTTTTTTTTCATTTAGTTTGGTCTTAAGTGACATCTTTCCGTTGAAAAAAAAAATCGTTTGTGGATGCACCATGATTTGCTCACACGATTCATTTACTGGACAGCATAACGTAAGCAATAACAGAAGAAGAAGAGAAAGACAGTCAAATGTAGTAGTAACCAGTCTGACAGTAACTGGAGCGAAATGTAACGGCGCTTCAGAAGGCAAGATTACTTCATACAGTAACAAACAACAAATACTCATATGAAATGGGGGGGATATAGAATGCATGTTCGTATGTGTTTGTATTTATGTGAGAGGAGGTAAAGGGGGCTGGGAAGAGTTTAGCGAGGGGAACGAACACCACTATGTAATGCATGCACACGCACATCCACAAGCGAGACGGTTCGAGTCAAAGTCTTTCAGAAACGCGAAGCAGCAATGTCCACACGCATCCGCATCGCCGGCGCCGGGGAATCGTGGGGGCCGCCGACTCCTCGAACGTGTCCGGCATTGTCCGGCAATGTTCGTCCACGCGCAGTCACTGAGCGCCGTGGCAATGTCCTTTTTATTCCAAGTGGGCGGTAGGGGTTCGGGAAAAGAAGGGGGAGGGAGGACACACTCCAATCCCGCGCGAAGCTCCTGCATTCCCCGCGCACTCTCTCCAGAACGAAAGCAACCTCCCCGATCACCTCTGGCCGTCGCGCTCCCCGTTCCTTTACTACAAGATCCTGGCAGAGTCCGCCGCCCGCCCGAGGAAAGCTCGGAGGACAAGCGAGCGTGGCGCTAGTCTTTGGTGTAGCCGTCAGATGCGGCAAGGAATACGCGTTGCGTTTTGGCAATACGACAGCACCACTGCTTCGAAACCGTGCGTATATATGTATATATTTATTTATTTTTTTGGGTAGGAATCGAGTGATAGAGAACCCACGCTCTTTAGTTGCTCTCGTTTTTGAGTAAGAAAGCCTGCACACTCCAGAGGAGATGAGACGCGCGCGCTGACAAGGGCTCCGGAAGCCTTCCAGGCGCTCCGAGGTGGGACGTCGTATGACGCGGTGGGGCGCACGCTGTACCTCCGATTGACCGAAAAAAACAAAAGAAAGCGACACGGACCGAAGTCGTCTGTGGCGTGGATCGAGAGCGCGCTTCGTTAGTGTTAGAACTCGATGAGGAAATAAATAAACGATGAGTGGTACTGCAGAAACAGAGAAATGCAAATGACCCCGACCTTTCCTAGTCCCTCCTGTGTTCACCGGAAAAATAGTATTCGCAGCAGCACGTCGTTTTTAGTATTTTATGCAAAATGTCGTAAGAATTAAAACTGAAGCTCTCATATATAAGAAAAAAAATGCCTGTTTGAAGAGTACAGCTTGAAAAAGACGTTAACTAAGCATTCGCGAAACGCCCGAACCACTGTGCACAAATGCTCATTAAGGTTTCAACAGGCAGCTGCTGCTGCGAGGGGAGGGCAAGCGCATGTGAGGCCGTCTTATCTGAAAGATCGCTGTAACTTTTTTTGTTTGTTTTTCTCTCGCTTAACTTTGTAGATGACTTGCATATTGAACCGGAAGCGTGTCGTAACGCGTACGCTTCGTGCACCGCAACTTGGCCGGAATAACGCCGCACATTCGCAACACGAGCCTAAGGGAGAGGTTATCAAGAATGGAATCGCAGGAGCAACTCCAACTGTTCGCGCGCAGATAATTTTTTATTTTTTTTTATTTTTTTAGCGTTTAGTCCTCAGAGTGGCTCGATTACCGCGCGGTCAAAATGATTCGAAGGACACGCTCGTGCCATGCTGATCAGAGATGACGAGACATAGGGCGGCTGACAATTGGGGGGGGGGGGGGAGCAGGGGAGGGGGTGTTCCGGCGAGGAGGCGTGCGGCGGGCCCGGGTCGTGCTCGCTGCTGGCGCCACTCCTTCACTGGTGGCGCTTCATGTGCAGGGCCAGGTGGTCCGAACGCGAGAAGCACCGGTCGCAATGGTTGCACTTGAACGGCTTGGAGCCCGTGTGCTTCCGGTAGTGCCGCGTCAGCTCATCCGAGCGGGCAAAGCGCCACTCGCAGCCTTCCCACGAACACTTGTACGGCTTCTCGCCTGCAACGAAATAGAGCACGGGTTTCAGAGAGCGCCTCACACGGGGGAGGCTTCACCGTGAGGCGCAGCGCACGCACGGTTGGCTCCTCTAAGATTGCCCACGCGAAGCAAGGAAGCGACACATGGTCGTGGATTTGGGCAAGAAAATTATCCGAGGTCAAGAGTATGGGACTAATATGCGCGTATGCACACAGGCGTCGGGACACCCAGCACAGGTAACAATGATCACTCAGCGTAAAAAAATTCAGGACCGCGAGACAAAAATGAATATTTCCGTTTTTTTTTTAAAGGGAGCCTTGAATTTAGATTCCCAACGCGTTCCAAAACGCGCCAAAAATAGGCACTGTGCAGTTCGACCGGATGCGGACATGCATATATTGGTGGGAATTCAAGGTTTTCTCAACCTAGTGATCTCAAAAGTTCTGACGCCGACTGTTCGTCATCTTTCTCTTTGCTGTGGCTGTAAGCCACGTAAAAACAGCAACAACAAAAACTTCGCGACGTTGTGTTTGAAAAGTGTTGCTCTGGAAATATCGACCTGCGACTTCCAGCAAAGCAAAATTTTGCGCTGCCAGCCGCTCAGGATCATGTCATCAGAGCAGAAACATCTCGTGTGGCATTTTCGATGGAGGCGAAAATGCTGTAGGCCCGCGTGCCCAAATTTGGGTGCACGTTAAAGAACACCATGGTGGTCGAAATATCCGGAGCTCTCCACTACGGCGTCTCTCATAATCATATGGTGGTTTTGGGACGTTAAACCCCACATATCAATCAGATCAACGACTCGTATGACGTCATACCACCACTGCGCAATTGAAATGAAAGGCAAGGTGCTGCTTGGCGTTGCGCAAGTGGTCAGAGTTTTACCCCTGTCACTTGGGGCCGGTAACAAGCGCAGGTCCACTTGGCATCTCCACTGGTACAATCATTGTCCACCACGACGCGCCACTCCATGCACCATAGATGTCATGCGTGACGTTCCTGCTAAGGTCACGTGACCGAGAGTTGATGTGCAGATAGACTCTACTGTCACGTATGCACAGAAAGAAAGGGAAAAAAGAGAACACGTTCTTGCAACTGAAGGAAAGAAAATAAGAAAAAAGTGGCAGTCAGTGCTGATGCCAGAGATATTAGCTTAGACGGCTAACCAATTGCAAAGCGTACACATGAACAGCCCCCGATCACCTTTTCTACCTGTCGATCGGCCTCCTACAACGACCGAGTTCTATAAAGACCTTCAAATTTATTTTCCTCCAAGCACACGAACGGACTCATTGGAGGTGCCCGGTCACGCAAGCAAAAATTACTGCTTCTGTACCGCAGCCAGTTAGAGCTCTAGGCGAGCTGGGCAGATGGACACAAAGCTCCATGCGTCCCTCTTCACTCTATTGCGTCGTATTAAGCATTTTTTTCGCGCTGCTCGCTTAAATACAAACTCGTTCAGCGAACCTGTTGAGACCTAATTCGTCGAAAATCATACTTTACCTATACCGCAATTCCTCGCTTTCGTACTGAAACGCAAGCAACGGGTGTACTGCACGGCAACTATACGTATGTATAAATGGATGGAAGCGTAATTTTATGTGGCCTATCTCTCACTTCCCCCTCGTTCAATTTGCCGATGTGTTTTTTTTTTCGTTTTATACTTTCATATCATCGACAAAGCTTGAAAGATCCCCAGATATAACAGTAGTATGCGTCGCGCAGCACAACAGTACATTTTACGTAGCATAAACATTTCCACAGTACGTATATATAGATTAAAATTTTACACAAACCCTAGAAAAAAAAAGATATGCTAGGGCAGCTGCTCTTTGTTTACACTGAACAAAAAAATGATCATATTGTCCAATCAGGTATATTACAAAGGTGTGACCAAAACACTTCTTGTTTGCAGAGAAGAAAAAGCGGGCCATTTCACTTCTATCGCATCGGTGGATTGATCTCAGCAACAATCGATTTCCATTTCGATTCGCTCTAGAATCACACAGCGCGTTTCGTGGGGCTTCTTCCTCACTGCCGTTTCCAAAAGAAGCATCGCAATTTCCTCTGGAAGCTTAATGAGCTCCATTTAATACTCAACAACACAACAAGTTCACCGTAATGGGTCTATATATAGGAACAACCACGACCATGAAGAAAGAAAGCTTCTGCAACGTGCGGAAGTTTAGCGCACGTGACTGTGGTTGACGACAACAAAATGTCGCAGACAAAATAAAAAAAAAAGCAGTCGGTTGTTGGATTAAGCGTCTGAAAGTAATGTATCGCGGATAGCTGACGGCCATTGCGAACTTGTTTGATCAAGCTGTATGGAGATCAGTCATTTCTCGAGGTGGTTGTCCTTTAGGATAGATTTTGAAAGGCTGCTCCTTTGGCCGGGGATGAGCGTCCATTTACGATGGAGCAAAACTTGTGTGAACTACACTCATAAGGACCTAACCCTCCCAACCCTGCTGCAGCCTTCTCTGTGCCTTTTTCGTCTCTGTCACGCATGAATGTTCCTGTGGTTGCTTTTAAAATCTCACAGTCTACAAATCTCTGCGCATCGTCTAGATTACATAACTGTCAAGAGAATTACTTTCCAGTTATTTATGTTCAACACCTGGCTTCTTGATTAACGTACAGAATCATTATATACAATCTATACTTTGCATTTTTGTCTTTATCATCTGGTCTGCAAATACCTATAGCCATGCATGCAGCTTCGAAAAGTACAGCACTTCCCTCAGCGTCCCCAGCGCTTCCCTTAGTCTAATCACCATAATTTACTCGAGAAGCTTTCCTTAGCTATAGTTTGCATATGCCGAGGTAGTATATATACGAGCCTATGAGCGTCACTTCGCATACGTTACTGCCGGAAATGCACGACGGCAAGAGTCTCGGGAATGCCACGCCTGCGAAGCGGCTCACACAAAACGCGACGCGCTTGAGTGTATACGCTAACCACCTAAACCAGGCAGGCTCCGAAGAATGTGTTCGCTGGTTAATGCAATTAAACCAGGAAGTGCCGGTCAGCCTTGGAAAGAAGAATGGACCGTCGTGGCTCGGTGCTTGCCCATGGGCAAAGAAAAGCGAGAGATAACAAACTCGCGAGGAGAATTGCCAAGCAGACCTTGCACGCTCGCCAATGGGAAAGTGGAGGGCCATCCGAGCTGGATGCGCCTGATTTCGTGTTGACAATGCTATCGGCTTGCACTAAAAGACGGCTCCGAGCAGTGCGCCAGAAAGAGCAGCGACGTGCGGGCTGCTAATTAAAAAGGCCCATCGGCCAAACAAGGCGCTGCTGGGCACAATGGCCTCATCGTCGCCGCACGGCTCCGATTGACTGGCAGCGTAGATTTCTAATTGGAGCGGCGGCCCATGAACCAAGGCGGCAGAAAATTAGCGCCCATCTTGGCGTCCCCAGCGGCCAGAAATGGGGCAGCCCTCGAAGAGGCAAATTCTTGGCCGTCAGCAGCGAGCGCGCGCGTGCCCCGCGCAGTCCGTCGCCCAGTGCAGCTCCTTAATTGCTCGGTGCGTGCCCAAAGATCCTCGAAGACAATTTGCCGCCCGTCTTCTACTCGCCAGCAGCCTTCCTCCCCCCCTTTTTTTTCCAGTGACGCGTCACGTCCTTTCTTTTAATTCTCCGGAAATACTCCTCGCGAGGAACTCCCCTTCAAAGACGCGCGCCCGCGTCGACTGTTTTTCGCGCTCTCTTAACCCCTCTGCGCCTTCGAGTCGTTTGAGAACAATTATTATCTTTCTTTTTCTAGTTCTAGTCTCTTTGTTCAGAACCCCCTTCAAGGCAGCCTGCGCGTTCTCTTTTACTTTTCGTTTCGTTCGTTCATTCTCATGGTCCTCCTGCAAGAGCTCCTAGTATTCAATGCAGTCTGGACGAAGCGGAAATCTCATTTCGGAAAAAAAAATGAAATGAACAAGGGACAACCAGGCAAAATTATTCACGTTGTTCGGGGTGCCTCGACAAGGAAATTCACGGGATGGTTTCGGTCGCCCAATATAATAAACATTGCAATGAGGGTCGACGAATTCGACGTGAGCTCAGATGGAAGATTAGAAAATTACTGCGCGCTCCAGAACGTCAGCAAATAATAGGGCAGCTTGAGAAGTCATCTGCACATTATAGAGCAAGGATATTTTTCTGACAATACTAAAGCACGAATGCTTCAATCGCTCAGAAATACAGCTAGAGAAATTTAATTACTAATAGGGTAACGGCATTATTAAGTGCGTACTCCACAGAGCTCCATATTAAATCGATAACAGCCAAATACCTGTTGACGGAATACATCACACGACCAGAAGGTCGGCCAGATTGAAATACGTGCTATCGAAACAATCATCAAAGCTCAGCTATTATGCGGCGTGGGCACTTACGTTCACTTGTAGATTGGGGGTAGAAAACGTAAGCAGGCTTGCTGGCACTATTCGGAGCGCGTTTTTGTCAACGTCGTTGACAAACGACTCACCCGTGTGTGTCCGCTGGTGCGCCTTGAGATGTGACGACTTGGTGTAGACCTTCTTACAGCCGTTGAACTGGCAGCGGTGGATGCGGCGCTTGCTCGAGTCCACGTCGAAGCGGCGGCCTCCGCGAGCCGCGTGGTGGAAGTGTGCCTGCTTGGCGGCGGCGAGCAGAGGCGCGGCGGCTGTGTTGCCACTCGGCTCAGCGGCGTGGCGTCCACTGCGACCCGCACGGGGTCTGACGGCCTCGGGAGAAGAGGGCGGCGTGAGGGCGGCACGCTGCACCAGGCTGAATGGCGGCTGGGCCTTGGCCGAGCCGTCGCTTTCCCAGGAGAGCGCACTCGAGGCTGAGCTCTCGCTCGCATTGTCCATAGCGCCAGCGCCGAAGTCCAGGTCGTCCGAGAGGCGGTCCCCCTCGGCCTCGCTCGAGTCGCCCAGGTCGCTGCTGCCGATGCCAGAGTCAGCGAGGAGCAACTTGCCGTCAGAGGGGCTGCTGCACTCCTCCCACAGACGCGCCGCTTCATCTGTGGACGAAGGCAGCTCGCGGCCAGAGCAGCGCTTGGACGTGGCGCCCCGGGGCTCGTCCTTTAGGTATCGGTCCATCTCCCAGATGGTCTGCATATAAAATGGGACAAACATGAAGGCTGCGCGCAAGTACGGATGCTTTTACCATCCTTCACGAAAACACGGCCCAATTAAAACGAGTCTGTCCTTAGTAAAACAATGTCAAATGCAGTAATAATGTACAAGAAAACAAACGCAGTGACCTTGCAGTAAAGCAAGAATTAGCAGATCAACAGCCCACACATTTTCATGCATAGTGTACAGGCGCCATTTGCTCAGGAGGCTGTTTGCCGTACCTGGCGTTGACTAGGGAACTCACTAATCGTGTTTAGCAGATCTCGCTGGCCAGTGATGCTGTCCTGCTTGAGGTGAGCCTCAGCAGGTGCTAATATTGAATTTCATTACATGTTTCTCCACTTCGCGTGACACACATCGCTTGCTGAGACGGCCGTCTTCACTGCAAGCAAAAAACAGTGCTATTATACATGCACCGCTTCTCAAGCTTCTGGAATTACAGCACGATCTCCATATAGATGAGGCAAACATATATACGTTCCCGCATGGTGCTTCCGGGTAACAATTGTGGGTGTTCTGAAACATTTCTTTCCGGGCGGAATGTTTCAGAATACTGACCTGCATGTATTTATAGTACAAATAGATGTATAATAGTATAAATAAAAATCTATAGTATAAATTCTACTAATACAAAAGTTTGTTATAACTATGGGACCAATGGCTGCCACAGTTGGAGTAAGAAACCAAGTAGTAGAATCCGATTAGGATCTCGACGTCGTCAAGGCGTTGTTGCCCTTACTAGGGCAAGCCCCAGCCTTTTGGAATCGTTGGTTGCAACGGCGTTTGCAGTATGATCACTGATAACTTCAAGCTATCGTATTTCTTTTAGCTTCTGTCTCATGAGGAGTTCCACATTAGTTCACACTGAACGGAAACGAACATCAGTGACAGGGAGTCTGGTACAGACGGATCATGAGACGAAGTAAGCTGGTTATATAATTTACAGCCACACATGCCCATTACGCAGTGAAAAAGTTAACCATTCACTACAGAACGATAAGAGCTAACACTGCGTTCTGAACAGGCAAACTACCGTTTGACGTTTTTTTTTTTTTGATCTCGGAATTGAATGTGAAACAGTCATGAAGACCGTCAAGGGCGAGAAAGTCAACCGAGGGGGGAATCAACGGCGCTGAGTTCAGCTGAACATGCAGTGTACAACACGCTGCACATGAGTAATATTATACGCCACCAAAGGAAGACGCTTTATGTATACATGGACGAAGCAATAGAAGACGTTCCGAAATGCCAGACTCAGGTTCATACTCCGATGAACGACATTGACTTGTAAATACACGGAAGGCAGTGCTGCTTGCGACCATTGCGGCAGCGATATGAAACGAGGGGGCACGATCTCTGTCACTTCCCTCGTTACAGCGTGCAAAGACAGCCGCTAGCTGCTGCGTTAGCCCGCCTTGACGACATACCCTTGCCAGAACAGTCAGTGCTCGAAAGCCGACATGATCTGCCTTCGCACAGAAAGTCAGTGAAGGCCTTATTGAGCTTTTTGCGTGGTAGAGTAGCCTATATTGAATAGGCTATGGCACCCCCGCTCTTTCTTTTTTTTTTCGCGCGCCTATTTTGCTTTTCGATTTCTTTCCCATCTTTCTTCCCCTTTCCCTTAATGCAGGGTAGCGAACCCTGCATTAAGGAAATTTTCGGTTAACCTGCCCGCATTTTTCTCTTTTTATTTTATCGCTCTCTCTCTCTTGCCTTGTAAATCTTGCAAACCACTGATAGCAGAGTCGCGACCACGTACGAGCAGCCATGGTGATGGCTATATAGCTACGCATGACCATATTACCACAGCACCTTTATTTGCGGCCGAGAGTCACTATCGAATTTCCCACTGATCGATTAGCAATCACGGTCTTGAAGCAAACCATTCCGAACTGTCGCTGGCCGACGTCCTCGCTTTCCTTGATCGACACCTTTCCCCACGATCTGTAATTATGCGCCCAACAAAATTCTAACCTTGTCTTGAGCAAGTTTGACGAGCGCATACTTCACGAGGATACTTCGAAGCCATTTATTTGGTGGGTTAAAAGTTGCCTTCTTCATTTTGAGTCTAACAATGGTGAGTTTTGGAATTAATGCAATTTCTGTGACACATACCTGTTTACTATGATGATAGCTTGCTTACAGGCCACACATGTTATAAATACTCCTGTCCCTTGAGCTATGGCTAGCGCCTAAGCACAGCTTACATTGTTGGAATATTTTTTAACAGAGGAGAACTTGCCCGCGACAATAAAAACGTCTCTCGGACATATTGATGAGGTGAAGTGTACATAAAAAGGACTCATTCGCTTGCAGTTGTCTTATGTTCACAACGGATTAATTGTATGTGCTTTCCAACGACGCCCGGCCAGCAATATGTCATGGGTGGGTGGGCGCAAAACTTTATTATGCATGCGTAGTTTCCGCAATAAACGAAGAACTGTTAACCTATGTTAATTAGCAAGTCTTGAGGATTCGTTCTGGCGCTACGGTCACAAAAAGATGTACTAATTGCTTAAGCGGCGAAATCAGCTGCAAACCTGTCTCACGAGGCACTAAACGCCAGTATTTACGAAGCAGTTCAGATAGTTGTTATTCTAAGCATGCGCAGTCGTCCCTCGCTGGCAGTAACGAACGTTTATAACATTAGCAAAAGCAACCGTCTAGTGACAAGCTTTTTTTTTTTTTCAAGGAAACGTTGGGCATAAATAAGGTAGCTTTGTCTGTGCTGTGCGCTTTAAGCCTCTTCGAGGAAAGAAAGAGAACATATGAGGCAGATGAAGAGCTGCCTTAATAAGCCTCACAACTGCCATTGCCTGCATTTCTGAATGCAATTAGCAGAAATCGCTCAGGATTCTAGTACCAATAATGATTATATTACATCACTATCTCATTCTTAAGCCATAAAAAAACCTCAACTGCTATGCAATCGCTGAAGCACTGAAGTGAGCACTTATAGATGTGCTGCAGGAGTTTCACGTCAAAAGAGAGAAACAAACATATTCGAAAAGTGCCCTAGTTTTTGTTGGCAGACCTCTGCACCAACACACAATGCGAATGCACAGGGCGTCTCACCTCTATGTAAGCCGATGACCACGCAAAGCGCAGAAAGTCGCCTAAACTACACACCGGTAGCCATGACGACGATGAGGCGGGAGTACAATGAGCGTCGCGAGTAGCTCGGTCGTTTTCTTCGGAACAATCACCGCAATCAATGGCAGCAGGCACAGAGGCACAGCTAATCGATCCCAGGTGGCGCCGCTCTGGGTGCCTGACGTCACTTATGTCGATGTTCGCCACTTACTTTCGACAGGCAATTGGCGTATCAGCAGAGTCATATAATATTAGACGAGGTGAACGAAAAAGAGTCAACATCGAATCAAAAAGCAACGTCGCTCTATGAACGCTTGGCCGCCACAAATCGTTTACCACTGTGGTATCTTTTCTGAGACATCTTGTTCAAAACTCGTTAAACCGAAAGGGTCGATGGGTATCATATACGAACTTGGCAAGGAAAAAGCAAATCATGCTGCTCTTTTCGCGCTACACACGATGTATTTGATGTACGTAATGCCGTACTATACATATGGCGATCACAACAATCTGAGTTAAGGCTTCGTTTTGCCTAAATTTAGCGCGATGTGACTCCCCCGTTATTTGGGGCAACCGACACATCCTTACACAGGCTTTTTTTGTGTGTGTGCGTGATACCTCCCTTGAAAATAATCCTACGCCAGCGGAAATCGACCACGAGGCCTCTTGATCAACGACAGTGAACGCCTGCCCAGCCACTCCGGCGAATTATGGAAAAAAAAAAATCAAGTAGCTTGCGTCTCCTATGCGCAAAGCTTTCCTTTCCGTGCCTGACCAATTGACTTATGGACAAGGCGCGTATTTTCCCCTGACTGGGTGACACATACATGTGTCATCCACTCGGAAGATATATATAGCCTCCGATGTTATAAAACGGGAAGCTACGTCGTTACACATTACGCTTATTGGAAGAGATGTACGCCATGCGTGATAAGTGAAAGCAGCAAAGCGAATCTATATGACGTAACATTTTATCTCAATAGCATGCAGCCATTTTGGCTGGCTGTGATAAACAGCCTGCGCTAACATGCATGTGTAGCGTCAGTGTTCACTGGAATTTTCTCGAACGGTTTCTCGGAGTTCTCTCTCTCTCTCTCCGTGCGTGCGTGCAAATACGCGTGCTCTGATTATCATAGCCGACAAGGTTCCGTTCTCCTCAACAGGGAGCTATATTTATGGCGGCTGAAATCTAGCTCTTAGCCGCATATAACGCAATCAGTTTTGCCCATGAAAACGCGGGCATAACAAAACGCTCATTAAGGCTTAGTATAGCACGTGCAGTACGTGCACATCGGAGGACATCGCCACAAGGACAAATTGCTGAATCGACCACCGTCGGTTGAAACGTCGCCGACCGCAAAGGGCACAGCGGGCAAATACGCCGTCAGCGAGCGAGACTGAGTCGTCGACCTGCACGCGCTGTCGTCGACACCGTCCGGAGCGAGTTATGCGGTACTATAATCAACTTTACTGCTGAGACAACTCGGCGGACGATGTGCGCTTACGCCTTTCCACGCGTTTTTTGTGGTGCCACGATGTTTGGGGCAATAAAGACAGCCGCCACCGCACTCGCTCCCTGCCCTCACAGGCGCCTTTCCGCCTTCCAAGAGTGTGCAAACGCCATACGAAAGCGCTCACCACATCAAAGTTCTTTTCCCACTACATTTCGATAAGTACCTTTTAACACATAATCCACGATAACCCTAATCACATGAAAGCAATTCGGCAAGGGTCGCAGCGGCGATCGGTTGGACGTCTTTCGATCGCATACACACGAGAGCTGCTCACTCTTAAAGGCACGGAGGCCATTGATAAAAAAAAAAAAAATGGTCCGCATGAACCGGCACGACCACGAGTGGCACTGGATAACTCTCTCAGGGTTATGCATATCTATTTGTAAATAATTAAGAAAGTAGACCGAGGAAATGCTGCCAAGCACAAATGTTAATGAGTCGCACCCGTGATGCGAGAGCCGGGGGTTCGGTTCCCACCGCTGAAAAGTTGCTTTTCCGTGCACTTTAACTTTCCTTTATCCCATCATTATGCTACACTTCAATTAAAACCTACAAATAACGTACACTACGCTTTCATTACTTGTCGGCTTCATACGATCACAATTAACAAAAAAAAAAAAGCTCGATCGATTGCACCTTCTCGTTCGATTCCGACAGATACATTTATGGCGTAACAATATATATTCCTTTAATTTCAAAAGCAAGAAGTTTCTTCGCCATCCATACAGATACTCCTTGCGGTGATAAGTACATAAGCTAAAGTGAATTCTGATAATGACACAAGTTGAATCGAACGGCCACAATGCTGCTGTACTTATACCAACCTCCAAAGGGAAATGTTAACAAAAAAAATGGCTGCTTCGGTAAGCTATTGCAAAAGAGCTCCAAGTTCGGCTATTTGGTTGACGTTCATTCTTAAATTGTTTAACTGTGCTAATACAAGCAGAGACACGAACAAACTGAAATACTGCCAGGGTACTGCGCACGCGCTGTCTTTACCTTTGTCTGCTTCATTGTTTGTGTTAGCGCATTTAAACCATTCAAGAATCGATAAACTGCCCTATTTCCTTCGGCACTAAGCTCCTCAAGACGCTTTACTTCTCAAGAAACGCATATAGCCGCTGTATTCCGAAAAGTTCCGCCACTAGACCATCTTCCTCAACCAAAGAGAGTGTCAGGTCAATGCGCTTATGACGCGCAGTTGATGGCGACCTCAGAACAACATTTAAATATGGACGCACAGGTGCTTTCAGGCTCAACATGAAGGGGCGTTTAAGAATTCGAGGGTTAATGACGTCATAAACTCTCAAAAAGGGCAGTGTATGTGACAAAGACGAAGCACGAAGGCGAAAATTCAGTCTTTTGCATTATATTCCGCAGATTCGTCAAGTTTCCGAGCAGTCACAGTAACTTTATCACATTGCTTGGACGCCCCGATTGCCTGCTACAGTCGACGTTCTCCCTACAAGCGGACACCGCCGAGACCATGGACCAACGAACGCGCCCGCAAGTCCGTTCGACATTGCCATGCGATGCGCGCATGACGACTGGAGTATCGAACGGGATCAGTGGAGCATACATTTAGTAGCGTAAAGAGCCCCATCAAAGTAGGCAATATATTCACGCTACCACCAATGTCATCCATTCCCCTAATGAAACAGCAAAGCACGGGCGATTTAGTTCTTATTCCTCGGGATGCAGGGTCTGTAGCGATCGAAGAGACACACCAAGAATAGCCTGCCCTGGAGACTTATCCGAAACGCACTCGAGATACAAGAACCAATCCTTTCCAAGCACTCGAAACGTTGCACAGTGTAGACAGCCTCGCACGACATTTGCCGCGGAATCGATCGCGTCGCGCATAAGCATATCTTTACGACCTCTCGGCGTCACGGTTCCAGCGGGTTCATGCAAACGCTAACAGGGACCATCAAGTGCACCCATCAATTGGGCAACAAGAAGGCGGGCGCCAAATGGCCGCCCAGACGACAGCCAGTCGAGTGCGGTGGGAAACAAGGGATCAACCCTAGCCGAGACCTGAGGAATTACGGGGCTCAACTGTAACGACGTAAACGGGGCATTTGGGACCCGTAATGCCGCCCCTTTCCGATGCCCTCTTCGTCCCGAGAATTAGCCCCGGAGAATCGCCTCGGCGGCGCCTCTCGGTGAGTGCGTGCCTGTTGCCATGGCAATACTCGGCAAGTTAGGCCGCTTCAGTCGCGCATGCAGAGTAGCGCCCATAAACGAACGGGTGCCGAGCTGTTGCTGTCCGTCGTTGGGAAACGTGGAAACCATAATAGCGAGCTCTGGTCGACGCCAAACTATACAACACCGCAAAACTTTCAGGATAGAGCGGAGCGGAGCAGGTATATGTCGTCAAGATCATTTTCACGCTGGCGTCCAAAGCTCTCGCCGAAAGTTCGGAAGAGTAGCGTGAAGACGAATTCAAGGATATATCCTGTTTTGTATTTTTCTCACTTCTTTGAAAACCGGAAAGCGAGGATTTAATGAAAGTTCACGAATGCTATACGGCTAAAGGCAAAAAATAACATAGTTGTCGATGTGCCGTAAATGCTTTCCTTATGAAAACAAACCAGAATCTGAAAGAAAAAAAACGATGATTTTTGCAAGCAAATATTATACGCTCACGCCCGTTGTTTCAGAAACAGCCAGAAATGATGTCGCCAAATAATGTGACTTTTAAGTGCCTCAAAAATTGCCTTTCAAGAGGAAAAAAAAGGGCATAATAGAAGAGAACGGAATAGAAAACAGGAGTACGTCGAGTTTCTATGCTGTATATGTGCCAGAAAATCTAAAAAGAGGCGCACTGTAAGAAAGACGCATGCACAAGCTGCACCTTCTCAGCCTCTCAAGCGCACATAAAAGAATAAAAAGCAACATAGAGAGAAAACAAAGGCTATTTCGTAACGAGACCGCGAGTTTCTTAATTAATAAAACCTCATTACACAGCTAGAATCTGCTTTGGGCAACAACGCCGTAGACAAGCGTACACAGGTTTAAAGGACATTCCTTAAGTTGTCATGCCAGCTTTGCATTTTTTTCTTGCAACAACTTTTTTTCTCCTTCGGGCAAACAGATGTGAGCTCAGAGTGCACTGATTAGGCGAGTAGAACAAAACTGGGCGCTATGAAAACAAAGAACTGAAGTACAGCGACCTCACAAAATGCCGGGCCAAACTAAAATTAGTCGACCAAAGTTGTCGGCACACTGGAGGAATCTACGTGCTTCAAATGGGATGCAGCTCTCTTTTCACGGCAGCACAACGTTCCACCGCTTCGAAGAGGAAAACTAATTACAAGTTTCTCAACAGAAGCTATAGGCTGAGCGACAGAGAGAAAGAAGGAAGGAAGAGATTGAAGACAGAAAAACCGGGAGCTGCGCCGCGAAGCAAATGAGAGGACTGGATGTGCCTGGAGAGAAAAACAGAAAAAACGGGCCTCGATTTCTTCTAATCCCTAGGGAAGTAGCTTGTGACCGCAAATATGCCGCCCGCGCGCATCGCCCTGACAGGCTTAGTGGCGGAGCAGTCGTTCTCCCGGTGCGGGGAAGAGGGCGTCAGTGGCAGGAATTATTTTTCAGCCGGCAATTGCCGTGTGCGGGCGGCCCTTGAAAACGGTGCACGATTTTCTCGCCTATATACGAGCGAACGCAGGGACACCGCGGTGTCCCGGAGGAAATGCCGTCCGGAGCCGTTAGGCGGCGGTTTTTGCAGAGCTGCAAACGAGCATTAAGCACTTCAGCCTCGTCTCGGGACCGAGCTTCGGACGGGGCACGAAGAGCTAATGGTGCGAACCGCCTGCCCGCCTATACCGGCACGCTTTTAACCGCCGCGCGTCACCCTTCCCTTTTTCATACTCCGCTCGCATCACCGGTCATTAATTGGAGATGACGCAGCGAAAATTATTTTTCAGGTACGGCAATCACGCCACGGACGCAATTAAAACGGGCTCTAACTGCCCTTCAGCGCCATTACGAGAGAAGGGATCGTTTTTCTCTCCTCCCGCACCCCCCTCATTTTGTTTCTGCTTTTATGTCTCATCGTCGGGCTGCACTTGCAAGCGCGTGGGACAGGCGCGACGTCGGAAAATCATCGCGATTGGACCGTGCCTCACGGTCACGTGACAGTCCGAACGACCCCAGACGTGTCTCGCTGAAGGCGTTATGATGCGTCAGGGTTAATGATGCGCGTGTAATCAGCAGAAATGCGCTAAGACAGACTGGACCCGGCGACCACTGGAGCGCGGACGGGCGCGTGTACAGACCCAGGTATTTAAATGCACCGGCGTACACACGAAGTGCGCCCAGTGCACCACATTGCGTCGCGCAGAACTTTCCTGCTGCTCTTGTCGCACTGTTCCGGTCCGTGTGGATCGGGGCTAATAAAAGCGACCTGTTCATAAGTGCCCGAGCGCAAGAAGGCGACGGCTGTGCCTGATGACCACACGTTGAACTCTGCACAACGCTATCCGAGCTTGCGAAAGGCGGGGATCACATTTGCACGCGCACGCACTAGTCTGCCCTTTCGCTTTTGCAACAAACGCCCATATAGCCGAGAGAAAGAGGACATTTGTGGCACAAACCCCGGGTGTTGCGATCTCGCAATTGCCCACGCGAAGAGAGAGAGATAGATAGATAGAAAATGACATAAAGAGGCTTTAGGGGAAAAACCGATGTCAGGGCTGGAAGGCAGATGCTGTCAATGTCTCTGTATCTACAACAATTTGAAGTAGCGTGCTGCTGCACTCATTAACGGTTGCACCGCAAGTACACGGCGCTGGACGCTTACATTCGTGTAGAGCAATATAACGCACGAAGTTTATACTTTGTACGTCATATTGTTAGTGCTATCTCAATAGCTGGGCATCATAATGTGATACCAGGAAAGATTAGCTAAATGCAGCTAACACCAGCAGCTTTTTCCCAAGTAGTCTTCATTCCGTTCACGCTTTGAATTCGTGGCTTCACCCCTGAATTAAGGGAGATAACAAAAAATCCGCACACAGAGAAACCTCGCTCTATGTTGTCGTTTTCTTGTCGCTCCGTAGTGATGATAGAAGCTTTCTTTCAGAGAAAGCATCTGTGTGTGAGCTAATCAACTATACGCAAAAATGACGCGGTATAGTGAAAAAGAAAAAGAATGAAAGTAGAAGAGAAAAAAAAAACATATACGAAGCAAAGATTCAAAAAGAGTGCACGATACAAACAAACAAATAAAAAGCTGCTCACAATCCTCCAACTACAAAGACCGGAAGAGCCGAGCATCGGGCACAAAGTATCTTAACTGATGGTTTATGCATATGCTACAGGGAGCCGGCGGCACACACGCACGCACATATTGCTCAATCGCTGTGTCGCGAGCCTCCAGGTGGTCGGCACCTACATATCGATCCATATCGAACCATGTTAAAGAACATACGCGCTAGCGACCGCTCGACCACTCTGCAAACAGTGCCTGGACACGCAGACAATGTCTCGACAGGATATACGTGATGAGTTTTTTTTTTAGGCGAACAGAACACGTGCAAAAAAAGAAAAAAGGTATAATTGAAAAGAGAGCAGGCGTTTCTTCTGTTGTAAGATAGCAATCAAAGCTTCACTGGTTTTAAACACACACACACCAACACACACACACACACACACACACACACACACACACACACACACACACACACACACACACACACACTGAAAGAAAGTAAGCATACACCATTCATCACTCGTATATAAATTAGCTCACAGTGAGAGCTGGTTATTATTTTAGCAGTGAAAGCTACATATATCAAACTAGCAAAACAAACGGGAATGCATTCGAATTATTGTTGTAAGCGTTACTGAAAGAAGTAACTAAATACGTTACTCGTTACACCATCAAAAAAGGAACGTGATATGCCGCCCAACGTAACCTACAAAAAAAAATGTAATGGTTTAACGTTTTTGCTACCAAGAAAAAAAAGTAACAGGCGCTACCTCTGCCGTTATACTCGACAATGGCAAATTTTAATTACTGTGTCTTTGGTGTGAAAACCCACCATGACAAACTTTAAATCTCAAATTTATGTCTCGCATAAAACTTCTATACCAATGAATTTTGTAGCGCACGGAAAAACACCAACGAAGGAACAGACGACGGTACGATGTACCGTCGTCTCTTGCCTTGTCCGCGTTTTTTTTATGCGCCACAAGTTTCATCGTGTATATCCACCAACATGCCCACTCTTACATTCTTTCTATCCAAAACAAGAATTGTACACAAAATGCCCAATTGACGTGAATTATTTGCACACATGTACCCGATCTTTACAGCGGCTTAATGTAGCCTGTATGGTTATATGGGATGTCGTTCAATTCTGTGGCACATGATGAAGCCATCTTTCCCAATATGACATCATACACAATATGAGATTCAATCGTCCTCACTATCTGCAAAGAAAGTATGACTGTGCTCTTAAGAAATTAATAGTATTTCTGACACCATGTTTGGAGTAGGAAAATAGTTGCGCAACTTGTGTAATCGTAAAAAAAAAAGATTTAATAGCCCAGTCTCAGAAAAATACATGTGCATAAATATTTTATTCACTTTAACCGTATAATTAGTTAACTACCTCAAAAATTGCGAACTTTCATGAGAGGGTGTTGAGATTAGCCTCACTCGCTCAGGAGTTCAACAGAAACGTATCTGCAGTTGCAGTGAAAATCAAAATCTGTCTTCAAAACAAAGTGATAAGTTTTGACAACTTTGTAGAGACTATTATGAAGCAGCTACAAAAAATGTCACATATTAGAACATTTTTCAAAACTAATTTCCACGCACTACAAGTTTCAAACAAAAACTTCGAGGACACTAGAGATTCGAGTTCAAGACTAGAACGCGACAGCGTATATAATCGGGCCCCGCACGCACTTCCAGGAACGTTGGTGCGCCTAACACTGGCCGTTTAAAACTATCCTAGAATGTCTTCCGGATGTGCAGTTTGTATATGCCCACAGCGTCATATTTTCATGGTTTTCTTTTGCTAATAGGCGAAGTATACCCACTACCCTTGAGCAAGAAAGTGCCCCGCGTGCACTTTCGCCGCTGCACACTTTGCTTTGCAACGGGTGGGCAACTTAAAACCGCCATATAGTAGCGCAGTTCACATCTTTTGACCCCTGGTACGATTCTAAAGGATTATGCCGTGCTCCTCCCGTAACATGACATTGATATAGTTTTTTTTAAAGCAGTTTCGAGCAATGACGTCACTCCCTGGCTGCTTGCCACGCAGGCGGCCTGAGTTCGATCATAACTTCAAACTTTGAATTTTTGTTTACCTTATTTGCATGTTTCTCAATTTTTTGGGGGGTTACAGACAAGACGACGATTTTTCACTAGCAACCAATGACGCCGACGACGGAATTCCCGTGACGTGAGCTATTTAACGCTATATTGTTTATATTTACTCTTTTTGTCACGAATACAGTTCACACACAATATGTCTTCTTTGTAACCAGTGTGTTACATCGTCCCGAATCGCGAAAGCGATAGGCGATGAAGTCAGTTCCTCAGAGTTGATTATGTTCAATTTTTTTTTCTCGCAAGTTATGCAGTTAACAAAAACATAGCTCCTTGTCGGAGTACTGGGTGGCATGCGCGTAAAATAGATAATATGCTAACCACGGATGTGTCTGCCACGAAGCCACCTGTAACCATGTTTGGCCGTAACAGTAGTTAAACCACGGTTAAGTTCGTTCGTCTCATAGCGGCATTATTGGCCACTCTTATTCTTTTTTAGAATTCTTTTCCAGCCTTGGGGTCACGTCAATACACTCTCGACCGGCCACACTTGTAGAGCGGTTGACGTTACTGGGTATCGCCTAGATGGGCCAGCATTCTACGTAAAGCCACTTTTAGTAATTGGACGCTAAGTCGATTATGCGGCAGTTCTCATGTTCGATGTGGAGGTCGTTCTCCACGCTGCGCTCAGCGAGTGTACTCCTTTGTCACGCGAACTTATGGACGTCATTTTTATGTTGTTGCAGCCTCTCTGGACAGTTCTCTGTCCCCCCCCCCCCCCCCGTATGATGCGTCATGATGTATGGAGTAAACCAGCCCGTGCACTGTACCTTCGAAAAGCCTGTTTCAGGGAAAAGCGCATATGCCAGGAATCCACCGGTTACAATCCACTTTCACGAAAAGCATGCCCGTACAGCTTCTCATTGCGGATTTTGCGGATTTCTTGAACGTCTGTGGGGTGATGGCCCAACTCTCCCCACAGTGATTCAACGCACCTTAAGAAATTCGTCCGCTAAATCTCCACAAACAAAAGTGATTACGTACGCGCTTTCTCTGTCAATGCCTGACTGGCCGACAACCATCCGATACTGCGAAAAAAAAAAGAGTTCGTCGGGGCGAGGTCTGAAAAAATGGCCCATACAAGATGAAAAAGTAACGAGTATCGTGACACCACACGCTACCAAAAAATGGTGACGTAAGTACGTTGCCCGTTACAGTTACGAAATTGTAACGAGTACATTACTAAGTTACCAAAAAAGTAACGCGTTACCGGTAGCACCGTTATTTGCAACGAGTTACCACTATCATTTGTTCGACATATCGTATTAGTCGATATAAAGCTCTTATAAAGCTTGCCTTCTTTTCGCTGCGAAAGGTGGCTTCAACACGCCGCTTCATGATAATGCAGAGAAGACAGAACCACAGCAATACACGGTCATGTTTTATTTTGAAGTTATTCTCTACCACGGTTAGTACTTTGGGTCGCGGGTCGGGCGTATATATGAGAGGAATCATGGGAAAAAGCTCGTGATGAGAAGCGGCAGTTCCTATACTCACTCCGCGAGGTGCTCCCCGAATCGGCCCGCTGTCTCTCACAAGTTCGTGCGGGAAAGCCTCCTTACAAAATTAAAAGCCAGCCCCTGGCGAGGGAAAGCCAACTTCTTGAGGCGTTTGGCGGCGCCCGAAATTTGATGTATGAAGTGTTCTTGTTGTTTTTGTTCGGTGTAGCCATATAAATAATTATGTACTGACGTAAAAGAATTACATCTTTTTGAAATTAGTTCGATATAAAGGACGATTCTATTTAACCGAGTTCGATATAGTCAGGTTTCAATATATTCATCCTCAGCAACCTGTCCCACTGGTTACTTCAATTATCTTCTTTAGTCGGTACACGCTACACGTGACAAATTAAATGTACAGAAGGCGCTTTTTGTTTAAAACAAAGAAAGTTTTGTATCTATGATTCATACGCGTCAATGTGCGAACACTGCGTACCAAGTCTCCGCGAGGCTCTCACACCGAACCAAACTAATGCTACATTTCACTATCAAAGAAGTGTGCGAGCACAGTGCTGTCTACATCAATATCGCGAAGCTATGCGCGATTTCGCGCCGCCACCGTGCAATGTCTGCAAACCATTTCGGTCATTACCCTCATTGTAACACGCTGAGGTAATCACTGTGGAGTGTCATGTGCCACTTCTAATGAAAACGGCAGACAGGCAAGGAAAGCCTATAACAGACATTATTTGTGGTTTTTTAACTGCAGTGTAATGATTCTCACTTAAATTGAAAGGCATTAAAGTGGACGGAACGTTACACTCTCCGTAGCCGCATGGACTATACGAGTGACCCTGCTAAAATTCCCACGCACTAAGAACACAGAAAAGCCATACAAAAAGGTGGACGAGGGAACGTCCCCCGTTGTAGCACAAACGGTAAGAGTATGTAGCTCAAACGGCAAGGTTGTGGGCTCAAATCCCACCGTCATACGGACAATGTGATTTTTCGTCCACTTTAATTCCTTTTCAGTTGAAGTGAGAAACAATTCACTAAAGTAAGAGACCCGCACAGATTCTGCCCCATGTGATTTCCTTGGCTCAGTTTCATTAGTTGGTTATATTACTGAAAAAAAAAAAACGCCGAGGCCGTCGTCATTGAAACATTTCCGATGGAGGCGGAAATGTTGTAGGCCCATGTACTCAGATTTGGGTGCACGTTAAAGAACCCCAGGTGGTCGAAATTTCCGGAGTCCTCCACTACGGCGTCTCTCATAATCATCAGTGGTTTTGGGACGTTAAACCTGACATATCAATCAATCATCATTGAAACATTATAAGTGCGGTATAGACGAGACCCCAGAAACGAAGTGGACAGGACGATCGCAGACTAACAACTGGTTTATTAAAACATACACCACCCTTACGAAAGAAACTAAGCGCGTGCGCAGTGGCAGTCATGACCACGTGACGAGTTGCACCACCTCCAAGACTCCCATCTACTAAAAAGGAAATCGAGCTCTTTTCTGGACACATACACGGATGTGTCGCTGACGCACTTATCAGGCCCGTGTGTTGCTATCCAAGAGGTCTCTAAGATTTCTCTTGCTCTATGGCTCTCCCTTACACCTTGGTGCTATTGAAGATGGGCTTGCATCCCTGCGCGCATGTACCTTGGTGAACTGGTAGGTGATTTCCACTCCCGCCTCCTAATAAATTAGTATGTTCCACCAAACGCTTGTTAATACGCCTTCCGGTCTGCCCCACATAAACCATTCCACAGGTATGGGGGAATTTTTAGACCATTTCAGTTGTACAGGGTACATAGGCACGTCTGTGCTTAACGTAGCATCTTCCATTGTTACCTTTGCTTGCGTTGGACATGGCACACAAACGCGATAACTTGCAAGGCGCGGAAAAAACCATATCAACCCCACATCTGCTCGCCACCCTTTTAATTTTTTTTTTTCGATTACCTTTTCCCAACTATAGCCCCCCAACAGACGCTTCTCGAACCGCTCGGACGATTCCTCTACTTTTATGTGCCACGTACCACCTCGGAGATGCGTCCGAAAAGTTATCCGATTCCACAAATAGCAGCGACGCCCCCGCTAGTCCACAAAACGCCCTATGGGTTTTCGGTAAAGCCTGGGCATATTGGCTACAGCCTCGGTATGCACACCGTTCAAGTGGACAAACAGCTTTACATCTGTTCTTAAAGCAAACTTTTACGTCGACAAAGAAAGGTGCATCGAAGGCAGCGAGGACGCCAAGCGCCGCGTGTTCAATTTCAATTTATTTGCGCCATCCATACAATACGCGTTAGCCAATGAGTCCGCGGTAAAGGATACTTCTCGATAGCTTGACAATGCCAAAAACACACGTGCGAAACAATTTGAAAAGCAGACACACGCCGACGGAGGCTAGGCAGATTGCGTGGTATCTGCGCAGCAGTTTCGAATATTAATAAGGAAGACATGGGAACCGCCATCAATAGCTTTCAGGAGGCGCGAGACCCCCCCTCTCGAAGACCCAAAGTTTTCCCGAAAGAGGCGCGCCGAGCGTTTTCTCTGGTCCGGTGCACTCCTGCAGAGGGGTGGAGGTTGGAAGGGGGCTGGGGAGGGGAACAGAGCGCGCAACCAAATTGACCGCGGAGCCGGTATAATGAGTGCCTTAAAAGAGGCATTGGAAATGATAATCTGCAGGGGAGCCCGCCAAGGCGGCGGTCGGCGCGAGCTCCGTCCGGCGGCAGGCCGGCGCCGTCGGGAATCGATCGTAGGGGAGAGCGGGAGGAGGGGGGGGGGGGTCTTTATCGGGGCTCCGGCGACACGGGACCGGCCGACCTTCCAGCCGCGACCCAGTGCACGTCGCTCGCTCGCACGGCCGCCACGAGACGATGTCCAACTCGGGCGGGAACCGACGGCCCGCCCGATAACGGCCACACAGCGCTCGCACCCCACGAAACGCGTCTCGCTCTGGTAACTAGAGTAACCAATTTCGCTAATAGTAAAGCGCTGCTGCCACAGGACGCTTCGGCTACAGTGTGGCCAAAAGAAACACCTTCCTACCCGATGTACGGGCGGTAATAAACAATGTCAAAGAAAGAGCCGCGTAATTAACAACCAAACAACTATAATGCGCGCATAAGTAAGGTGTGCTGTTCCGAGCTCGCTGGACCGGTGCAAATATCCGAGGCAGTGGTCACAAAAAATGATGTCCGTGCATATGGGTATCACCAGCTAGCTTAATTGTGTTCTGTTGGTGTTGTCCGGCACTATAGACAACGTGGCCTTCGCTGTAGCAGTATGCGTTGTGTCCACGTCATCATCTGACCTTTTGGTGGGTGCGCAATGCTACACTGGAACATGCGTCAGTTGCCCTGGGCCTGGTACGCGGCACGAAATAGACGTGTCAGCCGTTCCTAAAAGTTGCGCACACGCCAACAGCCACCAATGATGTAAATTTTTATTCGGATCAGCGTTATGTGTATAGTATGAGAGCCATTCAGTACTCCTATAAATTTGTTCAAATGGCATCACCAAGGTTGCGACTCCAGGCGCAGATATAGCGCACCAATTATTCCTGATGCAATCTACAACTATCTCATCATCACTCTCGATCTACCCCTGCGCGGGTGGCGGTAGAAATCGTGTACTGCATGCTAAAATAAATCAAATGTATAATAGAGCGACAACTTGACTATTCTTCGCGATTGTTGAGTCAGACCTTCTTGCGCCCCAAGGCACGTTCTTCTTGAATGGCCGAAGAGTAAACGGTTCCCGTCTTGTCGAAGCGAAAAAGAAAAGCTGAGCCAGGTCAAGCCCATAGCGCCGAACGGAGCCGCCAAACGCGGCCGGTTCCGGAGGAGCCCTCGACCAATCTTTGGCCTGTTTGCTCAAGTGTGTGTATAGGGGCCCCTCCGCACAGCTGAGGAGGACAGCCGGGCACCAAAGGCAAACTGTGCCGCTGTTGTCCGAGTGACGACGAGGCCCGCCGATGCAAAGAAGAGCAAAGAAGGACGACGAGTAAGAAAAGGGCGCAAGATGGCCACCTTCTTTTTCCCGAACCATGTAACCTGGCACCTCGACAAGAAGCCTGGGACACAGACCACTGTTCCTCTAATGCGTCGCTCACGGTAAATGATTGCAGACGCACATTCGATACAAACCACACTTTAATGAGCCGGGTTGAAGCTGTAAGCAGTCCATCACCAAAATCACTCGTTCATCGAACGAAGACTGCCTGACAAAATATATTCCGAAAACCACTGAATTGTGCCGGTACGAATTACTCTTGCGCGGATCTTGGCTGCCCAAAGTAGTGGGACGGAAAACACGCTGTAACTAAAATTAACAAACTTTTCCTGGTCTTTCCGAGTAGACATAAGCGACTGCGCAACGTTCCTTACTTTTTTTTTCGCTGCTGTAACTTCCCATGAAAGGCAGGGTTGCACCTCTCTCTGTGTCTATAAAGCTTAACAAAAGTGCGCAAGCTCGAAATCACGGCATTTTTTACTGTGGCCTCGTAAGTGCCGTTCCATCTTCACATCACCGACTGATACCATAGAGAACATATAGCAGTGGCTACGGCTCGTGTGGGTAACCGAACAAGTCAATGGGATTTTAAAACAGATCATGATGCACGGAGACGCCGCCACCACTTTTCACCACACCACAGCTGTGCCATCATCCATAGACGAGAATCAGAACCGACCGACTGAATACCCTGATTGATGATTGATATGTGCGGTTTAACGTCCCAAAACCACCATATGATTATGAGAGACGCCGTAGTGGAGGGCTCCGGAAATTTCGACCACCTGGGGTTCTTTAACGTGCACCCAAATCTGAGCACACGGGCCTACAACGTTTCCGCCTCCATCGGAAATGCAGCCGCCGCAGCCGAGATTCCAACCCGCAACCTGCGGGTCAGCAGCCGAGTACCTTAGCCACTAGACCACTGCGGCGGGGCGACTGAATACCCTCGACTGAGCAATGACATGTATACGCTATATCATGTATATACTGCCGCACAGTATGGGAGAAAATTAACTTGCTTCCTCACTCGAGTTACAGATGAACAGCGTTTTTTTTTTTGGCAGCGCGAACAAACTTTAGCGGTGGTGAGGCATAAATGCATGTCCCACTGTGCTGCGGCACATGGAATAAAATGCAACGCGAACTACAGACGCGCAGCTGCAGCAGAGCCAGGACTCCGCTGAAGTGCGGGGCCGGCTGCCGGCGAGCGCTGCTGCGGGCAGACTCACCGCGATGATGAATTGTCCCCGCAGGAATTGTCGGACCTGCAAGCCGCCTGCTCGTAATAGCCGCGGCGTTATTAGAAAAAATGAATACGCGCACGACATAATTGTCGGCGGGCTGGCGCACTTTTTTTTTTTTGCCTTTTTCGCCTGACCTGGAAAGGCGTGTGTGCAGATGGAGCTTGCGAAAACGTTATCCCGCACGCGCACGATTGCTCATCGCGAGAGCACGTGCGGCACGTCGCCAAAAGGACGAGCACCCGTAACGAAGACAAAGGCCGACGCGGTTAGCGGTGTTTCGGCTGCACTGCGCTCGTTCCCTCTCCCGCGACCCTTTGCAATACGCCAGAGTGCATTTCACCGTAAATTTGAGGGTCCAATTATATATATATATATATATATATATATATATATACGTAGTTTATATGGCAACCAAAGTACGCTTGTATTTGTATATGTAGAGCGTATTCATTGTATATAATGGTAACGGTAAACCAGCGTGCCGAAAGGTTCTGTAAGAAGCAAGAATGTACCGCCAAACTCGCGAAGCTGTAAATAACGCAGGAAACGACATGAACCAGCAAATTAAGTTCAATTTACATAGGAGAAAAGAATGGGTGCACGTCAAAAAACCCCCGGTGGTCGAAATTTCCGGAGCCCTCCGCTACGGCGTCTCTCATCATCATATGGTAGTTTGGGGACGTTAAACACCACATATCAATCAATCAGTCATTGGGAAAAGAAAGAAGTTATACTCAGTGGCCAGCGAAGAGTTGGTTGTTGGTAGTTTGGCTCTTGAACTAGTAAGAAAGATGTTACGCTGAGGAGAGTTCGCCTTTAGTACAAGATCTGCCGACAAATAGAAGTGGCTCGGGGCGCATATCCCACGCACTTGCAAGATGGTCATGAAAGGCGGCTTATCGATATCCCTGAAGATAAACGTAAGAAACCAATGCGTTTTGCTAGCTAGCACTAACGTAAGTAATTCCAATAGAGACGTTAACGAATATGTCCGAAAGGAAGCTTGCAACCACGATGCAGCGCAGCGTGATAGACACAATCTAGAAGGTGCAGACAGAATGACGATAGTCTGAATTGGAGAGAATGCGGGTGGCGGATATTTCAAATGAGATTTAAGCGAGGTATAGTCTGGCCATAATTTAATAAGCTCGACAGATGAAATGTGGTCAAGCGGAATAGCAAAAAAGGTTGCGAAATGGAGCGCATTCTTGGCCAGCAAAGATGGGATGGCAAGCACAACCCCTCTCACATATGACCTACCAAAGCTGCATTCGTATGTCCAAGGAAGTAGTTACGAAATGAATGCCCAAGAGTTGTTTTAATTTACTTGCTCGAAAGGTACCTCGCACTGCTCAGCAGCTGTTGTCCCTTAATTTGTGCTTATTCTTCAAGCGAAGCAACTCGTTCATGTGGCGGTCAGGTTTACGCTGGTATAGGCCTCAAGACACCTGAGTCATATCATGCAGAAACTTTGAAGTTGCGCTACTGGGTTCGCTATAAAGTAGAAACATTTTATTTTCCAAGCCAGCATCGTATTCGGGCTAGTCTTGCAGACCTACAACATAACAAAAAAGGTGTCATTCAGCGACTTCAAGCTCTAAGACTCTCAAAACATCCGTGAGTTCTCCACGGATGTTTTTTTCATTAAAAGTTTTTTCATTCCATTCTCCATCGGCTGTACATAAAAAGTTACTTCGAAATTCCGCAACAGCAGTCCTTTTTTCTTTTTATATTATTAAACATGGTCGGCTAATAAACTTCTGCTCGTTCTATTAGTCGTAACTCGTAAACCGCAAGCGTACAGCATAAATGGACGCTCTGCTCTCGCGCATTTCTCGATGTTCCATCTTCCCCGCACGACTATCACCCTCCCTGAAATGAGGCTTCCACGTTTGACACACGTGCGACGGCGGTAGCCGATGTCGGTAACTGCGATACGACTCGGACACACCGTGCACGTGTGCCCACGTCACTACATACTCCAAGCGCGAGGTAAACTTGGCTCCTCTGCTTTCGTGGTTGATATTAAAACCCTGAAAATAGCGCTAAATCAACAAAATACGCTACACTTGTGGCTCATTAGAGTCAATGGTAGCTTTAAAGGGATAGGTTAAGATGCATGCAGCGATTGTGTTAGGTTGTAGGTTACAATTCGTCCCTGTTGTGTGCATCGCACGCGGTAGTCGGAGTAATAGTAAAGCTTAAGTATTGCAGCCGTGGGGTAATTCTCAGTTCTAACACCACATATTACCATAACCGCTGCTGAGGCTGTTCGAGCGTGCTTTGGCAGAGATAGACGGATTCCTAGCTGAAAAAGAGTGCTTTCTGATAAAAAAAAAAAACGGCGTTTAATAACGTAGAACACACAAAGCTGTTCTGAAGAAAATGAGAAGTTTTTTTATGTGCGTAAACAAGACATCACGGCCTATTTACGGCACCGGCAAATCGTAGTACAGGTATACATGAAAACCAGCAAACAAGCCGCGAGCTGCAGCTATGTGTCGAACAGTGGCACACCAGAGCTGAAGTCAGAGGCCTGAGATTTAAAAAAAAAAGTATACTGCGGGAATTTAGACCGAAAAGCCGTTTGCCCAGTCACGCGCGGAGCCATGAGACATAGCAGCGGTTTACGGAGGCGACGCCGGCGCACAGGCGGCCGTAGGAGTCGGTCGTCGATAGCTGTCGCCGATTCAATTTAATCCTGCACTTTCGGCACGCGGTGCTCTTTTGCAGCCGCGAAGCCAACGCGGCATGAAGCGGGCCGGGCCTAAGCCGGCCATCTCTTGGAGAAGCCATGGCATGCTCTAATACTTTCTCCCCCGATTGACAGTCACTCGCGCGGGCAGTTTCCATACTCCATTGCCCCGCGAGGAAGTCTGCCGAGTCGCTACATCCAATTTGTCACCTCCGTGCCCCCCCCCCCCCCCCCCCCCCCCGAAGGGAGGCAGTCAGCCGTGGATCGCCTGTCTTCGAACCCTTCACTAGACTCCATGGAGGGATACGCTCAACACGGGCGCGCCGAGCAGATACGCTGAAAGCGGCTCAGAGTTATTCCCTTCGTTTCTTGCCGCGAACCCGCGAGAGGCACTGCCCACGAAACGTATCGCGAAAAGTACACCCCGCAATACACGGGCACCTATGCGAGCGCGCTAAAAGAGGAATCATGCAGGATGTCATTTACTTGCTATAGATACGCAAATAAATTGATGAGAAGGAATGATTCAGTTATCGATCTTGGCAACATTGCGGTACAGAGGCCACAGTGATATTTGAATTTACATAGGACGGGCTCAGGCAGCTGATTTAATGCGGTCTATACTTTTTTTTTCTTATTTTGCGCCTCATATTGCGGCGTCCACTAAGGACGTCTTTATTTCTTTCGGATTTTGGTATAAACCTATACCAATCTTAACGACTGCTCGAGAAGCAACTGTTTGAAATTTTCATGTTGGACTTCTGGGGTATGTTACCTTCCCAATAAATCGTTATGTTGTACTTCATATATTTCTCAACTGCTAGGGTATAATAAACGGAATGTCATTATATCTTGTGTCACACCTTAAAGCCGCCATTCTCGACAAGTGCAGTGCTGCCCATGGTCGGTTCGCTTATGGGGTTTAACGTCCCAAACAACTTCGGGTATGAGAGGCATGCATATAGTGCAGGTATCCCGTTAAGTTTGACTGCGTGCAGTTCTTTAACGTGTACTGAGATCGCACAGTACGGGGGCCTATATTATAGCGTTTCGCCTCTATTGAAATGCAACCGCCGCGGTCGAAATCGCATTTTGGGTGAGCAGTCAAGCAGTGTACTACCGCTGCGGGTACTGGGCTCCGTGTTTCTGCATGTAAGCGGAGATGACCGCAGTGCTGAAGGGCCTTGATTTCGCAATTTGAGCAAGTGTTCCGATGTTAACAACTGAATAGCCAATCATTCCAAGTTGCGCAACTGAAATATTGAATTCTAACACAAGTAGTGATGTCCGTTTCGTCATTATTCGACACTTGCACAGGCGGAACAGCGCCATGCCCTTCGAGTTATTTTTCAAAACTGTCCGAAACAAAAACAAAGCAAGTGCGGCTCAAACTTTGGCGAGTGTTTCTGTAGTGGGTGACTGTCATATGAAATGGAGCTTGCTGTTCGCGGCCATCTAACCGTCGAATGCCATGAAAATGAATTTAGATATTGAAAGCGACATGAAATCATTCCGGTAACACGTAGATACAGAAAAGTACATACAGGTCACAATAATCTAAATTATGCCGCGTGCGAGCTGCATGACGCTGGTGTTCATTAATGCTTACCTGTTGAATTTGCTTCCACCACAATGATCGCGCATTTTGCTTGCAGTTGGCGCCGAATGCAATTAAAGAAAGAAAACAGATTAAACTGCGTAAGTAGTTACTTGTATGATTAATTCCGGAAATAAACGAGAAAACTGCACCCCGAAGTGGGTACATACTAGTTGAACGTTGCCTCTACTGACTGCTTATATATAGAAAAAACAAAATAATAAAGTTCGATCCCGGCTGCGGCGGTCGGATTTCAATGGAGGCGAAATGGTTCAGTTCCGCGTGTTGTGCGATGTCAGTGCACATCAGAGAACACCGGATCGTCTAAATTTCCGGAGCCCTCCACAACGGCGTCTCTCATAATTATATCCTGATTTTGAGACTTTAAGCCGCAGATATTATTTAAAAAATAAAGTTACAAGTATGGTGTAAATTTTCCTTTCAAGCAATGTAAAAAAAAAAGGAAATGCAGCGAACGACACACGCTCACCATCGCCTTAGATTCAGTGATATTTGAAGACGCCACGGGCGATGTCATAAAAGTTTTCCTTTGCAACGTCAAGGGAGTCTTAAGCCAGGCGAGTATTTTGAGTTTTATTTTTTTCGCATCCGATAAGCGGAGCTTTTGCGCAACTCCTCTTCCGAGCCAAAGGAGCGTTCGGCGTGCTTGAGGAGATCCGAATGTCATTTCAGGAGTGATCGCTACTACATCTTAAGATGCATCTTTGCGTCCCTGAGGCCAGCTGCGCATTCGAATGAAATGAACGGGATCGGAGAAAATCGATTCTGCGCACAATCTTTCGACACATAGCAGCAGTGCATACCTATACAAATACGTCAAACACAAGAGCGAAGAAACAAAAATTTAAACGAAATTCTAGCTTACAGCTGCAACATCGTGTGCGATCAAACTTGCGAAAGGCTGTACTTTAGGAAAGCGCACGTTTCGATCATGATAAGGCAGGGACCGGTGCTATGTGTGATTATTTTAACGTCTTTTAAGTTGAACACTTTTTTTTTTACTTTTGCTTTGACAGTACGTCATTATGTATTCAAGTAAAACAACTGAGTCTTTTAAGTAAAACGGAACTATCAACGACCATATGAAGAGCATGAAAGCGACCGAAAGAAGAAAGAAAAAAGATGGAGATAGGACGCCTCGGTGCACGGAAAGGGGACGCGGTACCGCGTCGGATGAAGCCAACGAACGCCAATTGCACGGCACCACCGGCAGCCTCAGCGCACGTGGCCCAGCACAGAAGAAGCCACCGAGTCGGACCAGCGAAGCCCTTCACACACGAAAGCGGCAGATGCATGGGGCAGCTCGTCGAATTTTACGACGTCGGAACCTGCAAAACCAGCGGAGGAGCACCGCCGCATGCTAATTACAATTGCATGAGTTTCTGTAGCGCAGCTTCGTACGGCATCCACTCGCTGCGCCCACTCCCCTCTTCCCCCTGTCTCTCAATTTCGTTTTCCATGAAAGGTCCCCCCCAAAAACTCTCCCCGAATTTCGAAGAAGCCGCAGGATAAGTTCACGGAAGCGCTAGCGTGATCTGCTTGCCGGAAGCAAGTTCGATTGAAGCAGCTGCGGCGGCGAGGCTATTAGCCGCTGAAATCGCGCCATGGGAGGGACAAGCGGAAAACAGAAAGCGCGGACTGAAGAAGAAGAAGCCCGACTCAACAGTGCACGCTGCTGTCGGCGCCAGGTGACAGCGCGAAACCTCGCTTCCTCCTTTGCTGCCTCGAGAGTACGGCACTTCCGGGAGAGGCCGCTCCGCACGGGCTCCGCTATAGCGACGCTTTTCAATTCGGCTTTTTTTTTTTCCTTTGGTGGGTTCTTCAGTGACCTCAACCAATCTGAGATGTCCCGCGCTCTTCGTTGTATAGCTGTAAAAAATTACCGAAGTGCGAGCGCATCAAGTGTGTGCCGTTAAACGTATAGAAAATGCGCAACCTCCGAACGTTTTCGGAATAGCGGAACGCCTTTAATTAACCGTCAGAAAAACCAAGCGCATAAAAATGCTGACAGTTTTAAACATGTCATGGAGTACATCCCGCCTTGTTTTCATCCCAACGGGGCACGCGCATCTCAACTGCCGAAGCAAAATGCCGTGGACGGCAGTGGAGAGTCACGAGACTGCCGCTCTCGATCCTCCTAGCGGCGCACATTGGCGGCGAGAGGAGGGTCGGCGCCGCAGTTTTAGGGGCAGCACTAAACGAGATCACCCACCCCCCGCCCCCATAGCACGAATATAACAATTTCACCAGCGCTGTACATGTAAGCACGGGGGGCTCGCTTTCGTTAAAGCGCCGGATCATCATTGCTCGCGTGACGACAGTGCAGTCCGCCGGCACTTGAAGCTCGTGCAGTATTAGCGGCCATCACTTTTCCCACGCCTGATACGACGACGCATCCGCTGCACTACGCAGCTGATGGCATTGAGCGGGGGGAAATAAAATAAACAAACGAAGTGCAGGTAAAATGTAGGAGCAGAAGCCCGACGCTTGGACGGCGATATGAGCGTGTCGTAAAGGGCATCGGGGTCCAGACGCAGAAGGCTCTGCTGGCGGGTAACGGCCACTTCCATTACAGTGCCGACGCGCCTGCAGACCGCCGTCGTTGCTGGCGTGCGCGGAAGCAGCGCCGCCTTCGACGGAATGGCCGTCATTCGGGCGCCCGAGGGCAGCCTTGCTTCCCCGCAGCCGGCGCAGAACGACGCTCTGCCGTGCGGAGCCAAAAAAGACAGATGCATGCGGCCCACTGTACGTGCCGTCTGCGCGCGCGTGATCGCCAAAGCGCAGCAGCGCGCGCGCTCTAAATATCGGACACGCGTGGTCGAATCGAAAGCACCGTGATTTGAAAGGCCCAGTCAGATGCTGCGGTAATGCGACGGGGACAGTTGCGCCGCGCCAGGCCAACGAGCCGCGCAGCGAAGTGAGAGGAAGAAAGGTATATTAATCGCAGAGGTCGCCGCGGTGCGATTCAGGTCAAAGAACTGACAGCGCGACAAAAAGCGGCCTCGGAAGCGGACGCCGCGAAGCGACTCGGTCCTCGAATGAATTGGCACCCCTTCCCTCAACGAAACCACGATGGCGAGCGAGCGGCTGAAGAAAAGCTTCCGCGGGTGAAAAAGACGATGATTGTTGCGAGCTTGATGAGCACAAGCAGCACGCGTGTAGCAGCCGGGAAACTGCTTGCGGAACGACTCGAGTAGAACGCCTGTCGGCGGATGTAATGTCGCAGGAAAACAAGAACGGAACAGCACGTAGCACGCGGCTGTATATAGCGTTCTCGTCGGCTCAGGCAGCATCATACTGCAGGAGACTGACAGGTGTACAGTCACGCTCAATGCGAGTTGAAACAAGGAAGCGCGCGCCTTCACGAGGTCAGAGATTACGAAGTAATAGCTTCCACTAGCCCTTGTATGGAAAACTAAACGCTCTTCCCTCACTTGGGGATGATCCCAAATAAGAAAGTGCCAATTAAGTGAGAGCAAGCTAAGCTCACTTGTAATCATTTAGCCCGTGAGGACGCGCGCTCCCGTGTTGCAAGCAATCATTAGCGCAGCAGTACATAAGCACAGGACGCTGATATATGCGCTCACTTGCAGCCTTGATCGCAGTGCCGTGAACGCACCGGCACTAATGTTTTTCTGCGCACATCTAGTTAGCATGTGTCAAGTTAAGGAGACGGCCACAAGCGCGCCCACACATAGACGTCAGACTGGAATTTGGCAGACACGCAGCGCCACCTGTCTGTGCAGTTTTGGGTAGTGCAAAGCCCGACTTCCCTGCACAGTTAGCTGGGCAACCAGGTGCGAGTGAGAGAAATAACAGTCAATACAGGAAACAGTGCCAAGTATAGTGTATAAAGAAAGATTGATCGCAGCGCTTTATTTTTATAACTTGATTTGGTTCGCACGGAAGCGACGCCCTTGTCATACAAAACATCCCGGAACTAGGCGCACGTATACTATACAAGAAATAGTGTGCGATCATGGCTGCACGCATAGCGCCGCTATCGGCGTGCTGCCTCCGCAAGCGGAATTCAATCCTTGTTGCTTTCTTTTCGCGGCTGGCTCCGTTAATACTATATGCCCGGCATCGAGAGTGGCTGAATTATTGGTCTCTGTCGAACATTTTTAGCCAAACGCAATTTTGTGATTACTGGCCCTGAATTGAAGCGATGAAGGACGACTCTTAATAGCCTATAATCATTATCTCGCTCGTAATTACTTCGTGGTTTAAACTATGCTAAGGACGACGGACTCGGTGACAAGCTAAGACGAGCGGAAGCTGTATTTTTAGTTATTCGTGCTCTTTATCATGTGTAGCGCTCGTGTGTGGTGCAGAATGTCGTCCCCAGCTGTATCTCTCATTCCAAGTATGACTTGTACCAAGCAGCCCAATCGGCCACCCTTGCTTGTATATAGGTGATTTAGTTTCAGCGTTCACGTATACAAATCGCTCTACGAATGCTGGTCAATGCCAAAGGAATCCTGTATGAGCGAGCTCCTCCGGCAGAGTCCAAATAAGGTTCTCAGCAAATAGCTTCGAACGTGCCCGAAAAGCGGAAGGAGACACCGACTATACCGCCAGCCAGGTTACGAGTGGCTCTTTTCCCGCCCGTCGGCCGCGCCAACAAAGGCGGTAACGCACTGACTTCGCCGATATATGTAATGCGAGAGCGTTTCGATGTAGCCAATCTCCAAGGGGCAGCATCTCGGCGGGCCCCTATCTGGTCGCACGCAGGCGATGTAGCCGCTGCAGTCACGCCAGCGCGCGCACAATAATACACAGGCGCAAAAAGGTGGCCACACGGCAATCGCCCAGAGAAAGTGCGCGCGCGGAGCAAGAGGAGGACGCGAACAAGCGAAAAAAAAAAAAAAAAAGAACAGGCGCCCGGAACACAAACGGCAAATCAACGGGCGACGACTCGGGGAACAAGCATCGCTCTCGAGATGGCCCAAGCTTCGTTGGTGGTGCCGCGGCCCGGCGGGCGCCATGGAAACCCAAGAAGGAGCTCTCGGCCGCCAGTGGAGATGCCGGGCCGCGTCTACAGTTTCTCTCCGGCAATCGCTGCTCCTCTGCGCTCCCCGAACGGTCAGAGCACACATCAAGGGCCTCCACCCTGTCAACTTCGGTGATCACTTTCTGATGTTCTGCTCCCTGCGTCCATCTGGGGCATTTCAGGGCCCCTCGCCTCGCTAAGCGCCCGGGGATGGCCACAGGGCACAAGCTCCGCGAGAAAGAGGGCGCCAAGCACGCGTCCACGTGTGGCCGCGGCTGCAACCTTTTGGCAAACACCATGCAGGGCGTTTGTTTGGCAGAACGAAAAAATAAAACGTTGCAGGCTGGGCACTGGATACGTATGGACCCTCCGAGGTAAATAGAGGCAAAAAAGCCGAAGTTGCTACATGTTATAAATGCAAAACACAAAGCAGTCACGTAAAAGTTGCGATGACACAATCATATGCTCCAAAAAAGACATGCAGCTGGGTTCGCACGCTGCGAGTAACTATACTATGCAACACTTGAAACTGATTATATAATACTTGAGAACATAGTTACCTACATCACTCATGACGAGATACTACTTCAGTCACCCATTAAATGTTTTTTTATTTCTATAGCACGCACACACGTACACTGTTTACACACAGAGAAACAAACATTAAATCCCTATAAAAAAAGACAGAATAAAGGCGTAAATTTAAGGGCTCGTTTTGTTTGTTAGATACAATATTAACGAGAACTTACAGACAACGATGCTTTGGCATAATTGGCTGTTAGTTCTCGTCGACAAAAAAATCCGCATAACAAGAAATAGTGTGCCTGATTGTCAATTCCAAGCACGAATCACTCCATGCATACATAGGTATGCGGATGAAGAAGGACGTTTATGCCCGATTAACTTCACAGAATGCGGTCCGCCGTCATCCCTTGCGCGTTGGCAGGCATTTCGTTCCCTTAATTTCTTTCCCGTTCTTGCCTTTTTTTTTTTGCATTCGCTTCCTTGAACATTTATTATTTCGCTCACCTTGGTTGCCAGCCTCTCAGCGGAATGCTAATGCCCGGCTCCAAACCGGGCGCCTTGCAACATACAGCCCGCAACGATAAGCGTTCGTGCTCTTTTCTAACAACTTCGAGGACTTCAACGCGCCAGTTGTGCCCTGCACGCACATACACTCCACACAAATAAATTAATGGCACGAACTTTTCAGTGGTAGTCGATGATGTGGCTTGATATAACCTTTTCGCCCACGCATCTGCTTGTGTGGATACGCTGAATTATAATGACGCCGAAGTACATGGTCATATGTTACATAGCTGCTTCACCTGCACATTCTCCTGAAGGTGCTGAATGCTCTTTGAAGTAAAGAAAAAATGTACCTTGAAGCTCGTTGGCGCATGTATATTTGGCGCATGACTGGAAAGCAGCGCTGTAAGCGGATCGTATAGTCACCGCCTTTGCTTTCAAGTTGTGTATATAGCTTCTAGCATATACAGACAAGCTAATACTAATAAAATAGAAGGACCTGCATGCGGCACAATTTTTATGTTAGTTTCATTATAGCAACATGAATGTCAAATGAACGCCATTCGAGACTGCAAATAAATTATTGTAATAACCCGTCATCGTGACGACTGACTTGTATAAAATGCTAATAATGGTTTCCTCCTGCACCCAGAAAACGATGCTAATGTCCCTGCTAAATACTATAAGGTTGAACACATGCCTTTAGAATATAAAGGTATACTTAAAATGCAACAGCAGCAGCTTAAAACACACTGTTACAGATCAAATTGGCCACCAGAGAATCAGTGCGGGTGTCTTCATTCCAATGGAAAACCCTGGCCGTGTCACAACGGGCACTTCGCCAGTCATCAAAGGTATATAGGCGCTCATGTATACACGCCAAGCATGCATCCAGCGCGCGCACCGAAATCGGCAGGCAGAATCACCTCCGTGGTATCGTGGCCGCCAGCCACAAAAATGTGTGCTACCGGTATATCGGCGACAGGACGCAACGACGGAGGAATCAAGGCGGGAGCAATGTTTAGTGCCCCATTGTGAATCGTTGTTGGCGGCTCGCTCGCAACCGACGCCAGCTCGCCCAACTCGGCGCGTCGCAAGTCGGTGAAAAAGCGAGCCCAGTCGCGGCACACGCGCATGGGATCTGATATTCATGAGAATATCAGATCCCATGCGTCACCACCACCACCACCAACACTACCACCTCTTCTTCCTCCTGCGGCGCCAAGGGAGAGAGAGAGAAAGCTCTGGGAAACTGCCGTGAATTATTCATGGCAAGACGCCACCACCAAAAACGACACGCAATCGCCTCTCTTTGCGCGCGGTGAGAGCCTGGATTTACGCGGTCCTAAAGTCGACGTGGAAATCATAAAGCTCGAGGTAACAAGCGCCGGGACTCCGTGGTCCTGGCCCCCTTCAGGGGCATCCCTCGGGTCGCGCGAGTAATGGCCGCACCGGTGGCGAATCTAACGGCACCAGCTTCGTGCGCAAGAGCCCCCCGCTCGTTAGCGGCCCTCGGTCGCGTTGGACGAAAGAATCGGGATAGCGTGCACTTTATGGGGCGAAGGTTCGATTCCAGCGGCACACACGAAGTTCATCGGCCAGGCGAATGGAGGCATACAGTAGTAGCTTGGCAACTTCACAGCATGCAGTGCAGGTGCACCTTTCGGCTCGGTTGCGGTATGTAATAGAGGCGCGATTAGTCATTCCCCTTGCATATCATTTAGCAGTACTGACGAATACTTGATGATGGGTCCGTGAATCAGAAAATAAAAGGAAGGCCGAGACAGACAACGAAGATAGATAGATATGTGGGGTTTAACGTCCCGAAACCACCATATGATTATGAGAGTCGCCGTAGTACGGGGCTCCGGAAATTTCGACCACCTTGGGTTCTGTAATCTGCACCCAAATCTGAGCACACGGGCCTACAGCATTTTCGCCTCCATCGAAAATGTAGCCACCACAGCCGGGATTCGGTACCGCGACCTACGGGTCAGCAGCCGAGTACCTTGGCCACTACACCACCCCGGCGGGGCGAAAGAAGAACCATGTAAAAGTGAATATATATATATATATATATATATATATATATATATATATATATATATATATATATATATATATATATATATATATATATATATATATATATATATACTACAAACATGCGTATAAGAATAAGCGCACGCAGAAATGTATATTTACTTTGTTACAGCATAAAACAAGTTTTTTTTTACACAAAGTAAAATGAATTAAGTGTTCACGTATAAATGAGACAGAATAAAGATCCGGTCGGGGAGGTCAGTTCGTAAAAACTTTACGGCTCCTCAATAGGCTCGATGATGAAAGCAGAGAGGCAAAAATGTGGCTAACTCTTTGGCCCAAGATGTATCAAGACGCAAAGTCACGTATTAACGTGCCCGTATAAAAGCGACACGGACAACATAGACAATGAAATTTTAATCCACGAAAGAGCAGAAGAAGATGCCCGATCTGCTACAGCTAAGTGGAAAACAAGTGCACCCCTGAACTCGTCGGAAACGAACGATACGCGCAAGTGGGCAGAAAAGTAATGAAAATATATATATTAGCTCAGGTAATCAGAAGGAATCGTCGAAAGATGTCATCGGCGATAAGCGGCGCTCTCGAATTCCGTCGGCGTGCTACGCCGACGTTCGCACACAAGATTATACGCGGCCAGCAGCATCGGCAAGCAGGAGTTACGCTGTTCATCAGGTCGTAAACGCAGAAGAAAAATCTTTGCCCTCGAGGCCGCAGGAGCCGTGTCCCGCGAAGAAACGGATCGTCGTGCATGCTGGCACGCTGCGTCCCGTCATTTTTCAAAACTTTTTTTTTTATATATATGTGGCGCGCAACGGGACAAAGCCAACAATCGGACGAAGTTCTCTGCGCACTAATGGCAGAAACTTGACTAAGACACGACGCGGAACGAAAAGGTGGTGAGGAGAGGGCGAGGAGCACAAACACACCAAAGCGCAGCTGCAGGGCTTTGTGCCCGCGAACAGCGACAACACGAAGGCGCACCCGCGAGAAATTGGCGCGAATGTGTCCAACGAGCCGGGGAAGCCGCCGCTAAAGATTAAACGGAGCCTGGGCGAAAGCGCCCTCAGGTCTCCCGCTGAATTAATTTTGCCCCGGCACGTCACATAGCCAAGGATGAGGATCCCTTTTGTCAAGGAGAGAGAGGAAATAAGGAACGATACGGAAGAGATAAGGAGAAAAATAAAAAGGATGGGCGCGAGAAGCGAGCGCGGTAAACACGAGTCGGAGCGCGCGCCTTCTCGTTCATCATCCGAACAAGCGTTGGCACACACGCAAAACAAAGGAGTGGCGAGGAAAAGGAGGCCTGGATCAATAGCGAGGGAGCCTGTTTGGAAAAAAAAAAATCACGACTTCCTAATTAATTCTTCTGGGCGCGTATCCGGACGACAGTGGCGCGCCCCGCGCTCTCGTTCGCGCGGGCATCGCCTGAGTCAATAGCAGCCGGAGAGATTGAAACATTAGCACCACCGCGCCACTTGGGCCGGCGATCTATCAAGCGCAATCACTGCTCTGTCTTCCCTCTCGCGCCTGGTGCACGGCCGCTTGGCGCGGCAACGAAACGGACATGCGCGGAAGAAGAGAATCACAATTTGCATAAGGCGACGAGCTCAGTTCTTCAACAGCAGCTCCAGTATGCGAAATTCGCGAGACTAAAGGAAGAAAGAGAGCGGAAAGAGCTGCGCTCCTTCAAATTGATAGAGGCACTTCTGATAGAGCATTGAGACACTTCTGGAAGCATGGAAGCTCGCGGCCATCACGTTTCTCAGCCGGGAAATATAATTTTGTAAATCATTGGCTGCTCTCATTCACGGTATAGCGTGAACCGCGCGAACATAACGAATAAACGACTCCCTCCTATACGTGGCTGCCACATACGTTTTAAGCGGCTGACTATATACTATACAAAGAAGAAAAAAAAAAGAGAATCTTCGTACCCAGATTGCATTCGAAAATACGCATCCCTATTCTCAGTATATAGCGCAAGCAGGACAACACTGAGTTCGCCGTAGCGAGAAGAAAAAAAGACATAAGCCTCTCCGCGTAAAAGTTACACAATCCGGATTGGCAAAAAGCAGACAACAGCTATGCCCACGAGAGAAATACGTTTAATGACCGTTTGGCATATACATGCAAAGCCAGTTTCAACATTGTTTACAACTGCGCCTTTGACGACAATAAAGTTACGAACCATAAAACAAATAAAAAATAAGGAAGAAATGCTTTTCTTCGTGCAGATAGTAAACGAAAATTTAATCAGATCGGAGTGCACCGTCTAGCTGATCTACTTTTAGCAACCACGCCGCTTCTGGCTTTCCGGAGCACGAAAGAGATAATAAAAAAATTATATAAAATAAAGTCCGCATCGATCGCGGCACGCTGCACTTTATTCAATCTGTTCTCCCGTTGTTATTTGTAGCAGAGAGGACGCGGGCGCAAAGGTACATATACTCGACAGACGGAAACGCCAGCACCAGAAAATCGCGAAAGCGTTTGCTTCTCGCTTCGAAGAGCCTTTTTGAGGCTAAAAAGCCCGCCTCCGACAACAGAGAACCCTCGACGTTGGAGAAGTAAAAAAACAAAGTATGGACCGAAAATAGACGGCAGCAGCGATTCGGCTAACGAAAGTGACGTCAGGAAAAACAGTGGAATCGAAGCAAACAACCTCAGAAGACTTTAAGTCCGACAATACCAAAAGTTTAGTAAACACACGAATGATGTTGTCGGTGGTTTCAGTAAAGGCAGTGATCACATGGATGTTTTTTTGGCATAACACGTTTAGAATATAGATGGAATTACGTTCTAACACCCGATTTTGCTTGGTGCGTGCGCGCATGACACTTCTTTGCTACGCGAGCGATACGACATATCAAAGCTTTTATACTTTGCGGCCTTATACGAAGCTAATTGTATGACGACGACACTGGCCCACCACGCAACAATGCGTTCGTATAGTAGCGCGGCCGAAACACTCGGCTGAATGACCAGCTCTTGGAGCTGCCACGAAGGTCGGAAAGCACGTTGGCGTTCGAACGCATAGCCTCCTCAGAGCACAAAACTTTGTTTGAACTCGACAGTAGTTGAGTCGCTATAGTTCTGCACCCGGCTTTCTGGCATCACTCAACTTCTGAATTCGACAAAACGCGGTTCTTGGACAGATTTGGAATTTTAATGAAGTTCTGGGGCTTTACGGGCCAATTATAACGAATAATGGTTGAGCTACGAAGCGCATTGTCGTGGTTATATCCGCCGTAATTTTGACCACCTCGGTTTTAAGGAGCACCAAATGCGCAGCCCACAAGTCCGTTCGCACTCGTCCTATAACGGAATGAGGCTGCCACCGCAGGGATCGAACCTCTGACCTCGTGCTGAGTAGCGCAACACCGCAGCGACCGCTGAACACGTGACAGATACTTTAGACAGCCTTTGACGCCAAATGGCCGCAGCGTGAGCATGCCATTAACAGCAAACTAAGCTCATCGCCTCACGAACGACTCCTCGCGGCCGGTCGCGTTGCCACCGCGAGAAACGAAAGTAAATTTAGCCTGCGATACAAGCTGATCTCAGACGGCGGCATCGCTCAAACAATTGACACGAAGCAGCAATGCTGTAGCACCTACCAATAGGACATTCATTAGGAAAAAAAGTGGGTGGACCGAGAAACTGTTTCGCGCGGAGCAGGTGCCCGGAAGGTCAAAGGAAGACCCTTATTTAGGGCCGCCTCCATTATTCCCAGCTTTCATGCGCCGCGCGGGCACGAAACTCTGTTGCAGCTCGCAGCGCGATTACTCGGGGGAGCACGTACTGCCGGGGACACCAAATTAGCGCGATAATTTCGGCGGCGCGGTTTTGTCAATGTTGGTCAAGTTGGCACCGCCTTGCTTTTATGTGCCTTTTTCCCTCCGCCCCACCCACCCAAAACGCGTTGCGACACAAAATCGATGCCGATTTCAGGCGGGCGCTGCGCTATATCCAGAAAACGCGGCCGCCGTTGCGAAAGTGCGGCCAGCGCCACGGATATGGGTCATCCCGGACACTCATCGAGGCGACTGACGGCAGCCATACGTTACCCTCAGCAGTCGCGCTTGGCTTCGCCAGTGCTATACCTTCGTGACCGCGACTGGTCGTTCTACCTGGCGGATACCGGGAGCAACAGCAAAGATCGCATGCGGTACTTCTTGTCTGTCACGGGCCATCGGAATGCCGGCTGGACACAGGCATCATGTGCCCAAACATCACTCGTTCGCAAAAACCTGGGAGGCCGTAATGTGATGAGCCACGCGAAGTTTCCGAGAAAGCATACAGGGCTTAAAGCTTCCGCCCAGAACGCTGATGCCAACTGTTATGAATGAGCGTCTAGCGGACACCTTGCGCGGATGTCGACATGAATGATTAGTGTTCGCGCGCAGTAATCTTACTGAGTTGATGCGGCTGATGACTCGGGACAGGACGCCCATAAATAAGTGAGACGTAGGCGCGACCATTCAAATTTCACGTCTATGCCAGAGAAGAAAAAGAGGAAAGAATACCGGAGGAGGGAGGGGGCAATGCTCAGACGTGACGTCGAGGCGGACCTCGAAATCCCGCCTGGCGGCACCAGACAGGGAGAAAGAGCATCACCCACGCGTTGGTGGCAGGAGGAGTGCGTCGAAGTCACCAGGGCGCGGCTAGAAACGCGAGCGGAGACAGGTGACCCGGCGGTTATTAATAAAACAAAGGCTGGCTCCGAGTGGCGATTACCGTAATTGGGTGAGCCCCAGAGCCAGAGGAACGGGGTCCCGACGGCGTCCGCACCACGAAATCGGGCAGGGCGGGTTAACCGGGGTCCCTGGGCCACGAGAGCACGAAAGCGACGGTGCCACGCCACGTATATGCCCTTCAGCAACGCGAGAGGGATCGTGTTGCAGCCGCAGGTTAAGTCGATAAACAGGAATGAAATACAATCTCCACCCTTGTGCGGAGCATATAGACGACCACCAAAAATGGATTTGTATAGAGATTGTTCACATACTACTTATACGCAGGAAATGTTTTCGTAAAACAAATAATTTGCCCTTACTATTCACTATTCGTAATATTCTCGCGGCACGTTCTCGTATTACCACAGCCCCCCTTTTTTAAACAGTCTTCCATCTGTATTTCTCCACACACACGGTCTTCGGTAGGCCATATACTTCTATCAACATAAATATATGAGAAAAGGCTACAATGGTATGATCTTTCTTTCTTTCTTTCTTTCTTTCTTTCTTTCTTTCTTTCTTTCTTTCTTTCTTTCTTTCTTTCTTTCTTTCTTTCTTTCTTTCTTTCTTTCCAATCAGATCGGAAACAGCTTGCGGAAGAAACTAAATTTTTACTGCTCAAGACTTGGCGCCCTGATGCCCAAACATAAAAACAACTTTTCTGCGAGGACTGCTCCATATAAAGAACTTTAAAAATCACGAACGAGAAGAAAAACTGCAAGCTGCACCGAACAAACATAAGTTTGCATTGGTCGAATTTATAACGACAGCAGTCTTAACAATGTATCGATTATAACAATTAATTCTGGCTTATGGGTTGCCGTGCTCAAAGTTAATGGAATGCAGGATCATCGAAAAGAAAGAATAAAACGAAAAATACAAGCTGCACAATCTTCCTAACGTCTCCCCGCGCCCCTTCGGATTCATGATATGCTATATACAGCATAGCGTGTGGCATTGCGGTAAAGCTAGCTTTTAAAATCCGCTACAGCACTGGAGTGGCGTTGGCTTCTGTTAATACATTTTTGGACACCCAATTTGAGTAAAGACGTGAGCCAAAAATAGTTTTCTACTTATAGGAACAAGTGAAGAGTTCTCAATGTCTCAACGAAGGGCCTCCAGATCACCGGAAATCTGTCCTCAGGGATTCTGTCCTCATACTCTGCCAAAAAAAGCATCGCCATATCCCCTCAGCAACTTTTCAACGCATGGTTATCTTGCCTGTCACTGTCGCATTGCTCATTAAATGCCTCTCGCAATCGGTGGCCCACGCACTCGTCCAAAGCGAGCCAATAGGCTTCCGTCTGTCATCGCTTGTGCGGCGAAAGCTCCCTGCTCGGCCAGTGCATATATGGATCGCGTTCGCCCAAAGCGGCTTTGGCATGCATGGCCGTCCGGTGCAAACGCGCGGGGCGGGATCCCTCGAGCAGGGAAGGGCGCTCCTGCCATCGATTCAAAGCCACGCGGGTTCCCCTGTGGCGACAGCTGTGCAGGACGCGGGTCAAGATCTAGGCGTGGCGTTGAGGCCGCAGTGCAGCTTCCATGAGCTATCAAATCGCTATTTGCGGGCGCAGAGGGGCCTAGCCGTTTGTCGCCGGGACCTTGCACCGCGCCGGCTGGCCGCCACACGACATCACAGCGCAATCCTAGCTAGGCCGCAAGCCACGTAGCCTGGCGCCGAAGGGGCGGAATCCTCGACGTGGCGCGAAGCAGCAGGCGCTCGGCGCGTCGAAGGGGAAGGACGCCCAAATCCACTCCGATTTTGCCCCACATATACGAAACGACAGCAGCGTACACGGGTCACGCAGTTTTTCTGCGCCGTCAACGTTCGACTGTCCTGATCTTGGGGACACGTTGTGCAATTACACTCTGGCCGGGAACGATTTCCGGTTTTCATCCCCTAAACGCGTTCTGCAGCCGACTGCATCGACAGCCACCTTTTAATACCTGGTCGCATTGGAGTTGTGTGCGAACGTACACAGGAGGAAGCTCACGAAAACCAAAGATATAAATCTAAGGAAGGAAGAAAGTAAAAAGCAAGGATCATTCGTTCGCCGGAGAGGGAGGGATATAAAGTACGCTCAAGCGTGCAGGCTCGATAACTAATCAAACGAAGCCGCGGAGAGAATGACAAGACGCTTCAGTGATTCCTTCTCCGAAATGGTTCCGACAGTTCACATTTATATCAAAAATGCCAGAGCCGTTGGCGGCAACACACCCATAGCAACGAGGATTAATGGTCGCAAAAGGTCGCGGGAGAAAGCATTTATAGCAGTGACGAGATTCGTCGTGCTGTTCATCACGCATAAATTTCATTCGTGCCATTCTGAATTGTGCATTAAGAAAAAAACGATGCAGAAATGTCACAAATTACGGACGAAAAATGGGTGAAAAGAGAACAAAAAAAAAAAGGGGGGGGGGGTATAGACGGTCCACCAGAAAATTGACGTGATAAACTTCTAAAAACGGCCGCAAAAGTGCACCGGCGAAGTTCATAAGCATACTGCGCGCACCTGTTTACTTGAAATGGACCCAATACTATTAATCGACCCATTGTAGTGAATTCTTTCGGAGTTTTGCCTTGGGAGTGTAATGCAAATGCCGAGCATACCTTTTCAATGGACATAGGACGATTACGCGCGTGTGCATGATCGTAAAGGCATCCCGCATTAAAAAGATTTCCTCAGAATTTCGGTCAAAGAACCACGCAAATTATTGTTGATGTAATGGAAATAAACTGGCGAGAATGTTTCGAGAGACAAATTCAGAGGTGGGACAAAGCTACTCACCAGGTTCGAAGGCCAACTTTTCTCGAGGTAGGGGGTGGGGGGTGATTCACCTACAGTTTATGTATGTTCGTGCATGTGTTTGTAAGTGGCATGCATCACATACAACATTGCAACAGTTTAGAAAGTTTTTCCCCCTACTACCACCCATTCCCGGCTTCTCCAATGACACGCTCACTGTCATTATTCAGAACAGGGTCAGAGTACATCTGAAAAGGGATTGCCGTGGCCTATATATGACTGCCACAATAAATTCTGTGTTGTTTCTTAGAGAAATGCATTAAGAAGGAAGAATTTCCACTTTAATGTAAGGTGGATCATGGGGATCGACGAAGCGCAAGAACTTCGGCATGAGGGCCCATCGTCTTACTCTTCCCTGAACCCATATACACCCCCCCCCCCCCCTCCGTTTACCTGTTACATGTTATGGATTCAATAAAGTTGTATCCTTCTTCTTAACGACACCAGATGTTCGCCCCTCCACCCCGTTCCACACACCTTGTTTTCGCTAAGTTCCAATCGCCAAAACGTGCAACACTTCGCTATTTAAATGTGCTCAGACCTGCAGGTCGTCAGTAGAGACTGCATCACTCATCACGAACAATTTTGGCTATGCGTCGCAAGCTGTGGAGCACCATCCAAAAAGCTTTATATGGTAATGACTTAAACGTTTAAGTAAAGACTAACACAGAGGCTAATAAAGTGTTGCGAGATGATGACAACAGGAGTCTAGCTAACATCCCTTCAGTCAGCAAGGACTTTCTGCTCGGCCATGCGTCCACGGAGGGCATTTTTCGCCCGATCTATCCCGTACGTGAGTCTGGGGGTTCATCGCGCATCTTTATTGATTAGCAGCTTCTTTTTGGAGCGAGTTCGTTCATCTCGAAAATGTATTAAGGCAAAGCAGCGGGCCAAGACTAAAGAGCAAGCACAGAGGGAGTATCAATATAATTTCTTCTTTATTGCTCAGCAACGCATTCCGAGGATATATCTTGCGTGCTCTGCGTCACACGAATCGTTGACTTGTCCGCGTTGCTGTTGGTTGTTCGAGCGCTGCAAGCAATATACGTGTGAAGCGGAGGTGACAGATGTGACATCGCCTCCGGTGGCAGGACAATGGCGCCGTCCAGAAAAAAAAAAAAAGACGCCGGGACGTTCGTGTGACTTTCCCGCTCCTTTAACGGCGTAAATCAGTGTCACAGTGAAATGAAATGAATTAATTTGTGACGGAGTTACGAGGATGACCAGGCTACTGGAAGAGACGGTGCACAGAGTGTGTTTGCGTATCCCGGCTGCGGCGGCTGCATTTTCGATGGAGGCGGAAATGTTGTAGGCCCGTGTGCTCAGATTCGGGTGCACGTTAAAGAACCCAAGGTGGTCGAAATTTCCGGAGCCTTCCACTACGGCGTCTCTCATAATCATATCGTGGGTTTGGGACGTTAAACCCCCCATATCAATGAGTGTGTTTATCGAACGTGGCAAGAAATGCTTAAAAACACGTATCCGAGCATAGGCTGAGAATTAAGAGACGAAGGCGTTCCCTGACAAGGAAAATCAACAAAAAAAGAAAACGCAAGAAACCACAATATACCCTCGGTATGACCGTTTCGCTTGCAGAAGCACTCGCGTAGTGCCTAGAATAGATAACTCCTTATATATTTTAGTTTCTTTCGTTATAGTTCAGTTTACGGAGGATTTCAATAAATATTATGAGGAAACAATTTTCCACGGCATCGCGCCGGACAGGATCAGACATCGCACTTGTCTCATCAACCCTCGCCCTTTCTGTAGGTCACCCCTTGAACGATTGCCTTCAGAAAGTTCTTTGTTTACTTATATTTGCGTTTGATTTTCTTTGATTTATGGTTGTAAAACTGAAAGGAATGAGGAACAAAGTTTCAATGCACTGTCAAAACAAAAGCAGAAGAGAAAAAAAAGGAAAAAGGGGCGGTGCAGCGCGAATGAAAGGAGGGGCCCAATAAAAGTTATTCACAAGAAAACGTACATAAAGATGTCACGTCCCCAAAATTCAACTGAAAACTATAAAAGCATGCCAACGAGCAGGTTCCCCGGGCACCGGAAGAGATCTTTCCATGTGAATGCACTATCTGCCAAGAATGCGGCGCACGACAAACGCGCGCTCTTAAGGGCGAAGTAGCGAACTTGCACCGAAAGCCAAGAAGTGTAAGAAGTCACCCACCAGCGGCTACATTGGCAGGGTCAAACTATGAGCCGAAGCGGATTCATTCTGAAGCACGGAGTAGACCGCCAGAATAGGGAGATCAAGAAAGGTCAAGAAAGGAGAAATATGGGCGCCATTCCGGAAGGCGAAACAAATGTCCCTCCACAGGATTGAGAGAAAGCTCGGAGGGGCCGCGGGATCCCGGCCGGGTGCTACGCGGGCTGTGCCCATAAGCCGCCGCCAGATCTGCGACCATGGCCACCCGGAATGCCGGGCCAATCTGGTGCTCGCCCCCATAGCTCTGCTCTCTGGCCCTCGTCACGGGGTCGCTCTGGCCGGATCAACTGGCCGCAGCCGTGCAGAACGTTTGTTGGTCTCATAGACAAAGAGTGCTCACCCAGTTGCGAGCGGCGACAGGAAGGTCTGCACGTCATCAGCGTCTGGGGGCTCAGACGTCATCGAGCGATGCACGCGACTCGGATCATTCATGTTTCTGGCCGCGGCTGTTTAGACAGTGCCCGCGGGAAGGGAGAACCCCTATATTTAGGCCCGACGATGGGTCTCCGTGTCCTGACGAGTCCAGCACGTTTCGGCGGGTCCCTGAAGGGGCTGGCACGAGACAAGGAACACGCGGCGCCTGCATCGCGACCGTCGCCGGGATGCGGCGTGCCGACAGGGCCGGTCGGTCGCTTGTTTAGCCTGTGCGCCATGTGCCTGGCCACTAATAGCCGGCGACTGCAACGGCACTCGACGCCAGTGCAGTGTGCGCGGATTAGGCGGGATAGGCAGGGTTGTTTATCCACCGCAGACACGCGGCGCCACGACGGCCTGCTCTCTGCGTTCGCCGAGGGGGAAGCGTTAACAGCATTGCACAGAGACCGCGGCGCTGCCGTCTCGGGGGAGAAATAGCAAAGAGCTTCTTCAAATGATGATTGCTCCTCGCTCGCCGCATGCCGCCCGTTCCCGTCGGAACAGTCAAGTAAAGCCTTACAACGTGGCTGCTCTCGAACTTGCCAGAAGTACGTGCACGCGATAATACCGCGTGTGGTTATATAGGCCAAAGCATCGCACATAGGCGAAGTATATGAACATAAATAAGCGAATCACAGGTACGGGCAGATAAACTTGGCAATAAAGAGAAATATGAATGTGCTTAACACTCATATGTTTGAAATATATGCAGCAAAAAATTAATAGCTATACACGCCAAAGGGTACAAGATTTTTTGCTAAACGGTGCACGTTTACTTACACTGAAAGGTAAGGGAACACTTATGTAAGCGAAGAGAGGAATCAAATGCTCCATTCTAATAGAACATTTTCCGATATTTCCATATTTCGTCTTCTCTAGAAAACGAAATATCGATATTTCGTCGAGCTTGCTTCACGATAGTCAAGGCATATTAGTTGGGTGCTTCGCGTGTCGCTTATATACATACCACCTATCAACCCCGTGCTCGTATGCCAGCTCTCTCTCGCTCTCGCTCCTTTCCTGCCTTCTTTTTATTTAAGTTCACGGCGATCAGCTGCCGACTTGTTCCCTTCCATTTCGCAAACTGCGTTGCCCCCCAACGGAATGAAGTAGAGAGCCCGAGGTTGCCACATTGGCAACTTTCTCTTTTGCGCAACTCCCTGCCCGTTACCCATTTTGTTCTCGTATTGGCTGGGAGCGACACCAGACGGAGACCAGACGGCACCAGAGGCGTGGCTCCGGGATCGATGCGTCGTCGACATGACGTCAGAAGCGACGCATGTCGAAACCACAGGGCTCGCGACGACAATGTCCGTGCACCGAGCTCTCCATCCCGACTCCTGTAGCGGCAGTTTCAACGTATATCCCCGAATGCCCACAACGCCGGCTTTACTCCCGTGGACGGCAGCTCTTTTTCATGTCGGGCAGCGACAAAAAAAGCCATAAATAAATAGCCCACAAGGGCAACGAGGTCCAGCGGCGCAATGGAGTGGCAATATACGTGCTCTCGATGGCCATGCTTCTTCATTTGTGACCCTTTCGCAAGCTCTACTCTACAGCAGACCCGCATAACCGCAGCGATGTGTTTCGTTTGGCAACGCACCGCCGAAAGGCTCACGCGTTTGCGTGAAACCTGCTTTACCCCGAACAGAGCAGCTCATCCGGAAATGATAAAACGTCAATAGCCGTAATTAAGCCAATTATATGAAAGCGACATTTACCCCTAGCCCACTTCGACATGAGTGACGTGACAGGTATATTTATGTGCTGCATTGAGCAACATTGAAGAACACAAGCCGAACCTGTTCTGAAGCACCTAAACAACTGAACAATGAATCTCGTGCAACAACTATATTATTCACGGGAACTGACAGACAGTTACACCCAGGCATCATTGTCTGTCAGTTCTCATTAATATTGTGTCTAACAAAGAAAATCGAGCCCCTAAATTTACCCTTCTTTCCTTCAACTACGTTATTCGTGGTATGAAGAGGACGTTGAGCCACAGATATTTACGGGCTCATAAACATATTTATCAGTGTTCTGTATCATGTTTGTCTCAAACGAACCAAACGCAAGTTCCGTTTTTCGAGCCTCAAAAGCAAGAGGCATATAAAATAAATCCTTCATAATTTCCGTGCTGGCTTTTACAAACCTACAGCATTGCTTCCTTTCGCTAATTTTTGTCAGACAGACTACTGATGTTGTCGATTAAAGTTGCCTTGTTGGCGCTCTAGCTAACCGCTGACAAAATCAAAATGTGTAATTTCGCAGCTCTTGATGTGCTATTTGCCGCTATACTCTAAGCAGAAACACCTTGCTTGAGAAGAAACAAATGCTTTCAATTCTACCAGCTCTTTCAAACCTTTTGAACGGCTGACAATAGTATGCTGATCGATTCGACAATAATAACAACTGAATGGACGTGTAACCAACAACAGACTGAGCACTTCTCTAAGGTACATGTCAACACTGCCCATCTGATGACCTGAAAATGGAGGACAACAAAACACGTTTTAGAGTATCCCACTCCGACTGTAACTTCCCCCCGTTTATGTTAGTAGTATTTGAAATGACCGGCACATTACGCGGCATACTGCATATATCGTGGCATTAAAAGAACCTCGAAAAACACGGTATCTTCGGGGCCATCTCAACATTGTTCTTCAAAGAAACATAATAAAATATTAAAAACGAAAGGTTGCTGAGAAAATAACAGGACTAATTAAGGCATATCCACATATCAGCTCACGCGCATTGTACGCATACCAGGCACACCACCTTTTTCCCCAGTTGCGTACAGCCCTGCAAAAAACCATGGGCCCATACTCTCCGCATATACTCGCATTTTATTCTAACAGCTTTTGCCGAATTAACGCATGGCTTGTTTTACTTGTAGAACCAAGCTCTTTGCAGTTTATCAATTCTGCCTTAAATAAGCGCTTTATGAGATTTCATTAATATATATATACCATTTGTTCAGGTACAAACTTGGAATACTGCGTCGACGACCACTTAATCACGGTTTTCCCTCTATGCTGCTTTCGAAATAGCTATCACAGCCCCGCCACGGTGGTCTAGTGGCTAAGGTACTCGGCTGCTGACTCGCAGGTCGTGGGATCAAATCCCGGCTGTGGCAGCTGCATTTCCGATGGAGGCGGAAATGTTGTAGGCCCGTGTACTCAGATTTGGGTGCACGTTAAAGAACTCCAGGTGGTCAAAATTTCTGGAGCCCTCCACTACGGCGTCCCTCATATTCATATGGTGGTTTTGGGACGTTAAACCCCACAAACAACAACAACGAAGTAGCTATCCCATGCTCCCATCGCGTTCCACGAATGTGCGCACCAATGACTCATTTGCGCGATCGATACGCTCAAGCTAGCTATTGAAAGCCTATGCCGGCCTTTACCGCGACTGAATTATGGAACAGCATGCCATCAGACAAGCCACTCATAAGCGTTATCACTATTTAACTATCACTTTTTTTCTCAATTTGTGATGTTTTCAGTGTTTCCCGCGCTGACTATTATCCTCTTACTCTTCATTGATCGTAGTACACACGTATTTGCCTAGCATTTTTGATGCGTTATTTTTACTGCAACTTAATTTTAAATAGAATGCTGTACTGCTGCATCATGTCGCTTCCTTAGGTTACGGTGTATTCTGCATTAGGAAGTCTCCTTAGACAGCCTTGTAGAATGATATCTCGCCTGCATACTCATCCACTTGCACACGTTGTATAGGTAAACGGTTTTAAGAGCTTTTTTTTTTTTTAGTAATGCGTACGCTTGCGCAGCAAGCTAAACCTACATGCGCTTACGTCACAAAGCACAATTACACCTCTTTAAGAGCCGATTGCGTACACTGACGCGGGTGTACATTTTTGTACAGGAGAAGCTATAGTTTGACGTCATAAGACCACGTAATGTACATGCTTTGACTATATATAGTATGCATAATTGTATGAGAACTCGTTCGCAGATTGTCACTTCATCGTTGTTATGGTGACAATTAGCTATTTGAATCACGCATACCGGGTGAATTATATATTATTTGACCTGGCAAAAAAATGTATATCAGGTACGCTGCGTAACAAAAACTGTTTGACTCCTGTAATGAATACGTGGTTTGATCTCCAACGAGGCGACTGAGTTCTAACGGAACACAGTGCGACGGAAGCTCTCTGTCGAGAGGCTAAAGCTCCTAGGCGCGTACCGTTTTCCAGCAACTCAAACGCTATGATCGTCCCGCACAACGGCTATAGCGCTCTTTCTCTCTCTTTTCTTTCTCGCCACGGCTGAGATGAGAACGCCGAGATGGCTCATTATGACGTACGTTGGAAAAGGAAGACCTGGTCCCGCCTTGTGACGGCATTTTACACTGAGGCCATCGCTCAGTGTTCACAGGCAGCGGAAAAAAAAGAAAAAAAAAAAGCCAGCAGCCACACGGGACCACTGTCGCATTTTCCACGGTCAGGTGGAATAAAAGAGTGTCGCCACAAACGCTCGATGGAGCAACACTGCCGATCTCACGCGCGGATGTGCATCGGTCATTCAAATTTAGAGCTCAGCGATTAAAGTCGCGAAAGCTTTCAGTAGTGGCAGTGACACAGCTCCACCACAGCTACATGCTTTGAACGGCGACAGGAAGCTAGCACGGGGCAAAAAGGGACGAAACAGGGGAGAGAAGCGGCACAAGAGACAAAAAATTTTGTGTAGAAACCTTCGGTGAATTTAGAATGAAGGAATAACGTCGACGCGCGCGCACATACGCACACGCACACACACACACACACACACACACACACACACACACACACACACACACACACACACACACTGCACCATAACAAACGATGGAGTAAGAGAGAAGCGCACAACAAAGCGGCCGAAGGTGACCGGAAGTGGCCCTAAGCGCTGGGGTTTCTGATCGCCGCGCGTGGAGCTGGACCGGATGTCCTGCCTATACAGTCTAACTAGAGGCAACACCGCGCCCCCTCCAGTTGCCTTGACAACCCCATCGAGTATTGCGCTTGGGTAGTGGCTTGACCAGGAAAAAATGCAGCCGAAAGACCTTTCACCGACTGCTATTGCAATTAAACATGGAAGCTACCCCGACAAATGTTCCATATTGTTGGCCGGAATACAGCGACTCTATAATAAAACGGGATTCCAAATCAGTTTTAAGTACGCAAAATAGCTAAAATGTAATCCATGTTTGAAAGCAGCTCACAATTTTATTGAGGTCGCTCTCTGTTTCCGCATGGTGCAATGCGGTCCAGATAAGCACAGTTCAGTGATTAGCGTGTCGCAATAGGGCTCGATCCTCGCTCCCAAATTAATGTCTGGTCGAATGCCTGGCTGAAAGCCGCGAATAAATACACGTTTTGTTCATAGAACAGATCGCAGCCACAATCGGCCACGACAACTTGAAAAATACGGCGTAACATCGCTTACCAAAGTGGCAAAAATACTCGCCCGCGGAAACCAGGGACTGACGGTCAACTTGGCACGCTGTGCACGCGGCGCATGTTCTCAAGTGTGCGAAACAGACAAATCCCAGAAAGGTAAATTTGTTCCTTGTTTGAAGAGTGTATTGTGCGCACACTCCCCACCGCGACGCACGGGAGGCACGGCACTGGTCGCTGACTTCAACAAAGGCGCGCGCAGAGCACGGCGCCCGGAAATGAAAGCGAAGCTCCATCGCTAGTCGGACACCTGACCGCGGGATTAATGCACTCTGCGGAAGGTAAACTAACGGCGGTGCCGAATCCGTATTGCCTGCCAAGCAGCCGGCCTCGCGCCACACAAGACTTGTGGAAGGAAGCGTTCACCCGGCCGGAAGTGTATCTCTCGACCAGAACACGTGCAGGCGCGCGTTGCTACTGCAGCCAGAGTGCGTCCGGCGCAACGCTCAACTAACCCAGCCAGCGGCTCCCAGTCCCCAAAATTTAAGCCCCTATTTGCATAGCGCCGAACTCTCCAAGCCGTGAGTGGCCCTTTCCTCCCTGTTGAGCGCCTAGTCACGTGACACGCAACCTCGCCCGTCCAGTGGCTCCTCGCGTTCCCTGTAGACGAAGCTCCCTTCCACGATTGCGGCTTGGCGTGCGATGCGGTGAAGCTGGGTCCCTGGCGCGCTGAGGTCTCATTTGCATGTCAACGAGCCTCGCTTATTAACTGCACCTCGGAGCGTGCCAGTTTGTACGGTGGCCACGGCCTGTTTGCTTTCCCTTGCCAAATGAGAGGTTTCGCCTCCCCGAGGCCAGGCGGTGCGGGGCCGAGATCAACTCGGGCAAATCTCGCAACATCTGACATCCCCCCGCTCCCTTTCGACACAGCATCCCCTTCTCAGGTGACGTGTTGGTCTAGTGCGGGCTGTCAAACACGGGTGAGCTCGCTAGTGCGTTTGTGAACAAGAAAAAACCTATAAAACAAGGTACAGCAACTGGTATGGCTTCGGCTGGCTGAATCTTCCCAGCGTGCGCGGCTTCGGAAACTTGGCATTTATTCTCCATGCAGGATTACGTTAATTACGTTAATACTTCATTAAAGCTTAGCGACGGCTGCGCTCTTGCAACCTTGAGTCGGGGTCTAAGATATTTTACTATTGGACTAACAGCCAACCACGGATCGCGACTGCAGCTTCCCCACGGGCTGTGGTAGGTCTTCTACCCACAAACAACGCCAAAGTGGGGAACATACACTAGGCGCGTTGCAGGGCTGGAATGCGGCCCTTTGGAGCGTCATGACTCCATCCCGGCGCCTGTGCCTGCCTGAGCACGGTAAGAGGACAACTTAGAGAACGCGGAACGTGCCAGGAGCGGAAAGGCGCGCGGTGGACCATGAGCTTCAAGAAGAGCAGCAGAAAGGGGGCTGCCCCCCCCATTGCCTTACCATTAAAGTGTGTGTGTATTTCCTACGGAAAAATAGCGGGGAGGCTGCCAGCGCCATCTATCAGGACGCGGGCTTCATTCCTTCCCGGAGCTTGCTGCGTTCCACTCGGTTGTTCATTCTCTTCATGCTGGACGCGTTTCGTCATTTTCTCTTTCTTGTATTCTCTTGCTCAATCTTTTTGCTCGGTGCACTTCCACCATCCCCGAGCGGACGAGTTCGAATCGGTTGGCGCGTTGGCTTCCTGTTTGCTTTCTTTTTTTCTTCTTCCTCCACTCGTCCCTTATTTCCAGCCTGGCTGCACGCGCGCCGCCCCCCGAATCCCTTCGCCGGAACTTACCCGAGGCGCCATTAATTTCCCAAAGAGCAGGCGTCCACAAGCACGCTGTTTGCTTTCACGCGCACCCACTCTCCAAGCTCACGGCCGGAAAACGCGCGAAAAAGAACGAAAGGTCGACAAGGCGAGAAAAGTTGGGAGAAAACAACTGCGCCACCACCTCTCGACAGAAAGCGGGTGGAGCGAAAGACGTCCAGAGAGACGGACGTCCCCGAATGTAAAACACATCAGCCCGAAAAAGCGAAAAGAGAGCGCGCGCCCGACACGAACGACATTTCAAGTTTCCTCGCCCGCTGCGCCCTTCGCCCGCCACTCTTCCCGCGTGCGCTGTTCATCACGTGCCCGCAAAAAGACACAGCAGGAGCCCGTCTGCGCAGAAACAAACAAAAAAATGCAAGACGCGGCCCGCTAACGCTCGTATATAGGCTTCATAGACACACACCATGAGAGCTCTAAAACGAGAGGAGGCAAATAACGACACAAACACCACTATGTGTGTGGCACCCCGATACAGTGAAAGCCTTCCCCTGCGTGGAGGGGCGCGAAAAAAAAGATGAGAGCTGTATTTCTTGGGACAATTTTAACGGCCGCTGGGAGCTTAGCGGTCATTATGACGCCACGAAATGCGCGGATATGAAACCGAACAAACAATTAGAAGTGCGCACTCTTCACAGCTCGCAGAGATCTGCAGTATGAAGGCGCCGCAGCGATTGAGGGCGCTCTATATACGTAACCTTTCCTGTTTTTTTTTTTTTTTCATCGCTACCTTGGTTCTTTCGTACATACACTGGAGCTTTTTTTTTTTCCTGCCGCATTTCATCTTTGCTGTCAAATTAAGCGGCCAAATTAACTCGTAAAACTGCTTCCAAGCCTCATTTTCCTCTTGTACGTTTTACCTCCTTTTACTCTTCATCGATGATAATTTTTGAAGAAAAAGAATTACCTAAAGTAGGCATTGCATGTTTACGTATAAATTTCAAAATTGATACAAAATATAACTTTCTTCTGTACAGTTAGTTAACAGTGTAATAGAAAAGTGAGATAAGCTATGAGCTTCACTTCATCAATTGGCTTCAGTGTTTGCCGGATTTACAGTAATTTGCTATATACCCAGCAAGTTATCGTTTCAAGCTGCTGGTCCGCTAAACCACTTGAAACATGACCTCTACATTATTAAAGAGCCTGCTTTTGTGCTCACTCGGTGGCAGTGAGGTGAACTTGTGCTCAGTCCTTTATTTCGATATAGAAATCTCCCGGATACTAGCGGTGAATTTTCGCCATCGCCATGATGCTCCTGAGAAAATTACTCACCCGGACTAACTCAAACTCGCGGCTCGATCTGAGGCTGAGCAAGTTGCCTCATGAGTCCGTTCACCCATTACCAGTTTTTTCGAACTATATGATGTAAATGCTCCTTTACACCAATATATCACTTCATCCGTGCTCCTCATCGCGCCTTCTAATAGAGCACCTTCGAATACGACTTATAAGTGCTCGCAAACCAGTGAGGTAATTTTTCTTAAAAGAGATGACAAGAAAAGATACATTTATCAAGAACTTTTCTGGAAGAGTTGGCCGTGGGGGAGGTCAAGGCGCCCCCCTACGTAATTCGCTCCACTGATCAATAGATATTGAAATGTTGTATGAACGACACTACTTTAGAATACGAGCAAGTAAACATGAGTATAAACGTGAATCCAGGTAAGGCTGATATTAATGCTGACGATGAGGACAGTTCCCATTTTTGTTCTCTCCCTCCTCCCTATTCAAGATTCTCTGTGTATATGTACAGCTGTGCGCGCAATAAAGTACTGGTTGAAAGTGAGCGCTTTGTAGTTCATACGTTTCTGCCTGGCCCCGCTGTTATACTCGCTTTCTTCGGACATCTGAGCTTGTTGGCCTTATAGCCATGGTGCCTGCTAAAGTAGATGTGAAGTGAAAACTGGCCGCGTGTACTATTTTATAAGTTTTCTTCGGCGCGTGTATCATTAGGCATTGAAATAGTCATTGCAAGCAGCAACTATCTTCCCCATGCCAGTGTTGTGACAGCTAACCGCAGTAACCGAGTGATGTGTGTCGTCATTGTTTATCTGCGCACGCGTTACACTACGCTTGTTAAGTGCAATTTATAAGCCCTAAACTACATTTACAATCTTTACGTGTGCGTACACAAAACCTTACTATCGCTACTAAGACTTCGACTTGTGGGTCACCGTGTATTGTAGTCCTCCTGCAAATAAAATAAATTGGTACAAGAACCTATATAATGAAGATTGCGACTTTACAGCCCCTTAATTCCTGACACATTCACCTTTTCATGATAAACAGTCAACTAAAATAATGAGAGTGGTTATTCATAGTCAGCAGTCCCGGCTTCGTTCATCGGGGAGTGTTTTATGTGCACGTTATCTCCAAACCACAGCTTGGCCTGACATTACGTCAAATGGGGACAAATTTTATCAAGGGCACACGCGCGTCAAATCACCGCGTTAGTGCATGGGAAATGAATGCATACCACTTACTCAGGCGTTCCAATGGTTTCAGCCTTGTTTGCTTCATTCGCATTTGTTTTTTTCTTTTAGATTTGTATATTTGAGTCTGCAAAAGCCTGAATTCCTACATTGAGTATAGCTGGCTTGCCTACCTAGCCGTGAATATACAGGTACTACCTGTATATTCACGGGTTTCGACTGATAACACACACCTGCATAAACGACGCACTCTTTGTGGCCAGTTTCATGTTGTGAATGTCTAGATTTTTTTTTTTTTTACGTGGCTGTTGACATTAACGTATCTTCATATAACCGCATGCCTCAAAACGGTCAAAAAGCGTGCATCGTTGATGCAGGCGCGTTTTATCAGTCGAAACGCACTTCGTCTTATGAAATAGATATGTGACGAAAGCGACCTGAGGGCGCGCGGATCTTGTGCTAAACAAGCGCACCTTCTAACATTGTCACCCGTGCAGAACATGCATGCCTGCATTTCTGTAAGGCCACGCATGCTCCTGTGCTAGCGACGTCACAACCCGCAACGGCCGCAAGGTGCCGTGCCGCAGAGCAAGGCTCGCGTGACAGACGTGGCCACGGCTGTAGTACACATGAGTGAACCCATGTTCTCATGCAAGCCTGACTGGAACCTTCCTCCTCTTGATTTTTCATCCCTTTCCCTCTATTTCAGGACGTCACCAGTGACATCATGAAAGAAATTTTCTGTTCACGATTTATTCCTAGTGGGATGCTCGGCAACCGCCAGTGGTAAAAGCGGTGCTGCCCCTGCCGAGGAGTGAATACATGGGAGGTATAGATTCTCCGCTCCCTGCATATATGGTAGGACGACTAGGTTTGCTTTGAAACCGACCTCGGTGAAATAGCATTCCTTCATTGCGATTGTGAAGCTCGTGCACTATAGGGGTGCTTCTGCATTCTGCGTCACTACGTATGGGCACTTAGGGGTTGCTATGCTGATTGCACGCAGAGCGCATATTTGTTCGTGCTTGCCGCAGACGAATACCTCCACGAGCACACCGAGGCACCAGCTGAGAGAGCCAACCAGAACGACGAGGCTTGCTTGCACCCGTAATTTGGTTTGCGTAGGCACAGCTGAGCGCCGCAGTGCTGTTGAAACGGGGTTTCTAGCAAGGCCATGCGCGGCGGTGCAAAGGCGGCCGAACGCGCTCCGTCCGCCAGACCGCCGTGCGCGCGCGTCTCTGGCGAGCCGAAACAAGCCCGGCTAAGTAATGGCGCGAAAGGGAGACGAGCCGGCGCATTAATCACGCCTACTGTGGCCCCCACCCGCATCGAAACTTCGTACACTCAAGCCGCCGTCTACGAGTGATTTCGCCGGGCATCGCGTGTATACAGTTCCGATGCTCCACCGCCACGAAGCCATTCGGTTCCCGTCGTCTTCGTTTCACTTGCACAATGCGCGGCGCGAATCGTGATCGAGCACCGCCATCTTGAGCTACTTACGAGAGGAAATGAATAAGCGGATGGGGAAACCAATTTGTTGCAGATAATGCATACGACGAGTGACGTCTACTAAAAGCTGCCACAGGAGCGCAATATACTGATTCAGCGAATAAAATCGCAGCTGTATATACGAATACATATACACGTGGGCATGATTTCCAGAGGCGCTTAGCCTTTAGAGCCTTTGTTAGCCGGCTGTCATTTCTTCGCTGTCTACACCTTATAGCGGAAATTAAAAATAAAGAGACTGCCGTGGCGTGCAGTAGTGACGCAAGGCTGAAGCCCCAGCGCAGCTGATCTGTCCTACATTGGCCTTGGCCAAGATGCCAAGTGATGCCACGAGGTATGAAGTCAAGTAATGCCATGGTCCAGTTAAGTACAGCAGAGTCACCTTTCACCATTCCGACCGTATTATGTCGTGCACTACTACAAACAAGTCAAGTGATTCTCAATAAGCGGCTTCCTCATCAACAGTGCGAGCTTTCTTCGATCTGTATATGTATGCGTCTTGCCACCACCACACGCAAGCTTTACACAAACGAAGGACTTTGTGCGAAGTTGGCCGTGCCGTCACGTCTGGCACGACCGAGCGGTCCAGGTTTCAGGTGGACTGGTGGTGGAGCAGTGTACGGGAGCGAAGCAGGCGCAAAGCTGCGCGACCGGTTGCCAGGCAACGCGTGGTGACGTCGTCGGTGTTCTTGTTTTCATTCGCGTTGGACAAATTACGGCCGGCTTAAACAGCTCCGCTGTCAAAAGGAACACAATTGAACGTCCAATATTGCAACAAACACACCACACGTTGTCAGCAAACGAGCTCTTCGGCGTATATCTAGGTCTCGTCCAGACAATCAAACGCGACGGAATCGAACACGCTTAGCGAGCAGGTTCATTTACGCCTCTCTCATTCGACGCCGCACGGCGACACAGCAGAGACGCCATTTAAAACAAACTATTCCCATGTATATTCTTCCCCGGCCCCGCGGCGGCTCAGCCAACGTCGCCGCGCAGATCGTGCGAATTGCGGCGGCGGCAGCAGAGTGCGACGATGCCGCACGGCCGTGCGCGTTTCCAGGTGAGCGCCGCCTTATCGCCACTCGCGAAATATAGGCACACATGTACATATGTGCACGCGCTGTCGCAAACAGAACACCGGCGATGGGGAACTAGGGACGACTCGGCGGGGAGCGCGTCGTCTTCGCGGCGACTTGGTATGAAGGGGTGCTGCACAGCCGAGCGCGAAACATGAAAATACGGCTCGCTTTATTGACCCACGAGACTCAATTTTACGGCCCGAGCGAACATCATTCAGACAGTTTAGCGCCGCCGCTCGCTCTCCGGCGGCGTTGCTTTATAGCACAGTGTATACAGCTTAACTGGCGACGGCGCCGACGCTGTCCCGCTTCTTCCTGCTTCCCCCACGGCAGCGAGCCTACCAGGAGTCAAGGAGCCGTCGTTCCTAAATAATAAAGAAAAAAAAAGAGAGAGAAGGGGCGACTGTGTGGACAGGCTTCATTTTACGCCTCCCGCCGGATCTGCCTCGTCGCTTTTGTTTTATTTTTTCGTTCGCTGCTGCAGGGTTCTTTTCCAACTGTAAATGAATAGACAATGTCGGTACGACTCGGTCGTAGTGCAGTCCCGACATTTACTGCTGCGCGTTTCATTACTCTCGCCCGCCCGGGTCCGAACGCCGCCGGCTCCAGGGCGCGCGCGACTTCAGATTAATTGAGAAATGTTGACGCCGGGTCCATGGGCGCTTGTCGCGGCCGCGGCAAGCGAGGCAGACTATAAATTACGGTGTCGTTTTTCATCGGCGTGAAGAGGAAGTACGCCTTATGAATTTCCTTTCTCGAAACAAAAAAAACAACAACAAAAAGTTAGAAGTAAGTAAAAAAAAAACGACACGAGAGCAGCGCAAAACGCAACGCATGCCAAGATGTATTACTCGCGTATCGGTTCGAGAAGCATTAAAAATATCCGCATCGAGAGTATGTTCATTAACGGAATCGGAGATATTTTTACCACCTTAGTCAGAATTTCTTTTTATCCCCCTTTTCAGATGTACCAATGTGGCCGCGTCCACACCCGTTCTTGTTAGCTTCAGCTCTTGCGAGGCGTCTTTCGCTACGCATATTTTTTTACAGCGAAAGCTCTTATGAGATCACAACTCTGGTCACGCGCAGTTGTCCGCCACCGTCACCGGTGTCCGTAACCGCATCGTGCGAAATTAGAAAAAAAAAAAGCTCTAGTACCAATAACACAGTGGGGCTTCAACCCAGGTCCGCTGGGTGCCAGCCCAGTATTCAAACCACTCAACTGCGCCGGTGCTTGTGACTTGTTGGCAAACCTAGCACCAAAGAGACAGTGGGGCTCCAACCCGGGTCCGCTGGGTGCCAGCCCAGTATTCTACCACTGAGCTACGCTGGTGCTTGTAACTTCTTGGCAAACTTACTGGCAGACTTGATGTCGGGAAAGCAATCACGTTTTTGCGACGTATAAAGCGTTTTAAAACAGCGAAATAACAACCTGTCGTCGCACAATGCGAATATAGAGTCGAACGCGTGCACCCGTTCAATGGCCCAACCCATTACAAAAGCTTGTTCTTGTTCAGCTATTAACTGTGGCGAATAGCCCCGCCACGGTGGTCTAGTGGATAAGGTACTCGGCTGCTAACCCGCAGGTCACGGGATTGAATCCCGGCTGCAGCCGCTGCATTTCCGATGGAGGCGGAAATATTGTAGGCTTGTGTGCTCAGATTTCGGTGCACGTTAAAGACCTCCAGGTGGTCGAAATTTCTGGAGCCCTCCCCAAGGGCGTCTCTTATAATCATATACTGGTTTTGGGACGATAAACCTAACATACCAATCATCCAATCAACTGTGGCGCATATTTAGGTATATAATTCCTCATCATCGTCAGCCACTGCATGAACAATTGGCCCAAAATTCCTTGCAAGTGTTAAGCGGATACCACGCTTCTTAGAAGAATGACGAAAATTAGCATAGCGAATGCCGGCCCACTACGCTAAAATATTTATTATTAGTGCCACAGTGGCTATCAAGCAAATGCGCTTGCAGCAGTTACCCAATGAGTGCTTCGAAAGGATCCGAAAGGCCGCTCTTCTAGCTTTCGCTGCGACTGTGCTGCGCCTTCCGCGCAGGCCTGGCGTTTTTTTTTTTTTTTCATGGCTCGCTGACTGCAAATATAGGCGCATTCGAGATGTAGCTAAAACGCAAAATCGCTTACGCTATATTCTTGTCCTGCAAGCTTAGATTTTGTAAATATAAGCAGTGTGAGCGGAGAGGAAGTACGAGCAAATGGCACATTCTCCACGTCCGCGCGCAATTATGTTATAGATATATCCATTCGGAGAGGCACTCAGCATGCCACCGTATATGAACTGCCGCCTGCTGGGCGGTGCTTCTCCGATCGCGTTTAATGCGCTTAAAAGACAAATACTCGCCTCCGTGCGAACGAATTTATCGGCGGGGCATCTGAAGATGTCCTTTGGCGGTGATAAACTGAGCGGAATAAACGCCTCGACAAGTGCATGAAAACTCGCGGGAAAGAACGCATAAGAACATGGGGGGGGGGGGGGGGGGGCATGAGAGGAGAAAAATGAGCAAGAGAGCGGTTGGATATAGGTGCGATGGGGAGGTTGCGATCAATAATAACCGAGGAGACGTCCACTCTATCTTCCCGCAAAATCCCGCCACCGCACTCTTGAGCACGTTCCGCATCGAAGCGAGAAAGATATGGATTGTATAACCAAATTCTTTGTACCTTTTTTTTTTCACTGCTATCTTTCTCAGCGGACTGACAAGTGTCTTCAGACAGGCAGTCAGAGCGCCACTACATACTCGCAGTGCGCAAAATCGCGGCATAGAAGCGCCAGCTCACAGCTCCAAGCGTGTACGCAAAACGGTTCCGAAGAACGAAACTGAATGCTGCCATTCTAAGGGACGGAGAAGACCACCAAAGTCAGCGAAGACAGCGATTCTCGCATGTGAAATCAGCGTCCCCTGAAGCCCGAAGTACGAGTGAAAAGAAACCGATTTGCTGGCGACTATATACCCTCCGCTCGCAGCAAAGAATGTGAGGCTGCGCCCGTCCATGCAGCAATATATATCTACTACAGTCTGCATGCCTTGATGTACATCAAGGCATGCAGACTACACTTTTTTTTTAACTACGGTATTGACCGTTTTTGCAGAAAGGGGAGAAAATGAACAATGATCTACTGTTAATTTGGTAAGGTTTTTTTTTTCTGGTTCCTGAAAATGTCCTAAAAAACTGGGTGGTACCACCGGTAGAAACAGAAAACAAAAACAAAAAAGCGGAGGTGTTGGCGATATTTTTCAGATTATACGGTGAGATATAATGCTTAAGTTCCATGAGCGATGCCAGGTTAATATGCTTGCAACATATATTTGTTTCAAGCAGACTGTCTGTGACATTTACCGACTTTGGTTTTACTATATAAAAACGTTTTTTTAAAGACCTTCGACCCTCCTGCGACTTTTTTCTTCGCTGTCATTTAAGTGTTGCGTCAACTGACGTGGCCTTGTTTAGAGTTGTTTTTTTTCTATTTTAGTATAAATATGACGAAGCGAAAAAGAATGACAGCCACCAACATACGGTGACGAGAAGTGCCCGAGGTATCTACGCATATGATACGTCGCACATAGAACGGAAAGACGACCGGGATATTATTTTTTGTTTAAGGTACTATTTCACGTTAACCTAATTTACAAAAAAAATATAATACCACCTCAAAACATTTCTCTGGCGGTATGTCACAGAGAGCTTTAACGGCATCGAGATCACCGCTCAAACTTGCGGTAAACGAGCAAACCATCTTGTTACTCGAACGATCTTGCAAAGCTAACGTGCAGCCACAAAGAAGGTATATTGAATGGACAGTGTGATCACCGCCAAACCAACTCGATACACGGCAGTATTCGCCTGTTTGCATACTGGCGTGTCTCCCGCAGTCCGCGCACGCAACCTGAAATGAAATCGCCCAGCGCTCGCTCGAGCGTTTTGTAATGCAGGAACAACTGACGCTTCCGGGCTGCACGCTAAGGCGATTCTGTTGACACGTTTCCGGTCGTGCGTGCAGTTTCGCTTTCGAACGAAGGTGCTAAGTGCCGACAAGTCTGTTTCATTTTCTGATTGCATCAGCGAAAGTACCCTTCGTGGCAAAGAAAATATTACGGTTTTAAACGGTGTCGCGAAAGTAACAAAAATATACAGCGCCAAAAACTTCTGAAAGTACAGTTTAAATGTGCAGTAAAACGAAAAAAAAGCTAAAAAATAAATAAATTAAATATAGACTTGCACGATAATGACTCATACCACGAAACCAGAACACGATAAAACAACGCGTATTATCGCGTTCGTTGACTGTAAGTAGCCCTTTAAAACTTATTTTAAGTGCCTGCGATTCTCACCCAAACAAATATAATATTTCAGTATAATATGACATGTAGGAATGAAGGGTACAAACCATAGTACTAGAGCCCCTTCCATCACTAACATCCGTTTCAGTAGGCAGCCACATGACGAGCTGGTTTTGAAGCTGAAATTTCGCGAGACCGAGAGAAAACGTTTCTTATTCCCTTGCAGTTCTTAATGAGAAAAGGTAGACGTACAGGTAGCGCCGTAACAAGCAAATAATAGAGCAATCACTAAGGTTACCTCATAAGGAACTCTAGTCCGCAAGGCAGCAGGGAACGTTGGGCTTACCTGTAAGGAAACAAAAATAGAAGATAAGCACTTGGGGAGCGAGTGTCAGGGGTAAGCGAGCGGTTCACATGAAGGAAGTTTATCCCGAAGTGTACACGTATTAGGCTGTTTGTATATTTTATGCGCAACCAATAAAGCATTTCAAGCTAAAGGCTACACTTTCTTGCGAAAGAAAGATACAACATAGAGCTTTTGTGTTCCCACGAAAATGAACAACTCCGCACATACTACCCGCTTTCAGGCTATCATCTATTTTCTGCGCAACACAGGTAGCCGATAATTTCGAGCGGCGCGAGCGCTCAATTAAACTAATGAGAGTTGATGGCCGGTTGTAGCCCAGTAGCGTATAGCTTTCAGACGGCAAATTTGATTACTTATCTAAATATTTAATTATTATTGGTGTTATTTCTTGGCTTTAGGCTTGGTCAGTGACAACAGAAAGCTTGTGTTTCGTGCGCCCAGCGCCAACACAATGTTGACCTAGGATATATTTTTTTTTTCGTAATGGTAAAAATAGTAATGCTAAATGTAATTCACGCGTTGTAGGAATTCGTTTAAAACAGCAATCTCGCTTATATTTACGATAGCTGCCCCTGTTATGACGGCTATGTGCGAATTGTATGTAGCGCAAGTAGGGCGCTGCCTATTGGCTTGTATCGGATTTCCTCATCGTGACATTTCGCTGAACAACAAAACTAAGAGAGAGCAAATGACAGAGCAGGAGGCGGATAACGATATGTCATAATTCGATTACAAAACAAAACAAAACAAAACAAAAAACTGTGGCCGCAGAAGTCAACGCTGCCAGATCTGCCACTCATTCTGTCACTGCACTAAACTATTTTGGCGTAGTTCATCACAAAAGCGTCATTCCAAATTACAGGCACATGAACTTAATCCGCAGATGGCTGCTCAAAACAGCCGGCAGCAGAGGATGATCGCAGTGATCGTGCTTCACTGCCGCGCACATACAAGCAACCATGATGCTGATATCGATAACGTAAGTTCAATACCCATGACGCCAAATTTAGCCTGTCCACTTAGACAGGCGCACACAGCTTGCAAAATCAACAATAAAAACAGCGCCAAGAAGAGACGGCTGTCTCCATAAATTTGTCGATATGCGACCCCCCCCCCCCCCCCCCCCCAGTGTCGCCTTCTCGCCCGAACAATCGGTCTCGTGCGTACCCTTCAAATCTACTTCTCCGCTCAAAACCCAAGCGAAGGGTGAAGCCGACCGCACAGGCGCGCACGGGAAGGCGGTTTGATGACTTATCAGGCCGCGTGCTGGGCACTTGACTTACAAAGCGAGCACATCTAGGCGGGCATGAAGCAATCTGACGACATTTTCGTCCGTTATAGTCGATTCAACGAGACATCCTGTTCCTTCACTGGCCACGTTGGCTGCGCCCCAAAGAAGGGCACCACCGCCGGGGTCGCACAATAAAAAAACAAACACATACAAAAGCGCTGGCGCCGCGCCAGCTGAATATTTGATGCACCATTAAGACCACATACGAGTGGCGAACACCGGCCCGTCCCACGACGCGCCGCGTCAGGCCAGCATAGCTGCTCGCGAACTCTGGGCTGCCCGAAACCCCATTTTAACTTGCGTGACTCTGCAGCCTTGACATTTCTGCAGGACGTCGGAGCATCCGTAAAAATTTGTTACCGAAAAAGCAGCGCAAACCACGTGACTACAGGTCGGTCAGATAAATGTAGCCCCATTTTCCTGCGAGCCCCATTTTGATGACTCTTGCAGCACGAAGATGTCGCGGGTCGTTCGTCACCGCCCTGTCCGAGTAGAGGCAGCAGCTGCTGACGTGCCTCAGATGGCGTCGCCCGCTCGACACCAAGCTGCGCGCACTCCTCAGCTGGCGCGCCCTCTCTTCTCGCCATCGCCTATGGCGAAGTGACATTTGGGTAGGCACCCCTGGGACGCTTACACGTTATGCCGTGAAAATAAGGCCAAAAGGAGCGTTTTTTTTTTTTGTAACATTTAGACTTACATGTTACGCATGAGGCGAAATAATTCTTTTTTCACTATTCCTATGCTCGATGCCCTTAGAAACTTGCCAATGGTATCACAGCATTACAAACACTCCAAGTAATCCTAAGGTATACGTAAAACACGTAGGGAATAGCTGGTATGCGGCCAAACGAAAAGCTGTAATTTGGCTTGCCACTCGTACTGTACAAAAACTCCTTCTTGACGGTAACCGAATCAACGAAAATGTTATTTATTAAATAAAATTCAATCCACGAGTTGATATCGTTCAAAACAGGTGCCTCTAAATATACAGCAGAGAGTTTAACCTGAACATTGTTATGGCTGATTGTTTGCCTAAACGCTCATGTTTCATAACGTTACCGCAAAACATTTTATATAAATGCGACAAGGTGTTAAAGCCAGCTCGCTCAGCTACAGGGCGCATGTTACAAAACAAGGCGAGGGTATGCTTACTGTCAAGCAGAAAGCTTAAGTACAGCTAGACGTTGTTTGAAGGATAGACATGACACACTCGTCTTTGCGTGATTTCGCGTCAAAATGCTCTCGAGGACTCGCTTGTAAGCTCTAACATTGCCTTCGAAAGAAAGCTCACATCACATGGTTTGTCGTTCCGGAGATAAACGCACCCGCAGACTCATAGTGAGAACCATTGCTCTGCTTTTCGCAGAAACCGCAGCTGGCTTTTTTGCAGCATTTCGTCACACAGTTTCAACAAGAGGGCTATTTGTCTTGCGCTAACCAACGCTATAAGCAGCGGTGACTCCGTCAAATACTCGCTGTGCGACTATTTTTGCAGCATTTTTGTAACGACCATTCGTTGCTCTAGCGAATAGCTTTCTTTTCTTCTTTTTGGGGGGAGAGGTGGGTGGGAGTGAAAACATTTACAAGCTCGAACGTCTTATCTAGGCGAAACACCACGTCGACGTTACAGTCTCTGGGAAAACTCTTCGCGAAGCACGAATAACACGGTGTGACGGCCGGCGGCCGTGTGCAGTATACCAAAACACACAGAAATAATGGTGGTCGTGACGCCGGTGTATTCGTGGACCTATGCTATCATACGGGAGGGGCGCGCACTTTATCGGATGCTCTCGTGATACAAAATGATACGCCCATTTCGCACATACGGGCCTGTTCAAAAACCGAGATTGGCTCGCCGCCCCCGGCTTCACCATCTAACTTGTTCCCTTTTCTATTAAAAGAAATATGCACCGCTAATTTTTCTTCCCAACGAAGCGCAGAAGGGAACAGTGCGATAAGAAAACAGCGTGTTCCCTTGCACACTTCGCGCGCCTCCCCTCATCTACCATTCTCGCTTCCCCTTTATAATAATTGTTTTTACCTCCTTGCCTCCTTCGCGCCTTTCTTCGGCGCTAATGCTTCTTATCTCACTGCACGAAACTTGGCAACCGTGAAATCGAGCCAGCGTTCACCGACAAATTACGCGAGGGAAAAATTAAAAAAGTAAAAACAGCGGCTTGATACGGCGCGTTCTCCGCTGCCGACAGTAATGAGGAAGAAAAATGACCCCAACAACAAATCTACAGGAAGGAAATATTTAAACGCACGCGAAGAGTGGAGGGAGGTTGGGGAACATTTCGCTGAAGCGTGGGCGACTGAAGGGGAGCAAAAGAAAAAAGCAATAAGGAGAAGAAAGGGCAAAGCACATAGCAAGCGAACGCGCAAAATAAAACTCAAGTAAAGCGCATCTTCTTTTTGATTAAAAAAAAATGGCATAAAGAACGGAAGGAGAACCCGCCAATAAAAAGACCCCATCTGCACGCGCATAGAAGACGGAGCGTCAATTTTCAACGCGTGACTTCGTAGACACCGGCACGTGCACATTCGTATCTCTCACTTCCACCACGCGGCTACCACGAAAAACAGAAACCGCAAAACTTTGCGCAGAGAGCGACAAAAAACATCATAAAATGTATATATACAGACTCCACGGTCCATACACAGAAAGGCAGAAGAAGAACGCCGAAGATAATGAAAGGCGATATCCATAACGGAAGTGACTAAAAAATTAAAAAAAAACGAGAAGAATAGCAAAGCGTGAATTAGTTGGGAGGCCGTTTCGGCATGTGCACGTCGTGGCATGCGGCACAGAAGAACATACACGCATGCGAAAAAAAAAAAACAACAAACGTAACTATAGCAGCGCGTGAGGGCGCCATTCTGTTCTTCTATAAGCGACTATTGTTTATTCGAACAGCCCCCCTTTTCAACCCGCTTATCTGTTTTTGCCTTTCTTGCTTCTCGAGAAAGAAAGGCTCGACATTTCGAGGGCGGCTGCACACGTGCTCCGAGCCTTTTCTTGGCGCGACCACGGCAACGATGCATGCGTACATGTCGGCACGGTGCTCAGTGGGCTCCGGGCGTTTCTTTTCCTCCGAGAGCTCGCGAGATAACGGATGGATCAATCGACAGCGCGGCCGAAGGGGCGCCATGTCCTGAACGGGGACCGTCGCGTGGGTCGCGACGATGTGCGAGGAACGTCGTCGCGAAGGCGTGGAAGGCGCGCTCGTCTGCGCCGGTCGGTATACGTGCCCCGATAACGGCGCGGTTTCGGCTGCGCTCACTGTGTTAGGGAAATACATTAGCCTAGTATACGCGGAAGTACGCAAGTGCTCAACGAGATATCAGCCGCAACAGCCGACGCCCACAAAAAGTGCTGAATGCGAGAAAAAATATAGAATATCATTAAAATGAATAATAATAATAATAATAATAATAATAATAATAATAATAATAATAATAATAATAATAATAATAATAATAATAATAATAATAATCATAATAATAATAATAATAATAATGACTTTACAAGTGATCATCCTGCTGTAGCAGCTCACTTCCTCCACCGAATCGTTACAGCAGCTGTGTGGCGAGACGCACGCGTGAGAAGCTGAGAGAAACAATAGATGATGAGGAGTGATAAACTACGGATATATATATATATATATATATATATATATATATATATATATATATATATATATATATATATATATATATATATATATATATATATATATAGCTTTTTTTCTTTTGAAACTCATACATGTTGCAGAAAAGAAGGCAATTTCTGCGCAAGGTGAAAAAGATGTTCCACTGTGGGAAATATATTAGTGCGCGCAATTTTCCCGAGCCTCTCTATCCCCTGCAATCTCAAATTTCTCGTACACAAACGATTCTCGCCCTTCCTCCACTGTAAGGTTCTAAGGCTTTTCAACCTCAGCCATATTATTCCGCACAACTGGAACCGATTATAATGAGGGAAAGCCGAGCTAGTCTTTGTAGGGATTTATGACAAAAGACAGTACGCGCGTGCAAACACGGACACGCAGAAGGCAAGTCAACACCAGGTTGGTCATCGCTCTTCTGTCCGTGTGGCGCGCTGGCTGTTTTTTTTTTTTTTACCATGAATCGAATCGATTAACCGCGTCTTCAGAGAGGTGGCTCTCCCTTAATAACTCTCTTCGAGCGGGCGCCTCGCTTCTCTTTCCTGTGCGCGTTTGTGAACGACCTTGTTTCTTCTGACAAACGGCGGGTTCGAGACGCTTGTTTCAGCGCGCGCTTTTTTTGGTGCGAGGTCGAATGTCCACAGGGTGGTTTCACGCTCAGAGCCGAGCGGGGCGGTGCTGTTCAGTAGGAAAAAAAAAAAGAAAGAGTCGCGAGTGTTCGAGCGAGAACAGCGCCGACAACAGCAGCATCCACAAAGCAGTGTGTCAATCCGAGGAGCAGCCACGCCGGCTGAGGCCGAGAGAATGCGCGCCATTGTCAAAAAAAAGTAATTATGATAATAATAAAAAAGAAGAAAAAGAAAACCAACTCCCAAGGCCAGCCTCACGACACGCTATACAGCACCATGCGTGCGGCATAATGGGACGCATTCAGATACAATCTGACCTTAGCACGCCAACGAATCCACGGAGCCAACTTTCTTTTTCTTTTCGATTTGCGGACCCAGCCGCACTTGTCGACATCCATCGCAGATAGCGGGCGAAGGGACCCGGGGTGGGCGCGGAGAAAGTTGAAGAGATGTTGCGCGGCCAAGGCAAGGCGAGTGACATGAAAGCCGAGCGGAGGAACTGGTTGCGTAAGCGGCTGCAGCCAGGTATGCGGGGAAGGGCCGGCTCACGAGAGAGCTGGCTTAAGAGCCGGCGGCGAGAATAAATTGACACATTCCCAGAAGAGACGCGTGTCGGCTGGTGCGCCGCTATAAGTGACGCTGACACTCGTGTTCGCTCCTTCTTTCTTAATTGTTTCTCGCCTCGTTGCGTCACCGCAGCACGACGCCTAAATCGCTTCAAGGTTGCCAATACAAAAGAGCAATACATTAACCACTCGGCAGGGAGGGGCCAGGCGGAGCGCAGTCGAACAGTCATATCGCAGCAGCTACAAATAACAAGATAAAGAAAAGTGAATCGCAGCCACGCGTGGGTGACTGCAGTGCGGGAACGGGCTATCGAAAAAGAAATGTTATCACAAAAATTATGACAAGTTCCTGCTAATTATGGGACGAAACAGATAAAAGCGATTCTTAGGGCCTTAATGTAAAGCTTGTTCTGGGCAGCAGCTTTTCCTCGCTTTTTTGCATCCGCCTCGGGCGTATTTCGCTCATGATCAAATTCAATGCGTTCATTTGCAGATCTAGAAATCCAATTAGCGACTCGATCTTTTTTCTGGTTTTTTTACATACGCGATAACAGAGAGAGAAAACAAATGAGCGTATGGACAGCGTCACGCGTTTGTTTATTATGCATCACGTTAGACTTTTTACGTTTAACTCAAGATCGAAGCTGATGCCTCATGGTGATATATCGGAGCGAAATGTTTCGCAGTGCCTTTGAGGTGGCTTTTGAAAGCATCGTCATAATAATCAACACCAGTCAGACTAGGCCCACTGCAGGGCAAAGGCCTCTCCCATGATCCGCCAATCAATCCGATCTTGTGCTTTCTGCTGCCACGCTGTATACCTGCGAACTTTTTAATCTCGTCGGCCCACCTATATTTCTGTCTCGCGTTCGTGCGTTTGCCTTCTCTGGCAATCGAGTCAATTACCCTTAATAACCAGCGGTTATCATTACTACATGCTACGTGCCCGGCCCATCTCTATTTCTTCTTTTCAACAACAATGTCAAAATTGAGCGAGGCAGGAAGAAGTTAGGAGAGAATAAACCCGTGAGAACGAAGGTCATCCAGGGAACTAAGGCGGCCTAAGTTAGCAAGGTCAGAAGTTCAAAACCGCGCCGTTTTTAGGGGCGAAGCTCCTTGCGGCGTGGCTTGTGCGTCCCCCGTTGTAGTAGTGCATAGCCTGTGCCACATACCCGCACACCAGTGACACATACCCACCCTTGGGCGCATATCTGCATGTCCACATGTTACGAAAAAACGTTGCACAGCGTCGTTATCACGCTCTCGGTGTTAACAAAGCGCTGACAGCAGAAATGTGATACATACTCTCGTTTAGTCCTTGGATTGTCCGCTGGATGGCGGTACTTTCATATGATGAATATATGATAAAAAGCGAGGTGGCGGTATACTTGAAGTGTTCACTAGATGGACGGACGGACGCATGGACGGTCAGACAGAAAAGCAGACGGACAGACAGACAGACACACGGACAGACGCATGAACGGACGCACGCACGGACTGAAGCACGGAAGGATTGGCGGACGCTTCGCCCCACTCATCATTCATTCATTCCGTGCGTATGCTCGACTTTTTTTTCCTTATAATGGAAATATTAACTTTATTCAGTTAAAGAGGTACTGACACAAAAACTATGGCCTCGCGTTTTTCTGCAGCAATGTGTTGTTGGGGGCCTGTTAGTCATGACACGACACGTCGTTTGCTGCAGCACGCAACAGATAATTAGCTACAGGCCCCTCATTATCGATCAGTTTCGGTTTGAGAGAGCTCCAAAAACTGGGTGCAACTGTCGCCACCTAGCGTGTGCAGATCTTGACCACGTCACCACGCAGAACTGTGACCCACTTCCGCAAGGTCCGCATTATGAATTACTTTCGAATCGGAAATGGGACGGCAGTGTCGCCAAACACAAATATTTCTAAGCGTGTGCCACATCCAGGCACTCGCGATTAGCTGCCAAAAAGTATAGACTGCGAGAACAAACGCGGCAAAAAAAAAAAAAAGGCGGCTACGGCGTCATCATAACTTGTTTTGTTGACTGCAGCGCGGTGACGTGAGAGAAGTAGGGGGTCACCTCAGAGGTCCCTTCAAGGGTATCAATGGCGCGATTTAGTCACTGACCTCCACTAGGGAGTGGAGGTCAGTGGATTTAGTCGAGGGCTCACGCGAACTTCAAAATTATTTTTAAACAATTCCCCAGCTATATTCGCTGGTGATATTTTGCAGATGATATACTAATGTTCCTGGGAATCGACGCCACAGGCTATTTCGCCCGCGAAATTTTGTGTCAATGCCCATCTAATAAATGGCCCGGTGAGCTACGAGTCATGTGAAGTTGAGAGCTACTATGGGCTGTCAGGTGGTATTCTGCAGTGCTAAGAAAGTGCGACAGAACCCTCTACTTAGAATAGCCCAGCAGCCTAGCATGCAATGACGAAATTCGATTTGAGTTCAGATGCCGGACCATTCCCAATCGCATATTTACCTAAAACGCGTGATAAAGGAATTGTTCAAAAAAAAGAAAAAAAAAAGAAGACGTCTTGTCTTGGGTGCGCGCGGCCTCACTGGCGACCACCTGCCGGTAATGCACTTCCTCACCAGAGCAGCAATGGCCACCCTAGTGCAGTACTTGGCCACTACCTCACTTTCGAAAGCAGCAAATGCGTAACAAAAAAAGAGCCACAGAAAAACAGTATCTGGACAGGGATGAGCTTGAACTAAAAACTAAACCATATGCGCAAGGCTATATACAAAAGCATAAGCTTTCCTCGCGTATCTGTTGCCTCCACTGTGTCCATCGGCATTTGTTCGATTCTTTCATTTGTAGGCCTCGATACACGAGAAAACGTAGACAAAGAATGCCGAACATCATGCTGCGAATGAAGTCTTGGGAGAAAAAAATTCCACTGATCAAGCGCCCGAAGGGAATATATTACATCACTTTCTTTAGGTAGTGGCTGACGCAGTGTAACGTAGGACCTTCCAAGGCCTCCGATAACATCGTCTTTTAATGACCGATTTCGCAGAGCCTGCTCCGTGCATATGAATGAGGCTGGTGCACGATATTTGTTCTCGGATTGACTCACTGCTGTATAAAAACTACCGGGTTGGCATAGCGGTATAACGAGTGAGATAGGAAAACGAACAAGAAATAAATACAGACTTCGGCACGATGGTACGGAGGAAAAGGATTATTAATGCTTCGGTATGACAAGTGCAAAAGAGTGTGAGTAATTCGGTAGAACAAATCCAAGTACGTAAAGAGAAAAATACGCGATACGATCATCTGTAGTTTGCGACATCATGGCGGAAAATAATGACGGCGTCAGAAATCCGCCCCACAAATAGCTATAGAGTCACAGCCACGAAAAAGACGGAACCGGCTATTACTAAGCGGCAGACCTGACGCATTATAAGTGCCACACTACAGTGGTCTATTCATGAGCTAAGCACTCGAAGAAGAGGCGCGAGGAGATGTTTCGCGCATATGTACACCTTTTGAGTTGAGTAACATCTCGACTTTCGAAAATGCTTCCTTGTTCTACGTGACATGCCATTCGTCATACGCCTGATAGGATCACAGAGAATTGTACTTTCGTAAAGAGTGGTCACTCGAACTTTTTCGCGGCCGAGCAAGAAAGGGTCTGACCAACCGCTAGATGGCATACCCATGCTCGCTTCTACTAATCTTTCAAGACAAGTAATAGGTAGCCGCCTCAGGAAGACATAGAAAACCCAAGTTCGGCATCAAATTTTCACTAAGAAGAAATTTTATTGATTTGTGCAATTTTTCATATATATTTAACATCGTGTCCCGCTGAGGACGTTTAATGCTTTACGACAAAAGTGAGTAAAGTCTGACTATAAAGTGTTGCCTTTCTACATTTGTTTTGCACAAAGCCTGGTGTGCAAATTGATGCTGTTTAGATGTATATGTACTGTACATGTATTGTCCTTTGAGGAAGTATGGGTGCGTAGCCTAGTGGTGAAGACAGTCGCTTTCCGAGCCTGAGAGTTCGGGTTCAAATCCCAGCATCGTAAAAAAAAAATTATTCTATTTATGTTGGAGATACTATCGAGTCTGACCAGCCACTCGTGGCGCTGAAAGCAGCGCAGTAGCTGGGCCGCAGGGCCCTATACTGGAGTGTCCGCTCTTCATGTAAGTATGTTTCTCTATGATAGATAGGATCGTGATCCGTAGTTGACCTCAACCTCACAAAGCGTTTTAACGCGCGCATACATAAAGTACAAGGATACTCTGAACCGTTATTGGCCTAGGCAAATATCTGGTTTCGGAGTCTTTTGATGTTGTTAATAATAATCTGTGGCGTTTTACAACCCGAAACCGCGATATGATTATGAGAGACGCCTGTGTTGGGACTTCTTGACATGTTGATTATCTGCTGTTCTTTAGAGTGCACAGATATCACACAGTACACAGGTCAATTACTATTTCACCACCATCGAAATGCCACCGCCGCGAAAGGGATCGAACTCGAGAATTTCGGATCATGCAGCCAATCACCGTAGCCAATGATTCCCCCTGTCGGACAGTTTTAATGTTGCTTTACCCCCGTATTCAGAAACACTCCTCGACTCGAATTCCATCCTTCACTTGACTGAGTTGAGCACTGCACCACTGCTCGACTGAAATTGACGCTGCGCTTCTGAGGAATCGCTGCAGAATATTGCCGATATACAATGACTTGGTCCGCCAAGAGACGGCGCTCCCTTCGACTTTTTCGTGTCGAGGAGAGCCCTTGAGCGAAGGAGCGTTTGTGAATATGGGGGTTAGACTGTTATAATTTTGTGATGATTTGTTTATTTCGCACGTTTGTGAGCACTGACAGACATAAAGCATTTACGATCTGCACGTTTCGATGCAGTAGGCCACGCCTTGAGCGGAAAGAGGACTCCCACTTGCCACTACAAGCGCCTTTTATTTACCTATTTTTTTCGCATTGCCGAAATAATATATTCTGAGCCCTGACCAAGATTGCACCATGAGTAAGGGGTACTGCAATATCAATTAGAATCCACACGCTGCATGTGTTTTGTAGCGTAATACGTTATCTGAGCAAAAAACAGCACTGCAGGCGATACCACAGGACGGGAATAATGCAGCGATCGTATGCCACTTCCTGTCCCACCTGATCCGTGCCTTCGCGTCTGCGCTATTGGCAACTGGGTGCAGAAAACAGCGGAAGAGAGATAGACAGAAAGGATACGGCACAATCGGCTTTTTGTGCATACGCGACACAGCTTCCCGTGGTCTCGCATGAAACATGCAGCTCAGGACGCGAGAGACGCGGTTCCCGTTTCGCGTGGCGACACCGCGTAACAAGACCGCGTTTCCGCTACTCGGGCGACAGTGCGCACCGCCTCACGTACACACCTGCACACAGCCATCTCCTGACGCCGACAAGAGCTCTCGCCGAGTGGTGCCCCGTCCGTCTTTCCTATCTCCTCTTTACATCCGTCGTTCTCTGTCGTTCGCTGTCACTGCGCCTCGCTATCTCCTTCCTCTCCCTATCTATTTACCTTTTAATCCCTCCTTACCCCCATCCCTCGTGAGCCACTGTTGAGGTGTAGCACTCCGATGCAGACAGGTTACGGGGCTCCCTTTTCTCTTTTTTTCTTTTTAAGAATCACATAACGAAGCGGAAACATCGTTTGCGTGGTCAGGCAACTCCGCGGGCGGCGCTCGTGACAACGTAAAATGTCGGGGTCGATCAGAACTTGTATACAATGGCGTCGCACGAAGCCCAAGATGACAGGGTAGCCAGCCGGTCTAATGTCCCTGTCCTTCCACTGAAACTTCCCTCCTCCTCCAAAATGACGCTAAGGAGCGCCTCAACGTTGCGAGAGCAGCAGTGCAACGGGGACTGGGTCCGCACCATGGAGGCAGCAGCAACGCATCGCGACGAGAATTAAGTTCGCATTACCGCGTGCACAGCGGGAAGCCGCTATAGACACGGGGCGAGTTTTTTTGCGCGAAGGAACTCTATAGGACCCGTGCAGGGTCGCGAGCGGCATCCCTTCAAACTGCGTGTCGCACTTCCGCGCGGTCCGACAATCGATCACGTCGCTCGGATCACGACCCTGCGGCACAGCGTCCGAAGTGGATCTCCCCGGCACGCCGCGCTCGTCTTTATGCACCAAGAAGAGATGGATCGCTGGCGCGAGACTCCTGGGGCGCTCATCTATGCACGGCCGCCCGCGAGCATGTCTTGCCCGCCTTGTATGTACACGGCCGCGAGAACGTGTGCTCCCCGCTGGCGCATGCAGTGGCCCATCACCCGACAGCTCGCTTGATTAGAAGCGACCGTTGCTGAAAACTTCGGAGAAGTGCGCAGCAAGAATGAAGAAATTGTCGCTATGTAACGTCCTTTTGTCCCATGCATCATATCGCCCTGCAGGCACCGTATACAACACCATAGCAATGTACGGTGCTTCGTTCTCTAAGAGCTTCGCTCGATCTCTGATGCTTACAGCGAAGGTGGCTCCGATACTGTATCCTTTTAGGATAAATAGGGTTGTCACTAAAATGCACATTTTATCACGTTGACTTTTTAAAACAAAACTCAACGCGCACTCTCGTCGACACGCGATCTGTGTGAGCCTCGGCATCAATCGGAAAGTTCTAATTACACATTTGGTCCGGGTTGTGGCCATCGTTCGTCATCGGCAGGAATTATTTCCCCGTTCTGGACGACCGCAACGAACGCCCGCAATGCAACTTTGTCGTCGTGGGAGCCCCCGTGCACGAACGTTCATGGGCAGATCAATGGGTGCGTCGGCTGGCGCAACGCTTCCCAAGTGCAGCTTCGGCGCCGCATGTTGCCACCCCACGCCACAGCGGGCTCAGTTGCCCCGGGCAACCCGCTGGCGGCGCCACAAACACAAGAGCGGCGCAATTATGAATGGGCTTCCGCTCGGCTAGCGAAGTGTGTCATTCGGCGTGGCGAGTTGCGCTTTACATCGATACCTCCGGTTTTAATTGCGCGATGAGGGGCTTGCCGCGTGACTGCGTCTCCGGGACGCGGCTGCCGTCCCGAGCGCTGAGTTATGGCAGTGCCGCGGACATTAGCGCTGGCGGCCGCTGATAGCGCCAGGGGCAGCAAACGCGACGGTCACGCTACCAGCCGCGACGAGGCGCACGCGAGAAAGATGCGACGGACAAGTGCCTCCCGGTGAAGACAAGCCCACGTGCCGCGCACTTCGCGCAAAGGGACGACATACACGTACAAGCAGCTCCATCCGGGGCATAAATACTGTTTTCGCTCGTGAAGCTTGACAGATTTATAATAAAGTCAAAACACAAGTGGGACAACCTTGAAGCTATGCCGGTATATTACAAGACGAATAAGGAGCGTGCACAGTTCTACTTTTTCGTCTGAAAGCGAAAAGGCGCGCTATGCCACGTTTTCGGCGTCATTCCTTCCATCTCGGCGCTAGCGGACACGTATAGCGGAATCGGCAAGACGTATGTTGTACGTGTTGATTAAAGCAGCATCACAGGGGTGAGGAATTTGAATGACAGCGCGGCGCATTCATATGTATGAAGCGGACGTTTCGCAACAGCTCCCACCTCGTCCGCCGTCAGCTATACGGTTGCACCACGAATATCGACGCACGAGTCCGGTGGACTCCACGAACCGACGCGGCCTCGCTGCCACATCGGGTCGCTGACGAAGCACCCCGCCATTCCTGGAGACTCCGCATGCGCTGGCGATTACGCTCAAAGAGGCCGCCTGGTTACTGAGTTGAAAGCCGTCGGGCACGTTCTCGCTTTTCTATTATTGTTATTTTTTTCACTTCATCATGCCAAGGTCAGTGAAGCCCACCGCGTGACATTCCCCGGAGGCAGCGCCATCTCGCGCCCAAGGGCGCACACCGCAGCAGGCGAGGTCCGAGCAACGGGCAGGAAAGAAGCAAACGTACTCATAACGGCCAAGGACGCGAGGTTCATGCGCGTATTTCATCCATACAAGCTGCTTCCACAACTCACGCGTAACAGGCACGTGAAAAGGAGACGTAAAATAAAAAAAGAAAGAAAAAAATAAGAAGAGTGAAACCGCACTTTCGTTGGCACACCATCGGAAGCGTTCATTAAGCTTGCCCTTGTCAGAACAAGGGTTGGCAAAGTGGCCATTGGCTCCTCCGAAGGGCGAAGGTATACAGCCACCAAATAACCGCCACCCTCAGCTCGAACATGTGCGCACCATCGTGGGCAGCGACACGTTTGCTTGTGGTTTTGTTTTCTTCAGGACCATCATGTACACCTCCAGATTAGCCAGTCGGAAGTGCTCACCTTGAAAAGAAGCAGGATGCGTCCTTGAGCTTCAATTTAATCTAGCCTGAGCTGCGTATATGGAGCTTTGTGAGCGAATCCTGCCACTTTCGAATGGATGCGCAAATGAGCTTCGAATCGTTGCATGAAAATCAACTTCAGAATGTCTGAGTGACAAGAAAAATGAAATTACGATTAGTTCACGACACACATAAAGAATGCGTTAAAAAAAACACAAGAGAGGTGCGGCATAACCACTTCATCGGGCCAACGCACTGCTGGTGAAGTGAGCAAAACTGCGCTACAGCGCTGGAGCCATAGGACTACTACGATGTGTGCGCTCAACACCACCGGAAGTCTTCCAAATGGCGCGTTAAGACATGAAACAGCTATGAAGAAACGGGAAAGATAGATACAGGAGGACGCACAACTGCTCGTTCTCCTGCAGAGCTGCCGAGGACCAAACACGGAGCTGCGCACTTGAGCACCACGGCACGAAGAACAAACGCGAGCAAAAGAGGCGCGCCGATTCCACAAACGCCCCCGAAGCAGGTATAATACGACCCAAAGCGGGGGGGACCATAAAGGTCGGGAGGGGACAGCGCGCGTTGAATCGCTGCCATAAAGGCGGCTTTTCTACGAGCGCGATACTAGAAAAACGCGGGCAATCGCCCCGGCGCGATAAGCCCCGCCGCGGTGAAGCGTTCGCGGGGGCCGTGCTCGCGGTGGCCGCCAACAGTCTCGGGGCTGTTTGCCCAGCGCGTGCCGAAACACAAAAAGCGCGCGCGCGCAATGGCCGACCAGAGGACGCGCTATACGAAATGAACGCATCGTGTGGCGCACGTTCGCCGAAATGAGGAAGGGTCGACGAACTTCCGGGGCAGCCGAACACTGTGCTCTAGCGCCGACGACGCTCAAAGCCGCACAACGACCCCGCCTCTCTCTCCTCAGACGCCGCGAAGGAGATTCGGCCGCCAGTGTTCTACGCATGCGAATCCACGGAGTCTCGCCCGCTTAAGCGGAACGGCACACACGACACCATTAGGCAGAAGTGAGCGCGACCCAGGAAAAAAGAGAACAAAAAAAAAACGTCAATTTTCATATTAAGGCGCTGAAGGTAAATCGAGCTATCTACGCCACTTCGCCGTATGCTACGCGCTGGTTGTAAGTAAGCTGTCCCGATGAATGACAGAACAAAAAAGAAAAATCAACGAAATGAAAATTAATGTCTAAGGCTTTATGACCGAGGAAACAGCGCGGTACCGTTGTAGAGAAGAAAAGGAACGCTTCCCTTTAATCGAGGTATCTCATTAAAAGCAATCAACACTGACACCTGAGATCAAATTACGCCGAGCGTTAACACGCGAAAAGAGATGACTACTGCATTCTTTTTTCTTCCTTTCTCTCTTTCTTTTTTTCTTTCTTTCTTTCTTTCTTTCTTTCTTTCTTTCTTTCTTTCTTTCTTTCTTTCTTTCTTTGAAATCTCTCAAAGCGTGCGCGCGTGCGTTCCCGTCCCATTTTGGATCGAAGGATGTACTCGCGTGGAGGCCATCAATCATAGCAATTCCGGCCGGGACGCAAGCGATGCGCGGGGCGTTTCTTTGGAATATTGATATGATGATAACGCGTAACGCTGCGCAGAAGTCCCGCCATTGATGGGAAAGTGAATAATATGCGCGAAGAAAGCAACATGAGAGACAGCATGTCCTCGAATGTTGTTCAACAAATAATGATGTTCGGGGTTACACACTACCAGAAAATTTTAAATTCGCATATACATCGTGGATCGCTAGCTTAGTGCGAAAGGCAACGATAAAGCGGGCATTTAAAAGCTCTATAGCATGCACGGTTGAAGGTACAGATCAAGTCTTCCGAACAAGAAGAGAAAAGCAAACTTCACAGTTTTCTCTATCTGTCTGTCTCTTTTCTCGCATATTACTACACGTAGCATATTACTTCAGGTAAATAGAAATGCGATAATAAATCACATTTACCTATGCTTCAGGCATGCCTCCCGAAAAACTTCTGCAGTTTACAGTAACTTTAGCCTCTATGTATATATCTCTCTTCATTGATTAACCAAAATAGGCGTAAACTAAATCACTTTCATTAAACGTAAGAGTAAGAACGCTGTATTACTTTAATTTTATCAAACCTTAGAGTTACAATGTTAAAACGCTCATATAGACATTATGCACGGCTCATTGAATGAGGAAATAATACCATTGAGGAAACTATTGTTCTAGATACAACATGCCTGCTATAGATGTATGCAGACGAGCATCCTTGAGACGCCTGAAAGAGTAGCCCTATGAGGAGCAATAAGCGAACACGGAGATAAAGGCAAACTGTAAATGCAGAGACGTGGCACTTAGGAAGACAAAGGAAAGAAACGGCTGCTGGCTTTGGCGACGAGACAGGTAGCGCACAGCAGATAATAGAATTGCATAATGAGCCGGAAGCAGGGCGGTGGTGAACGCGCTATAAGGCCGGTCGTAATTAGACTTCCTCAAACTCCCACTAACAAGCCGAGTCGAGCGTGCACAAGTGAACACGCGTGTCAACAAGCTCTCTCTCTCTCTTCGTCACCCGGGCTATCTTTTTTTTTTTCTTCATCTCTCTTGCGTCACGTCAATAGCGCGTTCAGCGTAAAATGGGTAATAAGACCAATCTGCGTGCGGAAATCAGCCTCCCTTGCGGCGAACAAAAGTGGAGTCTGTATTCTCTTACTTCATTACAGGAGCCCTTTGTTCACGGTCTCCTTTCTTCTTTTTCTCCTTCATTACAACGTCTATTTTATTAAACACTTTTATTGGTCGTGGAAGGCATCGACTGCAGCGAACCATCGCACGCACAGCCATGCTCACGGCAGCTGATGTTAAAACTCAGCCCGCCAAAAACTTGGGGAAGACAAACTTTCCAAGCGGCGCCTCGAGGGTGCGAGCCGCCAATTAATCATTTCGATGGCCGCGGTCTTGGAAGTCAGCGCGGTGTGTGTATACGTATTCGGACACGCCGTGAAGACCACGATACCGAAAGCCTATACGGCGGCTTCATTGTAGAGGGTCTCAAGTTCTTTACAGTGGCCCAAACTCTAAATGCCCAGTAAAAGTGGGCGCTTTTTGATAGTCAGCGTAATGGGGAAAAAAAAGCCACGAACCTTGCATTTCACGCTGCTAAATTTATTTAAGGCAAGTGGAGTCGCGCTAATGAACGGCCGAACTTTAGAAAAGGTCGTTTAGAAAATGAACACGCATGCTGGCGCGACAGCGTTTTTCGTTTTTCTTTCCTTCTTTCTTTCTTCTTTTATTTATTTATTTATTTATTCTATTCTTTCTTTTTCTCTTTCTTTTTGTATGGGAGCGCATCTGTTTACGTAGAGTTGGGTTTTACAGTTTAACTTCAACAAAACACAGGTTCGCAAAAGTCAGATGGATCATAGAAGGCTATCTTTTCATTGAGTGCCGTTTCAGCAAGGAAAAATGCTAATTTCGAGACATAGTTAATGAAGCGCAATGCACATTCTAATGCATGCGACGTAGCACTGGTGACAACGCCAAAGTATACAAAGCCGATGACAAGCACAGATGTCTTCACTGCTGTCCTGTCATTCACTGGTCGACTTCTAATAATGCAGGATCTGTGACATCTGTCTCGCCATGTAAAACAACCCCCCCCCCCCCCCCACCCTTCTCTCTCTCTATTTTTTTCTTTGCTCATCGTATGGCAACTGCCCCTAAGCCGCCGTCAACAGCAACTTTCTTGGCTAAACACCCGTATACAACGCATGTGGGCGGCACGACCAATTTGACTAATGAAGCACGGGGATAAAATACTATAAAGAAAGCTGCGTACCTTGCTTTACTGCACATTATTCACCCGCGGCCACAACGCTACGAATGCGCGGTGATGCTGTATTGGGAGAAGTTGGCTAATGAACATCGTTATTAATGTATACGATTTCGAAACATTTATACGAAGAGTACTTGGGGCGTACAAGAACAAGCATTTGGCTTTAGTCATCGTTTTACAGAAACCTTCCGGACACCAAGCAAAATTAGGTCGGCAGTTATATTTCATGTAGAATGGGGGGGGGGGACGCACTTTGTTCCCGTTAGTTTTTCTTTTTATCAGGTAGCAACAGAAACAAAACAGCGGGTTACTGCAGACGCCGGAGGAAGCAAGGCTATGCTCTCCAGCGTAAATAATAGCTATTTGCAGAGATACAAAAACAATGAACGGCTGCAGGAGAGAGGGGCTATGGATCGGTGAGAGCCACGGGTTCCGATGGACGACCTTCGACCCGTTGACGGCGGGTAAGCGACGGCTGCTTCCGCGCTGACAGGAGGGCGTCCGGTGGCCCGGTCGGATTAGCGCTCCGAGAGCCGGCTGGACGCGCCACAATGGCTCGCATCAGGCTCACCGATAAGGGCCAGGCCGGTCGGCGCGTGTCGCCACTGGCGTTCATCAAGCGGGATTACGGCGCCCAAGTCGGCATCAATGCACGTGGCCAGCACACGTTGTGCGGCGTCGATGGCCGGACGACCGCAGCCAATCAGACGGGAACCCCTTTGTCTGCCCAAATGAATAAAAACTTGTGTCGCAGTGCACAGTTCATTTTAAGCGCAATGTGGAACCGGAACGTTGGTGCACACACACACACACACACACACACACACACATTTATATATATATATATATATATATATATATATATATATATATATATATATATATATATATATATATATATATATATATATATATATATATATATATATATATAACAGGAAGAGTGCGCATCCTCGGACACTTTTGCCGAAGCGCCCCTTGCCGACCTCGGCCTTCGCTTCAGCTGAGGAACTCAGCGCTACGCGCGAAAAGGCGACGAAATTGTACATTACAAGAGTTACGACAGACTTCGAAGTCTATGGAAGCTTATATGGCAAACAGAATTAGTGCTTCGCCAGTAGCCACTTCTCGTAAAATAGTATTACATTCGTCAAGTTACCACATCTCCTCGCGCACAGAGACCGTCTCCTCCCCGCGCGATATTTCGACAGCGTGATTTCGACGGGCGGCTTTTCGCGAAGGCTCACCATAACCATCTGACACGTTAAACTGGCGCCGAGTCAGACGATGACAAATCTCGTAAACACGAACTGCCGTCGAAGCAGCCAAGCGCCGCCTTTCCATAATAACCGTCTGCGCGGTGACAGCGGGTCCGAGTCGTAAATTCAAGGCAAAAAGACAAACAGGCGCCGACCTCCAGACAGCTTTGCTTCGACGCAAGGTTTTCCGAGCCAAACCATGCGAGACGACCACACTGCGAGACGCGTCGAAACTGCCGTTCACGAGAAAGACACACGGCGGCAAGACGTGCGCGCAATGCGGCGGGCGTGTTGTTTGCCGACGCTGCAGTCGTCGTCCGACGGACATGCAGAACGCCCGAAGGAGAACCTCGCCGACTCAACGAGCTCGCTGTTGCACACGGCCTCGCACTCGAGAATGGACTGTTTCCGGCTCATAAACATCGCGAGGGGGCAGGGAACACGACCGCAAAGCGCGACTTACTGCGAGCCGAGCTTAATGTACAACAGCGTCAGGTGGTGCGAGCTAGGCGTTTTTTCTTTCTTTTTTTTTTCCCCGCGGCGCATCGTCTTCTGCGAACAGAAAACCGTTCCAAGTCCGGAAACCGCCCTGCACGCGCGTGTATATGTATTACACAGCTCCCGGCGTTGATAAGCCGCCTCGTGAAGAAAGTCGAGCCGGCAGTATACGCTCTCGGACGTGCCGGCCAGCGACTAGATGAGCTCAGTCCAGGGGGCGCCGGTGGCAAACCGATCCGAGCCGCATAGCGTTCAGTCGGAGCGCTGATACAGACAGGAAGCACGCAAGACGAGACGGCCCAACGGCCACGTGTCCTCGCTCTCCTTGTTCGTTATTGACAGCTTCTCAGCGCCCAGGTCATTATTACAACTTCGCCATTCGCTTCTCTTTTCCCTTCTCTGCGGAGGCGTACCGGTTGGTTTTCGTCTTTACAGCGCATCTGAAGGCACAATTTCACTGCTTTTTCAGAAACTAAAGTTGAACACATATGCATATTATGCAAATGCCTTTGTCTCGACGAATGAGACAGCATTGAAAATGACAGTACGCGAAACGTCGTTATGGCACACAGTGTCACGGATTTCATGCAGTTACCACCAATATCATGCTGTATGCATCCGCACTGAAAAAAAAATAGTTCTGAGACGTTCAACGCCCAATGTAATTTGAAGTCATGAGAAAAAGAAAAGTAAAAGAAAAAAATATCGAGGTGTCAAAATCGCATGAACGCGCTTTTGAGGCTATACAGTGACGAGCGACAGCGACAAACTTGCTCCGACGCGATGGCTGCAGCCACATGTCGGCGACAAAGTGCATTGTTCCTTGATAGAAAATTATTGCGTGCATTCCCTTAAATTTCAATGAGAATTTTGAAAGTAGGTCAATGATAACATGCCAAATTTATTACTGTCTTGTGTAGAATAAGGACGCAACAAAAGCGTTGCACGGCCTTCTTTTTTCGCAGTGTTTGGGTCAACCGTGACAGGGTGCCCAAAATCGTACGCTATACGACGGCACGACGCACTTCGCATGACCATTTCACATTGCAGCAAGCTACTATAGAAACACCAAAACAAGGCAGATTTACGACAAAATACGGCTGCTGCCTGCACTCTCAGCGTGAGATGCGAATGTATAGAGAAGGTGGTCGATACCTTGCATTCCTTGAAGTGCAGGCGGATAACACGCACCAAGAGCAGATTACAACCGAAGCGAGGATCAGGGGCGCAGCCATGTTGCCGGAAGTCGTCACGCTTGTTTCCGGCCTACAAGCGATGTTTTCTATTTTTTTTTTCAGAAGCGTTGCGACGCGATGGCGACGGATGGGCCTCCACGACAGCAAATCCGGTCGCTTGAAAATCGCATGCATGCGGTTGGGCCTTTAATGCGGTGCCCTCCAATGCGCCGTATTTGACAGCCCTTGCCCCGCCGCGGTGGTCTAGTGGCTATAATGTACTCGGCTGCTAGACCCGCATGTCGCGGGATCAAATCCCGGCTGAGGCGGCTGCATTTCCAGTGGAGGGGGAAATGTTGTATGCCCATGTGATCAGATTTGGGCGCACGTTAAAGAACCCCAGGTGGTCGAAATTTCCGGAGCCCTCCACTACGGCGTCTCTCATTATCAAATGGTGGTTTTGAGACGTTAAACCCCACAAATCAATCACTAATCTTCATAGCCCTCGTGTTATACACTTTTGGGATGTTAAGCGTTTTCAGCCGGTCATTAAACCACCTGACGAGTCACGGCATACACTCGCATATGCTTTCCCGTTCATCGCTTGGCCCTAGTGGCCACGGCTATACGTATACCTACGCCGCACAAAGAGAGCAGCTATAACGTGAGGGAACAGAACTGCTTTTGTCCGGCGAGGGTCCGCGGTCTCTATCTCAAATTGGCGCCTATAGCTCCGGCTGCGAACATATCGCGCAATCCAACCCGCGTCACGCACTACCAACGTGTTTTCTTCAAGTTCCAGACGAGCCGGTCCGGTTAGAGAATGAGCCAAAAAAAAAAAAAAAAAAAGAAGGACGGTCACGTACGGCTGCGGGCGATTACTTTGAACGTAAACACCACCGGGGTCAGGAAGAGAAGGCGTGCCTTCTACAACTCCGACTATTGCGGCCCACTCAACGAGTTATAATGCGGGGACAACTATAGCATATGACTCAGTGGTGCTGGCAACGCTGAGAAATCAAGTAGCCGGCCGAATTCCCGCATGCATCATCAACACGTATACACGCTTCGATAACACCGTATACGGGCGTTATTTCACCAACTATACGCAAACTGCTATAGACAGACGAGAACGGGCTGTGGAATGCGCAAGCGATACAATAATTCAGATTAGCGTGAATGCAAAAAGGTAAATCTGGAAGGCACTCCGGCTTGGAACAGAGTACTCAGGACCGCATTTTGCAAGAAGCGGGGAACTTAAAAAGCTCTTTGCCGTGTTTAAACGAGAACATCTCGGAAGGGTATCTTTTAAAGAAGCGTTGGTTATAACTGAACATGTAAAAAAAAAAAGAAAGGAAGAGACACGTGAATGAACCTTATAGGCGCGAGTGCAACGAAAAAAAACCGTTGACAAAATGGCATTTTCTCGTCCATCAGTGCGCAATCGCTTCCCATTACAAATTCAAGACATTAAGTCCCTTATCGGCGCAGGAAACATCGCCAGGCAAAATATACATGTAACAGGAGAAGCGAGTTTTTTCCTTTCGAGGGTAAGCGAAGAAGGGGGGAAATATATATATCACAGAATATCATTTTCCCGAAGCTCCTTTTTTATTCATCCCTTACGCAGGTATATGCGAGACAGCAATAGCGGCGCGCACCACACGACGTCATTTTAGAAGCGCCCGATGGAATTGGTGCAAGGAAAGACAAGGCGGCGAGCCGCGAATGTCCGACAAGAAATTACCGGTTCCTGCCGGCGGGAAGGGATCGCTCGCTATACACGAACGGCCTCCGAGCACGCATTTACTATGCGCCACCACAAAGACACACATAATGGCGGCGCGCCACGAATGTCCAAAGTTTTCGCTGCCCGGACCAGCGGGAACACCACGCCGTCTTAATAATTCAAGCGAAGCCGAGCGGACGTCAAATCTGTGTCGCGCCGAAGTAATATATGCGGCGTGGCGCCTAAAAAGGGGAGTCCGTCTCATAGCGCCAATTTGCGGAAGAGCTTTGAAGTCGGTAAAGGTATCCGCCGCCTATCGACGTGCCTCGACTCCATATACATACGCACACCGCTGTACACGCGCACTGAGCAGGAAATCCAACGGTGGACTGCCGTAGCGGCACTGCTTTTCCGGGGTGTCGTAACGGACGTACTGTTGCAGCCGGAGAGAGATGAAACAATGTTGATCCTATCTCCCGGGATTCATTGTGGCCTCTCCTTTGTTGCAGTCCCATTGTCCCAGCGACGAAACGCGCAAAACCTTCGCGGCCGGCATACCGGCCTGGTGTTCCATTTATTTCGTATACGTTAAGTCACGGGACGGTACCGGTGGTGAATGCAGCACCGCGACGAAACGCTGAACGATTTTTCGCTTAATTACACGCTCCCATTTCGGCCTATAGTGTGAGGAAACACTTTTCGCGGTAGCAGAGGATAATCAAAGCATGGTTGTGCTTCCTCCCCACCTCCACTTCATATATACCTTGTTCTTTGCAGAATCCGCCCGAGCGGAGACGGAAATGCTCATTCAGTCGGTTGCGAAACATCACGTGGCGTCCGCTATATTTTCTTTCGACGCCCACCCCAACAAAGCTGGCAGCAAGACACAATATATTGCGTTCGGAATGCTATTTTAGACAATTAACCCGACGGCGAGCGCGCGGGAGTCGACGCCGTACTGCACGCAATATGCTGATTACTAATTAATTTTTGAGCTTCTTGCTTGATTCGAAACAATGGACGTGCAGTTACACAGCATGGGGATGATACAATGTTCACCTGCCGGCCAAACGATGCCGGCGTCTACACTGAAGGACGTCCTGACGGATGAAAAACTTGCGGCTGTATAAATGTATATTAGTAGGCTATTCAGTTCGCGATATAGCCGGCCTGCAGTGAGGGCGATGTTAAACCTGTCGCATTTAAAAAACTGTTACTGTGGCGTTCACGAGTTTCGTTTTCGATTATGTGCACGAGTTTCAATATTGGGCACATGAGATTCGCCAAAGGGCTGAGCAGTAACATGTGCGTCGAGAGCACGTACGCTCCCCTTTCCCGAAAACAGAATCGTTGTCTTCATGCATCCCTCGGAGTGCTTCCAATGGAAGAACGCAGAAGACGTATGTGGCAGTTACATATGCCGATTTAATGCAAGCTGAAGTGGTTACAGCATTCTCTTTGATGAGGACTACTTTGAAACGTTAAACTCTGAATACATGACGATCGCTATTTGATGGGAACAAAATGAATCAGTAAATAAAAAAATATCTGGGGTTCAACGTCCCGCAACCACCATATGATTAGGTCCGGCAATGTCGACCATCCGGTGCTCTTTAACGAGCGCTGACATCACACAGCACAGCAGGCCTATATACCACTTCTCCTCTATCGAAAAATGTGACTAGCGCAGAAGGGATCGAACCCGCTAGCTTCGTGTCAGCACCTTCAACCACTGTTCCATTGCGGCCGACCGAGGGGGCCAAACGGAAATACACAATAGTTCTGATGTTCATCAGCTATCAGCCTGCTAAACCAAGAAGTTGCGCATCCGACCACAATATACGGCTTTTCAAAGAACACAGAATTATATTCATTGAGAAACCGTTCGCACTCCTCGGTGGGATTTCACTGCGGCATTTTAGTGCACAGTATCCTAACATGCGCTATCTAATAGCATTTCGACAAGCACAGTTCAAAACACTTTAACATAAATTATGCTGTAGAACCAATGTGAACTTGTCACTCACCAAAATGCTCAAAAAAATAGTTTAAAAACCAGACGAGTGCATCCACGTTCAGTATCTTCGGATGTACTCACTGACCGTTATTTTCCAAAGCCATCCCTTTAAAACTCAACGAAAGAATGGCAGGCACACAGCAACTGCACATTATTTCAACGCTATTCCGCAATTCGAAGATGTAGTGAGAGAAAGAGATACATAACATTCGAACGGCGCGGAGGTTTTATCAGAGGAAAAAATATTCAACTTGCTACCCCCCACAACTAGCACCTTACACGCAGAAACGAGAACTTGTATTACTGTTCTGCTTACAGCATGGCAACACGCGCTTCCTAAATTGAAATCATCTTGACGTGGCTTTTAATTTCTTTTAAACGATGTTGACTATGCGTGGAGAAGGAATAATGCCCTTGCCAGGCATCATCGGTTTTAAATATATATATATATATATATATATATATATATATATATATATATATATATATATATATATATATATATATATATATAATCCTGCCCACGGCAAGTTATCTTTTCACCCACTTTTCTTTCTTCTCATTTACATTACAATTGGCCTAATAACTTCCCCTATACCTTCCTTGGCATTATTGTCTGTTAGATCTCATTAATATTGTGTAAAACACGAAAAAAGGAGCCCTTAAGTATACACTTGTTTCCCTTATATATATATATATATATATATATATATATATATGTGTGTGTGTGTGTGTGTATGCTATTCATCTGAAACGGCTGTCATCGCGGTTACTTCATTGAAACATGGCGTACAAATTGGCAGAGAACGAGCCGATCAACCAGGACAGAAAGCGAACACGGAAAGAAGCCAAAAAATGGTTCAAAAACAAAACCAAACGAAAATGACAAACTGGAAAGAAAGGGCGACAAAAGAAGGCAAAGCGGTATGGCGACGCGTGGACATCGGCGCGCTGTTCGCAAGCTGCTGGTCGCCTGCGGGATTCTTTCATCGCCCTCAGTTGGTTTCCGAAAACCTGGAGAAAATCATCCATCATGCGAAACGGAAACGGAAAGAACGGAACCGAGAAGGCGGGGGCAGTTTCTCCTCGAAATAAGCGAAGATAAAGACGCAGCGACTACAATACGCACGCCCGCGAGATTGAAAAAAAAAATAAAATGCAAAGGGAAACAACGCTGGCCCGAAGGCGTCTGATAGGCGAAGAATCAGAAAAGCGATATAAAATGGACGCTAGAGGGCCCCTCGGCTGCGAACTCTTCCGCGTTGTGACACAATGCAACGACGCTTCGGTGCTCTCTTGGCGAGCGGAGGGTGCCTTCTTCGGTGGGCTATAATTTCTGCCCTTTTAATACTTCGCCGCCGCGACTTTAGATTTCCACGACTGAAAGGAAGAGAGAAGAAAGAAAACGCGAAAAAAAATATTGCACTTAGAATGAACAGGAGTAAAGTAATTTCGTTTCTCCTAACGGTTCGCTGTTGACCCGTGCGACTGAGATGGTTGTCCCGTTTTGTCCGTGAAGTAAAACTGATCGTTCGGCTTCGGCTAGACCAGGAAAGCTAGAGTTCTATACTACACTGCTTGTTTCTCTTTCGGTTTGCTTGCTTGTTTATTTGTATCTTTGTTCGCTAGTGCGCGTGTGCATGTGAGTGGCGTCGATTTCGGTAGTTTCTTATAGTTGGCTTCAGCAATTCTTTCCGCATGAGTGTTACCGTGTGTTCATGTTCAATCAAAAAGCAGTTAGTACTACTTCCGTAATGCTATCATCGGCGACAATGCAAGGAATCAATAATAAGATGTGGTAATCCATGAACACTATACTGGAAGTCAATAGATAAAAACCAAAAATTTCAACGTGATTTTCCTCGTTTTCTCATTCATCACATGATTGGCGCATTATTTTCAACGGCGCGAGATAGCGAGGGCGGGACGCTCGATTTCGCACGCGCACAACTGTCGACACGCGTAATGAGCGCCACATCATGAAGCGAACGCTTGCTCCGATGGCGGTTCCACCGCAGCCGACAGCGCAAACAGTGTAAGCCGGAGAAATAGGCACGGCTCTCTCGGCGCGCAGTGTTTACTGCAGTACTGACGAGCCTGCGCATGGTGCGCCGCAGAGTGAGCAGCGGAGGGTGAGAAAAGTATTTCGAGACGATGCCGCGCCACACTGTGCCACGGCCAGGGAACGCATCAGGAGGCCACCCGCATGGCCCCGAGATATATAAACAGTGTCCATATCTTCACCAAGGGCAACGCAAGTTTCGTCCGCAAGCGTTAGCGAAGCCTTTCGAGAAAACGCCGAAACGATGGTCGCTGTAAAGTAGAACGGGATAATGGTCTTTTTCGCCCTCTTCTCTCTAGGCAGGCACAAAATGGCGCCCGAGGGGAAGCACGGCGCGCGATAGAGGCGGCGCTTCGGGGCTGACGCCGAATTCCCCGACCACACATCGCTCGGCCTCTTCCCCACCTTCCGGTTTTGAAGCAGCACTCGAGGCCGAAGCGACAACCATTCTTCAAGCGCCGGCTTTCATCAGGCGCCAGCCGGAAAAGTCAGCAAAAGCGCTAAAAACGAGCCGTGGCCAAAGTCAATAAAAAAAAAAACCGAAAAGCGTCACTCGACATCATCGCTTACTTTTTTCCCTCTCTCTGTCTCCAATAAGAGTGCTTCCACTAAACTTCGAACGAACTAATAATAGAATGTCACAGCTGAAACACTCCAATGTGGAGGCACGACTTTTCTTGAAAGAACACGATGCAAACATTTAAAAAAGGTATGTTGCACCTAGAGTGGCGCTATAGCGCTGTTATTGACGAAATTGAATTAAATTGATTGATATGTGTGGGGCTTAACGTCCCAAAACAACCATATGATTATGAGAGACGCCGTAGTGGAGGGCTCCGGAGATTTTTCCAGGGGGGGGGGGGGGGCACGAACTTGATTTCAGGAGAGGCGCCCCCTTAAAATGGCCATTTCTCGCTCTATGCCATGTCGAAAAAAAAATTCGGGGGGGGGGGGGGAGGCACGTGCCTAGTGTTGTGCCCCTTCTGGTTACGCCCCTACCAGCGCAGGAAGCTCAATTCCTTTCATTTTAGCCAACCAAAGCAATATGACATGGAAATCCACGCCGGGGCCTGAAGAAAAGTGACGAGGATAATCCTTGATTACGCTGTACGTTTTCTTTCTTTTTCGGGACCTTCCCTACAGTAAATACTCCACCGTCAGCGAAATGAGATGCAGTACAGCAAAATGCCAGCAGAGGCCGGTAAGATAGCTGTGACTCAGTCCTAATTACGCGTCGTGTCTGCTCACTGCCTAATTTTGTATGTTTATTTGCCTATATGCATTTGTATTGAGCGCCAAAAGAAAAAAAAACACCGAAAGATACGAATCAAAAACGAAAACGATGGCTGCTTAGCGCCTTGGTGCGAACTTCGCATAGTCTTAGTGCTTCCGCAATGATTCCCCAAGGTGACTCCTGGAAAATTAGCTCCGCTCACCCCCGCAGTGCGCCCATGCCCCACCAAGAACATTGCGGGGTACCTGTGGCGCAACTCACAGTAAAGTTCCTTTCATGAATACATCCCGCGATCAGAGAAAAAAAGCCGGACCAGCAGGAGGCGGAAGGGGAAAAATAAAAAGATATCCAAACGTGCGATTAGCAAAGGCAACGTTAGCGGTACTCGCATTCGAAGGAAGTTCAGCCCTGCTTTTAGAGCAGCGCATGCAGTAGCACCGGGGCGTGCAGGTAATCTCAACGCCAGCCGAGGCCGGCAACAAAGGGCGTGACTCAGTCCTAATTAGAAGCCGTTTCTGCTAGCCGGCCAAGACGCAGCCTGCAAATGGCCAACCGCAGCGTGCGCCAGAAGCAGCAGAAAGAGCAGCGGGTGGTGGCCGGCCAACGTTTCGCAACAACGCAGCTTTCCGGCGGCTAGGAGGAGCGCACATACACGTGAGGGGGCTCTGCCGGCCACAGAGCGCACTCCTTCGTGGCCATCCTAACGCAGCCCCACTTTAATGACACGCGCCGCCACTTTCTCCCGCTTCGGCCGCATACTCAACCAGGGAATGGCGGGGGGCGAAGGGCTTGCGGAGGGCGTGCGCTTCCTGCGCAACGTGTCCTTGGATTTGTATCCGTCCTTCCAAACACCACGACGGTTCGCTTCGTGGCGCCGCCGGCAGCTTGCCCGAAGCCCCGCGTGTCACGAGCACAGCTGGACTCGCCAGCCGACCGCGGACGAGAGGAAGGTCCAGGCACCCGAACTGCGAGCCATTAGGGCCAATCGATTTGCCTGTGCTGTCCGGAGATAATGATGGTGTGCCTCTCCAGCTACGGGCTCGAGCCGCGCTTCCAGTCCTTCTCGGTAACCATATTGCGATTCGGCGTGGAAAGAAACTCGCGCGCACAGCGACAATGGGACGCGGGGGCTGGCAGAGAGGCGCGCCACTCCTGACGACAGCCAGCACGCACCCAAGCCGCCTGCATGCACGGGTTCGTGCCTCGGTCACTCTGCGCGTGCTCGTCGTGAAAACACACGACAATATGGGTCGGCAGTGGCCAACGCCTCTGCCTCGGAGAAAGGAGTATATCGAGCACGCGCACGTTTCCAATTCGTCGAGAAAATCGATGCATTAACGGGTTAGGTTCAGGGAAAACTTATCCACCACTGCACCGAAAGGGTGAATACGCTTGAACACGATTGCAAATAAATTTCAAACAAAGGTTAAGCCAAGTCAACAAATTGTGGCTCATCAGGCGAGGAGGAACGGACTGGCAACCAGCGTCCTGAGCGTGCCGACGGCGCGGAGTGCACTGGCTGGTGCTTGAATGAATGGCGTTGTCGAACAATTTAGCATGTTTAGGTCGAACAGCGAATTTTTTCTCTTTTATGAAGCTGTCAGCCAGCGAAAAGTCAACGGAAAGTAATTGTGCCCCTTTGATTCTTCTAAGGAATACAGAAAAAAAATGAAACTGCGACCTGAATAGTATACAGTGTGTCCCAGGTAACTTAAGTCAGAGTTTAAAAATATTCCGGCACACGCAATTACGACGCGACCAGATGCACGATGATTTTAGTGCTCCCCGACGTTCCGCGTACGAACGACACGTTTCCCTCTTACCAGTTGATGACAGTGATAAGCAATCACAGCGGTTATCGTTCCTGTGGCTGATAGCAAAACGTTTTCATCGTAAAGCCACCACCATCGGTGCGGTCCTGCCGAGACAGCACAATGGGGCAAAAGCTATGGTCGTTCGTACGCGGAACGTTAGGGAGCACTGGAATCATTGTGCGCACTGGCGCACGTGCGAGCGGGTTTTTCACGTGCTATTTTTTGTATTTCGCGGGCATTTGTAATTAGCAGAAAAACACTAATACCTAACTGATATAGAGTTCAAAACTATAATTTGACGTTTTGCAAACCGATATACAACTTTCTCATTGAATTTTTTTATCCATCTTCGTTCTTTCAAAAGTTAGGTAATTAAACAGATCTAATTAAACAATATTTGAGAACACAAAAAAATAGTCCGACTAACTCCAGGCAACGGTAAGCAACATGCATTTGGTGGCGTCGTAATTGCATGTGCCGGCATGTTTTTAAACTCCGGCTAAAATTGCCTGGGACACCCTGTATATATACGCGGCACGCATCACCAAACGCGCAGCGTTTGCGGTTGCTTCATGGTACACATCGTTTGTGTTACGTGATAAGTTCTACATCAACCAGTGCTGCAATATACCTGGAATGCCCAGTGTTGCACATGGGCAAATGACAATCGGATATGGTTAGATTTATGACCAAACATAAGCGGTGAAGTATACAGCCGTGTCCGTTACAAAACATCTATAGGCATCACTCGTGTCGTGTTTCCGCTTTGTTTTTTATTATGTTTTGTATGATTGGTTTGCTCAAAACCATTAGCTTCGTATAGCTCGGCTCAACAGGATGATCAATGTAGTTGATGTGGCTGCATTAAGGCGGACGAGAAACCCCTCCCTGCCTCGCCGCGGTGGTCTAGTGGCTATAAGGTACTCGGCTGCTGACCCGCAGGTCACGGGATCCAATCCCGGCTGCGGCGGCTGCATTTCCGATGGAGGCGGAAATGTTGTAGGCCCGTGTGCTCAGATTTGGGTGCACGTTAAAGAACCCCAGGTGGTCTAAATTTCCGGAGCCCTCCACTACGGCGTCTCTCATAATCATATAGTGGTTTTGGGACGTTAAACCCCACGTATCAACTGCTTAAACTTGCGAACATCAGACAATATTTCGCAAAAACCGTACAACTGGTAGACAAAATACTTTTCAAAAAAATACACACAATATCGCTCTTAAGCCGATCATATGCTCGAGCCCAACGGGAGCACTGGTGCCTCATCGGCAGAAGAAACTTTAATTATCTTCACTTTATCACCGCCGCAATCCAACTAAACGCCACGACTCTATGTGTAAAAAAAAAAAGAAGCGTTTGGCATGTAAATTTCAGCATCGCTTTTTGTGTATCAGAACCACCAGTTCTAATTTAGTCCACACCGGTGGGCAATAAACGAGCTAGTAATAAGGGTTCGTTAAACGTCGAGCAAAAGATAGACAACAGTTTGTGAGCAACAAACAAATGCCGTCACAAATCGCAACTGCGCGCTCACGCACGATCACACATCGGATGGTAGTCGCTGCGACAGCACAAACAGAGCAGGAAAAAAAAAATGGATCCTATCTTCAATAGGGGCCTGCACTTGTTTGCCTTGCTTGAAAGGGTCGAAATATTCTCACGTTTTTTCAGCAGAAAAAGTGCCGAAAACATACGACACCAACCATTTGCGACACGTTCACGCCGTCGCATATTATATTATTTGACCCAGAACGAATGAAAACTTTTAAGGAAGTCTCACAGACTCATTATGTACATATACTGTACCATTTAAAACAAAATTTAGCACGCTAGAACGAAAAAGTAAAAAAAAGCGACTAAAACTTCAACCGTACGCGCTCCATAGAAACGCGGAGCTTCTTCGCATGCTCCAGTGGGTTGCCAGACCAGGGACAGCACCGCCCGCTAGGCAATATGGCGACGCCAACGGTGTATACAAAAAAAAAAAAAAAACAACGCCAGGCTTGCGTGGAGTGCGCAGCACAGTCGTAGCGAAAGCTAGAAGAGCGGCCTTTTAGAGCCTTTGTTAAACACTCTTCGAGTAATTGCTACAAGCACGCTTGCAGGGTACTCACTACGCCAAAAACCATCCTAATTTTTGTGTGGTAGGGAGACATTTGTTTGTTTGTTTGTTTACTTCAATAAATGGCACGTACCCACTTTCGGGGAATGGCCAAGAATGCGACGTTGATACTTTTATTCAATGTTATTTTAAGTCAGATAGGTGATTGAAAACCAACATAAAGAATTGAAATGGCAATAATAGGTAAAATATCACATATAAACACAAAGTATTATGCTTTTCAGCTTGTATTTCAGACTGCCGTATTAACCTGACGGGAACAGTTTTGGAAACTTAGTGAAATTTTACCTTATTGAAATAACGAAGAATTTTATATACCAGATTAAAATGGTACTTGTTGAGTGGGTATAATGAAATTACACACGGCATGAAAGGCATCCCTGTGGCAGTATCCCAAGCCTGATGCACCGAAGCTTAAAACATTTTCCTCTGATAAGGGTTAGCCTATTTTTGAAACAGGAGTAATGAGAAGTCGAGTTCTCATACGAGATTTCCTTGAACATGACAAAATGTTAAGTGCGATATTTTCCAGTTCTCCTCGGATTAGCAGAGGGGTAATATCGTCAGAACAGCCCTGTAGAAGTAAATGTTTAATGGGGGGACACGACGCCGAAATTTGGTGATCGTCACTTCTTATTGTCGAGATTGGCTCTACTGCGACTTCCATGTATATTTTAGGTGATTATATTCCGTCCACGTGGTTATTGCTTCCATCCTATCTGTGTGAATAGCTAATCTTCTATACCTGATTGCGGTGAAATATTCTACTACCGAGAGCGCCTGAACTATTGGGAGACCTAACGATGAGTGGGCCAAGGCGTCAGCCATTTCATTTAATGTTAACCCACAGCGACCTGGGATTCATACTTATTTCAGGTGCTTCAGCTGAGACGGAACTAAAGATCATAACGTAGTGATGGCACGAGAGGAATGAGAGGCCGTAAGAGCTGTGAACACCAAAAGCGAATCAGTAATTATTGATCAGTTGGTTGGTTGTTTCTCAGAGTCCTGGCGCAACCCACCATTGGGGATCGGCCATGAAACAGACGGTACCTCATATTTGAGATCGAAATGTTATTCTTAGACATTCACTATGTCATCCTTCGTCATTCTTCAGGGAAGCATGGTACCCCCAACACACTTGCAAGAAATTTTGTGCAATTTCTTTATGCAGCGGCTGAAGAAGATGAAGGATTGCGCCTGAAGCTTTTGTATTAAGTTGCAGCATTCTACGACCCACTCGTTACGCAATTCGCATTGTGTTAGGCCTGATTATTGCTTTGCTGTTCTAAAACGCTTTTATATTAACGGAATTCCTTTACCGATATCGAGAGCTCCCAAGTCTAGTTTGCAAGGAACGTTGAAGCACCGGCTTGACTCTGTGGTAAAATACTGGGCAGACACGCAGGAGACCCGGGTTCGAATCCTATTGCGTCCTTGGTGGTTTCCATTTACTTAATTTTTGTCTTCGCGCGAAAGTGGTTACGGACACCGGCGGTGGACCAGTACGGCTCACTCGACTCTTGTGATCTCAACAGCTATCGGTGGAAAACAACAAAGACGAGACCCGTTACAATAACTCGACCAAACTGAACGATGTTAATCTCTTTTAACTTTTTTTGTCCATACGTACTCAGTCACCCTATTATGTAATTTCTTGCTGTCATTTGCACTGTATACAGGGAGGAAGGGTGAGAACATAAGTGCGCCTTGACATTAACACTAATAGCAGCAGCAACTGCGGGGACATGTGTTTTCAATTAGTGCAGCTATAGTGCTAAATTGATCCTCATGATGGTTCGCCCAAGAAGGTATGTACACTAACTGTGAAAGGATCACCCGCCCGAGGTGACACATACAACGATATGTACGATATGTAACATCTATAGGCTAAGCCAAGTGTTTGAAAAATTCCAACACTGCGACAGCGTGCGTAACCGGAGTGAGATGATGATCTCTAACAATGTCCACAGCGTTGATCAGCGACTTCTGCGAGTAATTAGCGAGTTCTCTCTCCACCGGAAAAAAAAAAGAAGAATCATGGAAGTCAACTCTGCAACGTCTGCATTTTTTTAGGACGCGCCGATACCTGCTGTGCTTGCTGCCTATGGGTGCACGGCAAATGAAGCCAGTGGGTTTACGTGCCACGTACGCTCTCTCCAGCTGACGTCACGCGCCGGGGAACAGGCCTTCGCGGCTTTGGCGGCGCGCGTGGCCCCTCTCGAACGTGGTGAGACTTGCGCTGGTCAAGCGGGTCGACGAAAGGTGAAGGTTTCCGCCCAGCGGGAGTACACGGCGAGAGCGGTTGCCCACAGTGCCAACGCGTGGTTGGCCAATTCTCGTAGCCCGATACGGGGCCTTGTCTGAAAAATGCGGATGTCAGCGATTGCCGAGAAACGGCACGACCGTACGTCTGCCCTGCAGGGGAAACATCCGGCGCGCCACCTTTCGACACTTCATTTTATTAATACGATAGTATACGGACACTATAGATGTGTGTGTTCGGGTAGCCGGCGTCGAGCTGTGGTGATATTGATAGCGCATGCGCAGAGCGTTACATGCCACGCAGAGACGCGAATAGACCAATCTCACGCTAAAACTTACACGGGTCGCAAAACTTGGAACAAAAAGTGTCGGAAACCTATTGCCAACAGGCATCAACGCCCACCCACGATTGAAGCGCGACTAGGTGAGGAGGGGAAAAACAACCAAAACTAAAAACTCAACAAGATTTTTTCTTCAAATAGTCGAAATTTTAGGTATATAAAAGTTAACTATAAACATACGGTGTATTTCACGCCTAGCTAAATGGTTTATTGCCTCAATTTTTCGTCGAGTGCCTTAAAAGGGGAGGCAGGAGAGAGGGGGGGTATCTAGGCATTCTGCTATCAGAGCTTGTGTTTAGCTCGGCGTGTTCTTTGGTTCGGCACATTGCCAGGTCAACAAGGCATCGCTCATGTTTCCGTGGTGGTTTCGTGCGTATACCTTCAGTTGTTCACTTATTTTTTATGTGCTATTACTGGTGTGACTTTTCAGAGCTCAACTAGCTCGCAGAATGCGTAAATAGCCGCTCCTGTGACTGCTGACTGCTTTCGCTTGCGCACGGCCTAGAGTTACTGTATATGCTACCTTTAGGTACCTAAAGTACAGTATATACAGTATAACTCTAGCATGGCCGGCGTGCCCTCGCCTCTGGTGACAGCGAACGCGACACGTAAAGCAACGAGACGCTGTACTCTACGGCTGCCAAAGCTATTGCCAAAGCTGCTGTCTCGCTGCCGTGGTTTTCGATGATTGGGCAACGTGAGTTTTCGGACTATTATGCTATTGTGCTCGTGAACAGTTGTCTAACGATTGCCTCTGCGAAGTTTCTTGTGCATATTGTCAGTACGAAATTTGGCTAATAAAACAACTTTGTGTCCTAAATCTTCGTAATTTTTTTGTTTATTTTCTCTCCCACATGCAATTAGCGAGGCACAAGGCCAATAAAATCGCGTATTAATAACGGCACGTAAAAGGTCAGCAATTAAGAAAATTTTCAGTTGCGCGCCATGTATAGGGCAAATGCGTGACGTCGCTACCACTTCCAGTTGTGACATAATTTTTTTTGTTTGTTTGGTGTTAGTTGGTCCCTCCTCCCTTAGGCCACGTTCACACTGAGCATTCCGGCCGCCGAAAGTGCTCCGAATCCGGTTCGGCGGCGGCGAGATCCGCCGAAAGGGCCCTCTCCGCGCCGATCGCTCTCGGACCGATTTTTGCGGCGTCTGCCGCCGAATCGGTCACCGCGGACCAATGGGAGCGCTAGTCAAGGAATTTTGAAAAATGGCGGCTAAGCCCTACTCACTTGTTATGTCACAGTGCACGTAACTGAATGTTGAAACCAACGGGAGTTTAACCTACTCTGTGCCTACTTCGCCTCCGTATTTCGTGAAAGAGGTGACCGAGCTTGCTGTTGGCGTGACCGAGCTTGTTGCGGTCTTGCAGAGCAAAACGAAGCCACCAACGCCGCTGGCGTCGGTGGTTTTTCTGCTCTTCGTGCATTGCGAGACAGCCACTTGCCAGCAAAGTAAGCGGTACTGTCTTTTCTTGCTTCTTGCGTACGAGAATCGTCCAAGTATACACCACCGTATAGCGTAGTAGCGTTTGCCAGCCGCGACAACAACCGGGTGACAGCGCATCCATCCCGCGTTCGCCCCGTAGTAGATGGCATATTCGGCGGCGCGGGGCGCATCCAGTGCGAACAACGCTGCGTTTCGGCGGCAGGGGAATTCCGGTCGCTGTAGAAAGCGGATGTTTCAGTGTGAACTAGGCATTAGATGGCGACGATGGCAACGAGCCGCCGACTACTGGATCCCCGGGCTTCTATAGAAGTTACGCTACCAGTCAATCTGACAGCAACAACGACGAAGCGAGATGGGCGCACATTAAGTTAGCTCGTCAGTGGGGAGAGCGGCGTTATACTTTCGAATAACACGGCCGATGCTCTACCATGCATGACCTACGGCAGAGCGGCGTTACACTTTCTGCGGCTGCAGTATGCTTAATTAGTGTCCTGCGCAGTTCTGCAGGCACACAAGCACCCCCGTTGTATGTATATATATATATATATATATATATATATATATATATATATATATATATATATATATATATATATATATATAATAGTGAGGAAACAGCAACGATATAATAACGATATACACTTGGCTATCGCAGTCAGATGGCACTTTAAATTACATTATCATTTCACTACGTTTTTAGACTATGTTGACAATGAACGAGTCGCAAGAGAAAATGTGAGTGGGACCGCTTTTTAAATAGCAAGAAGCGAAATAGATTGTGACATTTTCGCTGGATGCCGGTCTGTATTATAGGCATCATGCAAACTTGCTAAAGTCTGCGCTCTATGAGTAATTTTATGTGCGCAAGGATATTGCTATCCTTGAAGTGCTTACTATTTTAAGCGACCTGTAAAATGTGAGGCAATCTTCCACATGTATTCATCATTCAACGTTACCCTTACTTACTTTCTGAGGCGAAAATAAGCAGATCTTGGCACCATGTACCAGCAACACAAGCAGCTTCCCTGGACCCTCTGCTTTATGACATTGCGTAGACAAATATAACGTTTCAGCCTGCCCGGACACGAACGCTTCGGAATGGAGATATACGTGTGTAAGATGTTCTTATTGGCTTCTTCAAAGAGATAGGCTTTTTGGAAAGCCATCGAAATATGCTTTCAAAGCTGCACTGAATATGCTAATTTGTACAACCCACGCCTCGTTTCAGCACACAGGCTGCCTTTGATCTCGAAATGCGGGTACTTCGTGGAGCCCCATGAAAAAAAAAGCGAAAAAACAAACAAATACAAAACAAAAAGTGGCAAGGGTCATCTGTTGAGTAGAGCTTCCGATGTTTCTGCCGCACCAAACACACGCGCACCAAACGCAAGCGCAAAAACACACACACACACAGACACCAAAGCACGAAATAAGCTACGCATAGTTAATTTCTTCTATAATTAAACTTAAGAAAAAATTCACATTACGTATGCACATAATTTCATAAGCGGTGCATTGTAACAATTTATAACAAAGTGTACCCGCTACGGTGGTCTAGTGGCTATGGCACTTGACTGCTTACCTGGAGGTGGCGGGATCGAATCCCGGCTGCGGCAGCCGCATTTTCACCTCTATCGTCTCTCATAATCATATAATGGTTTAGGGACATTAAACCCCAACAATAATTAAGTTATAACAAGGGAATGTTTCAACAGTGCCGATCTCATTGTAATATATATATATATATATATATATATATATATATATATATATATATATATCCTCATTTCTTTACCTGACAGTGACAAGGATGGCATGCTGACAGTATTATCATTCATATTTTTTTTTCTGTTTGACAGGCTTCAAGTATTTATCTTGTCAATCGATCTTTCCCTATGTCGAGAATGCTAGTTTTATCGAACACGAGAACACAGCCACACTTTGGGCAGCCTATAGCAAGATTCCCGGAAAGCATCATGTCATTTAAATAAGCGGTACACAGCTCGTGTGAACTCTGTGTCACGACGATGCACTGAACGTGCGCGCATATGCGCTGGCAATAATATCGCACGTTGACAGGAGGGAAAGTCTCTCCTTGGGCAGCCACATCTGCGTGGAGTTCTCGCCTATATATACAAGCAAGCTTCAAAGCTTTGCGTTTCTCACTTTTCTTTTTCGCTTTTTCAGGTCATATATCGAAGGACGCCCCCTGCTCCTCGTGCGTCCCCCCGACATGCCTATACACAGCGTCTCTTCAATAACGACGCTCTTTCAAACCGTTCAAAGCAAAAGTGGGCGCACTAGCCGGATGCCTCGGGAGCCAGCGATTCGCGGTTGTTTTACTATGGCCGAGGCCTTGAGCGCCTGGCGAACAGGAAAAGACCTTCCATGCGGAAACAAAGAACGCACCGAGAGCCGAGCAGAGAAATATGCACGCTTCGGCGGGAGCACGACGGGATAGCGTGTGCAAAGGAAATTATCATTAAAAAAAAAGAATGTCGGCGCTAACACAGATTCCTTGCGGAGAACTTCACTGAAAAAAGCTACACGAAATTTAAATTGTCGCGGGTCTCAGTTACATAAGAAAACGTTCACATGTGTAAGATCAACATGAGAGTAAATCTGACTTGCATTAAATTTGTCGTGAACCGCTTCGATTCGCTAACGATCATGTATCCGACACAGAGCGCTCACGTGTGCCCTGGGCAGATGCAGGACAGAGAGAGAGTTACTGTGATGAAGCAAGAATTGAAGCGATATTCACCAATAAAGTTTGAATGAGTGAGGGGACGGATCTGAAAGCAATTTCATATTTCCAAGCGAAATTGTGGCCACATTCCAGAGGCCCATGTGGTGTACTGTGCGAGGTCAGCGTGCTTTGAAGATCACTAGAAGGTCGAAATTTGCGGAGCACCCCCCCCCCCCCCCCCAACGACGGCGTCCCTCCGAAACATAACGTGGTATTGGGATGTGCAACCGCCACAATTATTAATGAAATTGTGACAACCTAAAGAGCAGGCACTACAAGCCCAGGATGTGTCTGTTTGCTGATTCCTTAAGTTTTCTCTCGAAGTGGACAGCCGTATGAAATGAGGAGCAAGGATGCTGCCAAAATATAGTTGTTGATGTCTGTGCTATAACGTTGCCTCTCCCCTGTCCAGTCCACCTCTACTGTAAATTATATATATATATATATATATATATATATATATATATATATATATATATATATATATATATATATGAGATCTAACGGACAATAATGCCAAGGAATGTATAGGGGAAGTTCTAAGAACCAATGTATTGTAAATAAGAAGAAGGAAAAATGGGTGCAAAAGTAACCTACCGTGAGCAGGAATCGAACCTACGACCTTCGAATAACGCGCTCGATGCTCTAACCACTGAGCTATCACGACTTGTCTGTTCAAGCAGGTTTTTTTTATTAGGTTCGGTAACACAGGAAGAAAACGAACTAAAGCTTACAGACTGAGAGGGCTATCAACTGAATCTAGATATTAATCCTAATCCCGTGCATCGCTCGTGAGTCCCCTTTATGGTCTGTCTTCCTTTTCTTTCTTTCTTTCTTTCTTTCTTTCTTTCTTTCTTTCTTTCTTTCTTTCTTTCTATCTATCTATCGATCTATCTATCTATCTATCTATCTATCTATCGATCTATCTATCTATCTATCGATCTATCTATCTATCTATCTATCTATCTATCTATCTATCTATCTATCTATCTATCTAACTAACTACACACACGCGCGCGCGCACATTATATATATATATATATATATATATATATATATATATATATATATATATATATATATATATATATATATATATATATATATATATATATATATATATATATATATATAGAAACCTGCTTTAACATACAGGTCGTAATCACGTAATTTGACACTAGAGATATACACATTGCAGTATCATATCTAGATTTGATCTGCCTTGCGGGTTGAAAATATACGGAATGGACCGGAGGTAACAGGTTGCGCCACTCGTCGTAACACTTGACCGATCACAATAGCGCGATCCCCCATTCAGGTCAGTATACCAATCGAACTGGAAAGCAGCAAACTAAATCTCGTTTTTATCCAATAGGACGATGGACGATGGCGTACGTACGTACATCTAGGCCACACAGCTGCCCATGCGCTGAACTCCGCAAAGTAAAAATAAAGAAAAATAAACAGAAGAGTGCAGTGCAAACAAATCAATGGCGAGACTGGTTTGACACCTTCAGCGACCAGGAATCTCCCGACAGCTATCCTGTATTTTGTTGAAACACTGCAAACGAACACATAAAGGAACAGAAGTGGTCTTTTAGCGGTTTAGGTCACCGCCGCCTGTGAGAAAAGTGGACACGATCGGCACGTAATGCGGTAGACTCAGAGGAATAACCAAAAATTCTAATGTTTAAGGTATAAAAGAATAGCCAAATCGAGGCTGGAATATCATATATTCCGCAGTTACTAATTATAAATACTAAATCGAATATTTTACCCCCTCACTACTTACCGGGGCATCACGTGACCACCGAAGCACTTACTCGGCATAACATTTTCGAGAAGTACGAATTTTCTCCGTTTGTGGGATGCTCCTAGTCGGCCTTACGCATTGTCACCGAAAGAGAAACAAATTAAACGTTTGTTACTACTTCCTCTTAGTAACTAAAGTGGGAGGGGCTGTTCATTGAGATCTCCCGTGCCTGGTCCAGGGTTGCCAGCTGGCTTCCCGAAGGTTGATCTGAGAGTCGCGCCTCCCACGACCAATGGGATAACGTTCGTGCTGTTATGAGCGCGGAGTTCGCCGCGACAGGACGCGAGGGACAACTTTATGTATAGCGCGCCTCAGTTTTAGTATTCCTCCGCACCAGGCCCCCATCGCGATATTCGGAGGGGTGTATTCTAGAAAGTTTGTGTAGGCTGGGGGTACGACGTGTTCATCTGCAGATGGCGACAGTCTCTCGATTGAGCTAGAGCTTTTATTCTACTACAACAAAATTCAACGAATGTTTCATGAAAAGTGTTTTACATTACTTGTGTCCCGTGGGTACAAGGCTTTCATATAATCATCATCACCCTGCTCATAATCATCACCAGCAGCAGCCTCACTACGACCACTGCAGGGCAAATGCATCTCCCATGTTCGGCCAAGCAACCCGGCCCGTTTTGCTGCCACGTTATGCCTGCAAACTTCTTAATCTCATCTGCCTACCTAACTTTCTGTGTCGCCCTCGCGCGTTTGACTTCTCTTGGAATTCAGTCACTGTCAGTTACCCTTAATGATCGAGCAGCGGTTATCCTGCCTACGAGATATGTGCCCAGCCCACGTTCATTTCTCCTTCTTCATTTTAACTATGATATCCTCAACCCCATTTGTCCCCTGACCCACTCTTCTCCCCTCCTGCCACTTCAGTTACACCTATCATTTATCTTTTCAGCACTCGCGACTTCATCCTCAAATTAAGTTGGACATTCTTTGTAAGCCTACAATTTTCTGCTCCCTTGTCAGGTACCAGTTAGACGCAAATTTTATACACCTTTCTTTTGAGGAACAGTGGTAGGCTACCACTCATGATTTGAGATTGCTTACCGAATGTGCTCCACCCAATCCTTATTTTTCTAGTTACTTCTATCTCGTGGTTCGGCTCCGTCGTTACAACCTGTCCTAAGTCTCGAAGCGCTGTTTTCTTCCGAGGTTGTTGAACATTACTTTCGTTTTCTGCAGATTAATTTTAAGACCTACCTTTCTGTTCTGCTCTCCTTGACTTATTTAGTAATAATGAATTGCGATTCGTCATCTGAGTTACTCAGCAATGCAATGTCATCGGCGAAGCGCAGGTCACTAAGTATACTCTCCATCAACTCTTATCCCTAAGCCTTCCCTACTAGTACCCTGAAAACACGCGGTGAATCGCTCTGGAGAAATCGTGTATCAATAGATGCCTTACACTCTTCTTTATTAGGATTCTGTCGCTTTTTTTATGGATGACTATGGTGGCTGTGGATTCACTGTAGATTTCTTGAAATGTGTTTATATATGCTTCATAGATGCGCTAGTTCCGCAATACCTGCATGGCTGCTGATATCTCGACCGAATAAAACAATTCTCGTAATCTATGAAGGCTATCTATGTATAGGGGTAAGTGTATTGAGCACATCTCTGTTCTCCGATCGATAGTACATGATTATGGTTTATTGTATAGAGCAGCCTGTTTCAAAACGTTCTTGCTCATTTGGCTGACTTAACTGTAATATCGTCCTAATTCTATTAGCTATTATTTTTTGTGACTAGCTTGTAGACAACGGAAAGTGAGCTGATTGACCTGTAATTTTCATATAGTCCCGGTATACTGCAAGTGTTGGTAGGAAGCCCAGTGGTTGAGCCACATACTTTTGAAGCGCGGAGGCCTGATTCGAAGGCAGCACACCACTAAAACAGATTTATGTTGTCGTACGCGTATCTCCACAGCGATGATCGTGTCACAGCGACGGACAGACACTTTTCTCGATGAGTTGATGCACGATTGCTTGTTTATTTAAACCTGCTCGAGGGGGCAATTTTTGAAGGAGGAAATCTCAAGACGAAGAACGCCATCAAGAAACCGTCAGCGAAAAAGAAACCGATCGGATGAACGCTCAGAGAGTACTACGCGCAGAGCGTGGCGAGCCACGAATGAAATAGAGCAAGAAAACGAAACAAAACTTTCTCACGCCGCGGAGAAATGTGTTTTCTTGCGAGACACGTCGTGCAGGTATAGAATCGGCGATCTTCTCAAGGCTATAGGAGCTACTCGGGGCGTATATGCACGCCATATTCATTACGGCGCGCGAGCCGCCACGGCGCCGCATGCAGTCAAACTAGCAAATTGCACGAGGCATGTGTGCGTGAGTGTCTGTGCGTAGTTCATTTTAACCAAGGGCGAATGAGTTAAACGACAGGAAGCCGCTCAGTCAGGGACGCAGAAAATAGCGGCGGGTCACATGAAAAGCGAGATGCGCGCAGACGTGCTCTGCAAGAGGAGACAGCCACACATCGGAGAAGAGAAAAAGAAATAATAAAAACGAAAGACGAGAAAGAGCCGAAAGCACGCCGCATAGCGTGTGTGTCAGAGCTATTCACTTACAACAGCTCTCGCTGCGCGGCGGTGCAGCCAAGCGACAACGGTTTCGAAACGAGCTGCAGCCGACGCTAGAATGGCAGAAGAGCTGCGACGGGTTCATCTTGCCAGACATCCTTTTTCGGAGAGGATATCCTGCAGGCCGAAGAGGCGCTGCTGCGCCCGATGCAATCACCGGGAAGGGGGAAAAAAGCAAAGAAATACCGCACAGGAAAGACGAACCATGCATCTACGGCATATCAGTTGCGTCACTCAGTGACGGCTCGTCAAGTGATGGTTGTGTGTTGTACATTTGTGCAGATAGGGATTCCCGCGCACCGGGTCAGCAACGATAGTCGCCGAACAAAAATGTCCTAGATAACCCGGCATGGCAGTTCAAGCGGTTATGGTGACCCATCGTGGCGGTCTATGGTGCTCGATAATGATGATCAAAAAGTCGTTTCTCCCGCAAAAGGGGACCGACACAGAGGTCGGTTACGCTGCTTATAGAATAGGTCGGCGCGAATCCCTTGGTCTCCGATGTGCGTCAGATTACCCGGCGTTGCTGTGCCGAGTCGGCGGTTCCAAGGAGGGACTCCCACGTACTCCTCACCCGCAGGTCGCGGCAGCGAATTTCGGCTGCAGCGGCTGCATTTTCGATGAAAGCAAAAAATGTTTGAGGGCTGTGCACTTTTTTTTTTTTGTAGTTAGGTGCACGTCAAAGAACGCCGGGTGGTTGAAATTTCCGGAACCCTTCACTATACGGCATCCAACGTAATCATATCGTGCTTTTCGGACGTAAAAACCTAACAATTACATGCAAAAAGTGAATCGGCGTTATTACCCCTTTTCATTGCGCGATCGACCTGCTTGATAAGGTGAGATTATATTTGACCTACAGTTGATACGAAACCCCTCGCAGCGTACAAAATAAAGGCTCGGAAAAATGCGCTTTCATCATCCGTTCTTCAGACTCACTATAATAATAATAATAATAATAATAATAATAATAATAATAATAATAATAATAATAATAATAATAATATGTTCACCACTTACGGGTTGTTACGCACGGGGTAGCCAATGACAAAAAGAGCACGTTATTTTTATTTATTTTTAACATGTTAAACTTTGTTCACTTGATTCCACTAAAGGCCTGTCGTACTTACAGACGCCGGTATCCGCGAAAAATGGAATCTGCTAGGTAGAACCATTACTAAGAGCAGCAACAGTACGGGATCTTGATGCAATGATACAAGTCTAGATTAATTAACCTGCTGCTCTAATAACGAGTAAATGACAGCATTTCTTGCACCGATATTCTTGTAATCATCCCCCATAATGCCGATGTCGTGCTCCTTTCTCTCCTCTCACCGAATGAAGTTAGAGAGAACAAGTACAAACCATACTGATTGTTGGCATAGTTGGTACTTGCTTAATGACATGGTTTGGCCGCAAATAACACAAAGCAAACGAGCACACAACGAGCCGTCAGGGATGCGGCAAGAAAACACGGCACGATGTACGGGAAATGCGCCAACGGCGTTGTTTATGTGATTCCCCTTTCTTGTGGAAACTCGTACATCGGGACTACCGGGCGCTGTATTAATGAACGGGTTAAGGAGCATGAATTAACTTATAAAGAATGGCTTGGCGCATTTGCCTATGCATTGTAAAGCCTGCGGGCGTGTATCACGTTTCAGTGAGTTTAAGATTCTATGTAGAAGTGGGTATAAAACTGCGCGTGAGTTTATGGAAGCCTATTACATTAAAAAGAAAGGTGAAGGGTGTATCAGCGAACCGTCGGTGACGTTGTACTTATCGGAGCAAAGATTGTTCGATAGCTGGATAGCGTAAGGCTGTGTGAAGACTGCGCATGTCTGCATGTTGTTACTTAAGTCTGGGTTTGCGCTCGGTCTACTTTAGTTGGAAGTTGCGCTTGTCCTTATGTGTTCTTTAATTTTGTGTTTGTGGTATTTTCGGCCAAACCATTTCATTAAGTACAAACCAACCCCCCCCCCTCCCCACTCCGCAACGCCTTTTATTACATAAAAGTAGAAACCTCTGCTCAATGCTAGTCGGTCATGATGGCATAGTCAAATCGACCAGTCATATGAGTAACGTAAAGAACGAAATTCACGCGGCTCCTCGTTTTCCTCAGACGCTTTATATATATATGGAAAAAAAAAATAGATCCAGATTTCACAGAGCTTTAATGTCGTGAAATATGTTTATCAATGAATGGTCTCTTGCGTTAATCATACCTTCTCTATAAGTGTAGTCAGGCATAGGCTATTTCAAACCTATCTTTTGTATAGGACACGAATTTATTTTTTTAAATATTTTTCAACGCCGCACATGCAACTCTAGCTACGCCGTATAGCGCAACGGTTCTGAAATTTTCTGTGTGCTAGAGATAATCTTTCCTTTCCTAAAACATAGTCAAAATAACGTTTTTGCATTGATTCCGTCCACAATCCAATGCGGTTGCCGCGGCAACAAATTGGACTGGCGATATGGCGATCAAGCCACAGAATAGTGCTTGCACTGATTCCTTGAATATACTGCGGCCCTGAATAAATAGCTTCAAAATCGTATGACCGCAGAACGCACTTATATGGGCATTCAATGGGCTGCAGCCACGGTCAGTATATGACGCTCACGCAGGCAATCGAGGAAGCCAGCCATGGTTGAAGCAGCTGATGTGAAGGCATAGCGGTGCTAATTAGCCGCGTCTTCGCACAACGCCGGTTCGAGTGACCCTTTGCTATTTGAGCGGGTTGTCTCTGCTTCCGCAGGCGCAATTAGACTGCACACACCGCAGGGGCTCGCTGATCAAACGAGCAGCCTCGCCGCTGTGGCAGACCGAGAAAACCGCCAGGCAAGAATCTAAGCGGGCAGGAACAAAGGCAGCGCCCTCTTTGGCGAAACGCGCGATTCTGAATGCGCCGCGCGATAAACAGAGAGGATCGCTTGTTCAGGCGTGTGAGTCAGAGCGGACGAATCCGGCACTGCGCCCGACAGAGCGTCAACATAGCGCGAAAGATGCGAGAGAGCAAGGGAGAGAGCGAAAAAAAAGGGGGATAGAAAGAGTGTACAAGCGCGAGTGGACTCTGGCGACGATTACGGCGTGGCGGGTGCGTGGGCGCGCGGCCAAGGCCTCGCAAGGCGGCAGAAACGCGCGCGAATGTATGTACGCACGGTCCTCATGCAGGCGGGCACATCGTGCGCCGGGGCTTCCGGACCTGCAAGCAGGTCTCGTGCGCAGCCAGCAGCGTGCGCCCATTCGAGACTCCCACGCAACGCGCACCAGGCTGCAGGAATGCGCCATCCTTCCTCCCTGTGCGCGCTCCCTCGTGGTGCCGCTGCGTTTTCTTCGGCGACAAAACAGGTCGCCACTCATGCTGGGCACGTAGGAATCATTATCAAGGACCACCGGAGGCCGGCATGCGGGTTCGCCCGTAACGAAGCGATGCCTCGCGTGCCTTGGGCAGTGCGCACGCGAAGGTGAGAAATTTATCGAGCTTGACAAGATTGGGGAGCTCGTCAAGGAAATCTCGGTGACGAACTCCTCTTTCCGAAAGAGAGAGAGAGAGAGAGAGAAATAAAAACGGCATCAGTCTCAAGCAATGATGTCTTGGCACTGGCAGCGTCACTGGCGGACGAAAAACATGCACAAGCGCGCGCGCGCCATATAAAGATGCCGGAGAGCACATATATTCTTGACGTTGCTTCACACGACGAACAATTACGAATTAGTATCTTGGCAATATGGAATTACGCCGCAGAGCGTGTGATACTATAATGACGTTGCGTCACACGACGAACAATTACGAATGTGTATCTACGCAGAATAGAAAAAACGCCGCAACACGTGCGATAGTATAAAAATGTAGATAAGTAACCGAGTGAGGGGAAAAAAAAAGGTAAAGCGAGCAAAAGAGCAGAGTGAAACATTTTCAGACGTGTTGCTTCGCATGCACCGCAGGCACGCGCGCATTTATGGTGGAAGGCGCGGAGAGGACGCGCTAAGCTTTAGTTTCTTCTTACGCGACTACGAAGAGAAACAGGCGAGCAGGAATATGCACCCGAAGCGTTATCCAATTATGTGTCACGATCACATGCGAGAAATATGTCCGCGTTTTTTTTTTTTTTTTTTCTGTTTCGCTTCCCTGCTTCACGTTTCTCTTCCCGTTCTACCCTTCGCCGTTCCACGATAAGCAGGAGTGTCGGCGAGGGAAGAAGGAATTCGCGCGAAGAAAACACAAACGCCGTGCCGCGCTGTTCAGCTTGTGCTGCCCTCCTCGAGTGGCGGCCTGTAGACATGAGCGTGTAACGGGGATAGGGGGGGGGGGCGGTATGGGGGGGGGGGGGGGAAGCCACGCACAATGCGGGCGGGCGTGATACGAGCGCGATAAAAACGACTGCCAGGGCCGGTAAACTCGCGGAAATATGCCCCTCTTCGCGCGGCCAACTTGGTGTTTCCGATAAGAATGATTTAACGGTCGCCCGCCTTGCACGCACGCACGAACACGGAGAGAGAGAGAGAGAGAGAGAGAGAGAGAGAGAGAGAGAGAGAAGCTGTGCTCGCGCGAGAGGCATATTACCGCGCGCGCCTGATGACCATTCTGTATACGTGCGACTGAACCGCAATAGGTTGCAGCCGCGCGACCACAACGAAACATACCACGAGCAAGCCGCACATAATTCTCACGAATTCGAAACTGCATCCAGCCGGAGTGTTCGTGGGAAATCTGAACTTACAAACTGAATTTGTTCCGTCTCATTACACCCCTACATCAGAAAGATATAGAAGACCACTAAAAAAAAAAAAAGCCTTGCACAAGCAAAGGGCGTGTTGGCACTTTCGGAAACGTGGAATTACTAACGTTAACCAGAGGTGTGGCAGCTTGGGCTAGTTGGTATGGCATGACGATAGTTATAGCGCGAGAACAAAACGGCGTGTCCTTCGTGTCCTTCTTGTCTCTGTGTCGTCGTTTTGTTCCCGCGCTATAACTATCGTTAACCAGAGGTGTTTGTGACGCGTCCAATCACCAGTTCAGCGACCGCACGTGAACTACCGAAATTGAAGCTTAATGAAATTATAGGCTCGCTAATATACAGCATCGTATAAGGCTACACTTGTTCATATGCATGTTGCATGTGCATCACCATTCAATATTCATTCTTGCCAAAATAGCACCGCACGAGCACTAACGTCTGTTGAGGGCGATCAATCTGCCTGCCTATACCTATGACCTTTTTCTGTGTCAAGCAGATTGTGCCAGGCAGCCGACACATAGCCATGCATCTACGGCGTGTTTCGCTCGCGCTCTCTGCATTGGAGAAGCCCAGGAGCACGGGGAGCTAAGTGGCGCGATAAGCAGATTTCAAGCACATGTGCCGCGATCGACCCCTCCGCCAAAAGCGGACGCCAGAGCCAAGGAAAAACACATAGAGGGAGCCCCCACCAAGCGGGTCAAGCGCGCGCAGGAGCATTCGTCTTATTTGCGGAGCAGCTTCTCGAGAGAGTTCACTGAAGAAGCTGTTTTCGACCCTAGAAATGGAAGCGTGAGCCCCGCGCCATCAGGCGGCAGACAACGCGCAGAACTTACGTCGCGGAGCAAGAGAGTTTCACTCAACAAAGGCGACGGGCGCACAATGGAGACAGAAGCGCGACGAGGAAAGTGCGGCGCACGCAAGAAAATGATAGGCCAACAAGAGGAGGAACTCTAGCAGGTTCGTTCCAGGAGAGATTTCCCCGAGATCCCCGCCTGCAGCCCGGAAATTTACTGGAGCCTAGAAGTGACTCGGCGGCCAAGCGACACAACATTGCCTCGTGCTTGTGAAAAGAACTGTAATTCTTGATCTCAGGCAGAGACAATTGCACGCGCGTCACTCGACACCCATCTTTCTTCTTCCTCCGCCAAGCTGGAAACAATGAGTCGCCAGCCACAGAAGCGGTCGAAAAGGGAGAGGGGGGGGGCACGACCATCTGCGGTGCTTCCTCCATCCATGTATTCTGACTGGCGGCCCCTCTGTAATGGATGACCAGACGTTTAATTACTCCACCGTTCGCTTCGCCTCTCCCGCCGCAGCTCTTGAGTCGCCGAGCAGTGGAGCGAGCGCGTCGAAGCACTGGGCCATGCCGCCGGTGCGCCTCTTCCCTTTCAATGCGCCATTAGCGACCCACCGTGAAGCGCGCCGCCACGAAACTTCTTCGAGAACATCGCGAAGCCGAGCAAACGCACCGAAAAAACTTTTTTTTTTTTTTTCGAGGCTGCCCTTTTCGAGCACTCTCGCGACTCCGAGACATCCATGGCAAAGCAAATGCATTCATACGTAATGCCTCTCACCGAGTCGGCGCACTTGTATTCATATCTCTGACGGTTGTACAGGAAGCGAGACGTCGATAATAACCGTGGAGTGGTTACGAAAACAGGGAGTGAGTCAACAAAGGGCCCCGCCGGGTCAAGGATTGCGTTGAACAAGAATGGACTGCTGTCGCTTCGTGATTCATGCAGCGATATTTTATGGCATTAATGGCGCGGGCTGATGGTATACGTGCGCCCCACAGTAACGCTTCTCGAATACGTTTCCACTGGCTTGCACTGCTTTCCTTCCTAGACGAGCCTGGGCATATTTAATTAAGCACGAGCAGCTGGTTTTCATAACGACGGCGCCAAGCCATTTCTCTTTCTCTCTGCCCCTCTTTCCCGAGTCGTGAGGCAGCGAACGCTTTAGCAAGGCCTTCCCGCGTGAACGAATCGGTGCCAGTGGCAGCAGCCCGGAGCTCGGGCGCCCGAAACACCGTAATGCCAACGATCGCTCCCTCTTCACCCGGTCGTTAGGGGTCGCCTAATGCCTCCTTCGACGCGCGTTAAATGACTTCGCGTCTCAGCCCAGTCTCGTATTGAGACCTTGCGTCGCTGGGGCTTTGTTGTCGGCAGTAATTCATTCCGACGGATGGGTTCCCGCTTCTCGGACACACAGTTGTCGGTGCAAGCTGGAACGAGGCCTATCGGGACGCCGATAAGGCGTGAGAGGTGCCGCTAATCTGCGGTGGAAGCTGATCGCCAGACGCGCGCGTCCATTGGAAAGCCTCCGGCGGAGAGCGAACAAGGAACTGCACGCCCGGTGAAAAACAAGGATTTCCGGCGGCGTCCCAAGTCGACACGCGGAAACGCTCTGCACGTTCACCGCAGGCGGCGTTATGCACAAAGTATATGCTCGGCATTCGATTCGGAAAATGTCATTTGCATGCGTCACAATGCGTAGTTTCTATCGTGCTATTCTCTCTCTTTTCCTTTCCGTTGCACAAATATGCCAAGACGCGTTGCTTACCAAAACACTGAAATGTAGCTGCTTTTGCTGTACGTTCTTTTTTTTTTCAACTATATGACATGACACCACACCGCATAATAGATGTATCGGCGGGACGTCTTGACACTGTTAGGATCGGCACTGGAGCCAAGCAGAAAATGATGTTTGCGGTCCGGCGAATAAGTTGCTGAAAGAATGCGTGTTTGCCGACAGCCATACGAATATGGGTATTGTCCTCCCAGCCTGGAAGCAAGGCGCATGCAGTCGCGACTCCTCTAAGAGTACGACGAGACGACCGAAATTGTTTCGGGCGAGGCAAACTCCTTAAAAAGGTGGCGGCGTCAGCATGGATGACAATCAGCGTCCTAAAATGAGTGGGGCGAACAGGGGTCCTTTGATGCTCCCGGTAGTACGAGTGAGGAACCCAGCGGCATTCTCATTCCAAGGAAGAAACGCCTGGGCGCCGGAGGGGGAGTGTGGTGGCCACGTCCCGGTCAAAGGCGTTGACCAGGGTGGGTCTGGGTGGAACCATCGAAAGCGAGTGCTGTGCGTGCGGTGGTTGGACAGTGAAAGTTAAAGCCATAACTCCATCTAAGGGTGAGGGGAAAGGGGACTCTTGATAACCAGCCGGAGTGGGCTTCTGCGAGAGCCTTCGACGAGATCGTCACGATGTAGGACATCTTCGTCTAGATAATCGTCTTGTGGCGAAAAATACTCTCCTGTAAATAATGTAAACTAAACCACTGTGCAGTTTTTCTCATCAGTTTCTTCATACTCGGCGTCTTCCTTCCGAATCCACGGTTCCGGTAACGGCAAAGTTACAACATCTGAACAACGGATAGAAGTGGTGGGATCCTCAAACTACCCGGTTTCAGCAACTGGTAGCAGCGGCGGGATCCTGCATGGTCAACCCCCGGTTCCAACAATTGGATGGCAACGGTAGTATCCTGCTAACATCGTCACTTCAACAACACTTAACTGAGAAAACGTGAGAACTTGACTCCAAAAGAGACGGAAATATAATGGCGAGAAAGCCATTGTAGTGGACAGTGTGTTTAACGTCTGCTAAAAAGTTCTGCTAAAAAGACGAAGCGACTGAGACTGATAGTGGACAAGTGCCATAATATACAAGCAAACAAACAAGCTCTGACTTCGTGGCCGTGAAATCAGCTTACCCGGCTGGTAAATGTTTGTTTGTTTCAAGGCTTTTGATCCCACGTTTTGAAGGTGAGACTCTGTGCTATATAAACTGAGACAAAAAAGAAGAGAAAACAAAAGCGCATGCGTATATATGGTAATGTGTGGCACGGCTGCACAGCTCTTGTTGAGCCGTGCAATCTGGCACGACAAATCAAACAGGATATCGGTAAATTACTTTCTGCTGTAGATGCAAGTTGAAAGAAAGACCACTGACAGTCTTATCTATGCACCTGACCATTATTCCGGCGAGGACCGTCGAATCAACTGTATTGATTGGTCATCTGGTGAGTAATACCGAATAGAACGGGTTTTCGTCAGATAATCGACGTCAGGCAGCCCTCGTAAAATCAACCTTCGAGAGAGGGTGCCGATATTTACCGGTCGATGGGTTTCGAAGCAGTACTGTACAGTATATGCGAACAACACAAAGTTTGGTTTTATATGGCACCAATCTACGAAGTAACGAGAACTCTCTGAGGGCACCTCAATGCTACGAAACTCAACCCTATTTCACGTCGTTTTCTGGCGTATCGACACACTATCATCGGCGAAAATCACCGTACGACGCCTGCATAAGAAACGGCTAATTGTGAATGCTGGTTTGTTTTCAGGCTTGACACACCACGGACGGTAAGCTTCTGTCTGAAGCATAGATAAGGCGAAGTATGAAAATCTTGCTCCCCCCCCCCCTTTTTTTTTGCTCGTATACGTTCTCAGATAAAGTCTTCGTTGTCCGTCTTCGCAACGTTTTGGGGACCCTTTATTTAGGTTGAAAATTCGACAATTTAAGGAATGAGACAATGTAGTTACTTACAAGCCTTCGATAGGTTCTCGAAAGACTAGAACGCGAGATAATATACTGCCTTGCTAGACTAAAGTAAAAAGGAACAACGGCTATTCCTTGTCCACGTAACACGTAATTCAAATTCCACAAATTTAATCGCGGCTCTATATTAGTAAAATGACAGCATACACTGTACAATAAAGTATCAAAAATACACCTTACCCTGCCTTACACTGCTTTCTTGCATCACAAAATACTATCCAGCACTTACTTGAAAGCGCGAACGAGTACGAGCATTGAAAAAAGCAATCCTCGCACATGCCCGAAGCAAGAGACCGAGCTGTTTAACAAGGACAGATAAATTAATTAGAATACAGAGAAATGCACGAGGCTCGCTATCACAGGATCAAAGCAACATCCATAAGGAAAACTAGCAAATAAATAAAAAACACTGACAAAAATCACGCTTCCTTGGGGCAACAGGGGGGACAGCCATAAAGCTTTTGCGAAGAAAGCTGCCCGAATAGTTTTCAGCCACAACCACGAATATACCATGTTCTCTGTCACTAACAGAAAGGCACCGTCTGGCATGACTGCCAGCAGTTCGGAGCACACGAGATCACTCGAACGCAGAAAACTAAACTATGGCTTTCTGAGCGCCGCTTGCAATCGCCTTGAAAGGTTGCGACAATAGAGAAGGGGAGCAAGGGAAAGACGTCGCCCGCCTGCTAGCAGAACGTGGCTCCCCGCGTCAAACCCGTGAACTGCGAACGTAAATAACTTGCTGTGCGGCAAGTAAGAACTCACAGGCATCGATTGTTCCTCCGCATACACAACGTTGACTGACGCAGTACGCCTGTGGTACGACGCGTCAGAAGAAGCCCGCAAGGGCTGAAGACGGCACCTCCGAAGAAGAGAAATCGTAGTCGACAGGAGTAATAACAAAAAAAAAAAGGAAAGATGGCGAAGGGGGTATGGGTTGCAGCATCACGAGAGCATCGTTGCTGGCGCGCGCTCAGGAAGACGGGAATGGGCGGGAAAAGAGCGTCGCGTCGAGCTGGTGCCCTGACAGGCGGTGCGGGCCGCGTCCGTATATTGCACGGCGGTTGTGCGAGAGAAGACTGTGCCGGTGGGTGCAGTCGCTTCTTTGGTCGGTACAAACATCCTGATTAGGCGGCCGATCCTGCCTGAGGGCCCGCGGTGCCCAATCACACGGGTTCGCGTCACGTGCAGCGCATGGTGCTGAAAAAAAAAAAAAAACGCGCGTACTGGGCCAGCTGACAGAGAGCGAAGTGCCCCTTTAATTTCGAGTCAAATGCGGATTTTTGGGGGGCGATTGCTTGAAATGCCGACCCCGTTTGAAATTTGATTGAGCGAAAACGAAAACATTATCGCTGGAAATATGAGCTAAGAAGAGCAGAAGAGGGGGGAAAAGAACAAAAAAAGCCTATCGCGTTGACGGCGAGCACTGTCGCGCTCGTCAAGCACTTGGTCTTTCGCGCCCACACATTTCATCTTCAAAAGCTGGAAATAGCGATACTGTTTCCGGCCATTTTACGGTTACGTTTGCAGCTGCGGCTTCTGAATGCTCGCGACAGCGGATAAGCCGCGTTCAGAAAAAAAAAAGCACAGGAGGCAATGAAGACAGTCGAGTCTTCGTCGAGCAGTTGGAAGGGAGAGGGCAGCCAGAGCTGGCGAAAGAGACGTGGCCTCGATTCGCGACACTGGAGTCGCCGCCAACGGAAAGCGGCAGTTTGCTCCGCGACAACCTCTTCCCTCGATTGCAGCAGCGGTGAGGGGAAGCGTTGTCAGCCGAGAGCGCGCGGGATGCGACAAGTGCGGGGGACAAGGACGCCACTCCACGGCGGCAGAGAGGGGGAAACACCCGCTGTCTTCCAGACGTACGCGAGCACAGACGCACGCACGCAGGCCTGCTCGATCGGCACCAATTACGCAAGACTGGCGCTCGGCGAATACACGACGCTACATAGATTGACTCCTTCGGCTCTTCGGCGTTGATGCACGATGATCGGCATTCCCTTTTTCCTCACTTTTGCTGCTGCTGCTGCTTTCCCCGCACCGCGCGCGTCCTGGGGATACGCGACGACACGGATCTCGCGGGCAGGCGGGCGAGACTAAGCGAACAGAAGTGAACAACATTGCTCACCGTGATTACCTCCTTTCTGTAGATAGTGGTCGATGTGAGAACTTGGCTAAGAAAGACGCACGCCCGTAATGTAAACGTTTCGCTAACTCTCGGTGGGCGGGCCACCTCGATTCACCGATTGCGCCTCAATCCGAGTTCCACAACTGTGTAGCTTCATTGTGACGGTAATCAGCGCCTGGTTGAACATATACTACCCTGCATCATATACGTAGCATCCTCAATGTCTTTACAACTTAAAATTGATAGCGAAAACCCAATAACTACGCATAGAGAATATTTTACACCCAATATAAGAGCGAGCGGAAAAAGCAAAGTCGGCACTTACGTAAGGCCTGCGCACAACCCAAGATCAAAATGCGGCGTAACTATATTAATTTCAGCGCAGAATGGGATACAAGCATGAAACTTGAAAACAAACGAGTCTATAGAAAGACCTAAAAGTGAACTAAGTTTGCAACACACGTCTTGGAATAGTGCCGGAGAAACACGTAAGCGGATGTATTGCGCAGCGGCGGTTGCCCTTATATGACGACTCCTATGCGAATCAAGTGAAAGTATATGCGTCGCTATACGCGGACAAGAGCAAATAAAAGAGAGATATAGAGAGGCACAATGAACCAGGACGTTTCATGCTTGCAGCCCACTCGTGAAATATTTCCGGATGCTCGAAAGGCCTGCGGCACAGCGCCAGTTCCTCCCGCACATGCGTCGAGAACCAATCGCACGGCCCCTGCGTACTCCTACAAGATCCTGAACGAGTCGAAAATGGTCTCTCGCTGCTGTAGCACAATTAGCATCTCGAACCGGAGGGACGCGTACAACTATCAGAGCAAATCACGGAACCACGACACTCGGCAGTACTTACAGAGCGGCAGCATGGAAGCCGCTGCTGCCTCTTATGAGTAGTGCTGAAGAGCAGATTTGCTCTTGACTCAAGGAGCAACTCCCAGGAGGAGAATCATTTCACATATAAATGGTTCCAAGCGTGTAGATTTCCAAAACACGCGCAGCGAAGAGATGGGACTGCTGAAAATAAAAGAGCGGTACCGCGCGACAGAATGGTGCCACGGTTTTCCCGCAATTCCCTGGAAAGCGTTCCGCCCATGCAGTGTGTAATATTACGGTCGACTAAACGAGCCTCCCGCGAGAGAGCTGCAACGTATACGCAGTAGTACATAGCCGCCAGAGCGTTTTTCGGATCTGTTCTGACAGGCAGCACATGTGCCTCGTTAGTCTGGATTAAGGGCTCGGCTAATACTGAATTTCTATGAGCGAGAAATGCCGACTAAAGCAATGACCCGCGAGTATACCAACACAGAGGCCACAATTTATGGCTCATTATATATATATATATATATATATATATACCCGCAGGTCGCGGGATCGAATACCGGCTGCGATGGCTGCATTTTCAGTGGTGGTGAAAATGCTGTAGGCCCGTGTGCGCAGATTTGGGTGCACTTTGTTAAAGAACCCCAGGGGGTCAAAATTTTCGCAGTCCTCTACTGTACGGCGTGTCTCATAATATGGTGGTTTTGGGACGTTCAAACCCCCATATCAATTATATATATATATATATATATATATATATATATATATATATATATATATATATATATATATATATATATATATATATATATATATATATATATATATATATGCGAGACCGAGACAGATCATGTCCAGCGCCGCTGCAAGTTTTCTCTGTCGCGTTATTTCTGTACAAAAACGAAGGCGCATCGGACAAGGCCTACAAGAATGAACAGTGCGCTAACCACCAACTAGAATTCCTTGTTATACGCCACCATATCGTCACGCTCAAGATGGTATACACTGAGTAAAAAGAAAAGCTGAAGCGACAGATACAATTAATCATCTAGTGAACATTCGCCCACCGCCAAGTGCGGTGCAGAAGGGTGCGGTTATGAACGACAAACAAGGTCGAAACTTCGCAGGTTCAGTTCAATGCCCACGGCAAGCTCCCACGTTAAAATGCGCCTGTATACCTCGTAAAGTGTGCGGGGCTGCAGCCGCTGTGGTAGCTCAGCATCGGACGCGTTAATCGAAGGTCGCAGGGTCGGTTCCTGCCCACGGGAAGTGATCTTTTCCTCCACTTTTCTTTCTTCGCAGTTACGTTTCGTTTATATATACTAATAGCTATACTTTCTTCGGCATTATTTTAGGTTAGTGCTCATCAATATTGTCTCTAACAAAGAAAAACTAGCCTTTAAAATTTCCACTTCTTTCCTTCAAGCAAGACTAAATGGGATACAAAGTTGCTGCATTGAGCACTGCAACATGTAACCCCTATCTTGCACTGATGATGTTTAATTGCGTATAACAGTCCAAGTTATGGACTATAATTTTACTGCTCGATAATTGATATATATGTCCCCCTAATAAGCTTTCGTTGAGGTCCAAAACTCGGAACAAAAGACACAACCCTTTAGACGTACTCTTATGCTTTATGACCATCACAACATTATTCGTAAGCACGCATAAAGAAAACAAAAAAAAAACACGTGAACAATATAGTGCTGCGAAATGCCTCGTATAGCACGCGGGAGTGGAAGTCTTCTTTCAAAACAAAACGCGCCTTTGTTCGAGCGCGCGAGGAGATCTGGAAACCAGGTCGGTGGCTGCTTAAGGAGCCGAGACGCGGCGCGCAGTTCGCAGGTGCCTCCATGCCGAACGCGGTAAAATCCCAAGAAGACGCAGAGGCGAAATACATTTCGAGCCAAAGACGACGACATCGAGCATGAACGCAAGCAGGCTTCCATCCTCCTCCACCCTGCACTACCTCCAGCGAACAGCGACGCACTTTGTTCCGCACCAAGGAGGCGGGGAAAAATAAAAAAAAACAAGAACACGGGGGATTCTTCCCACGTGCGCGCATGTGTTATTTCCATACAAGGAGGGGCTTATAGCGTACGCCTTCTTCCTTTCGCGCGATTCCACACTTAGCGCGGACCTCCGCTCAACGAAGAGGCGCATAATGAATACCAATGCGATATTTGCAAACAGGGGAAGGAGCGAGACAACAAATGCACGGTGTCTTAAAAGAACATCTCCCACAAAGGCGTGCACCTCGAGAAGTGTTTTCTTCTTCTTTCACGCAAATTTTCCACTTGCCGCTTAAGCTATGTACACGCATGCTTGCACGTGAGCGCGCCCTGTAGGGAACAGTGAGCGTAAAGATGAGCCCAAAATGAGAGGGAGGGGAATACAGCACAGAAATACCGGTACAATGCCCCGGAACGTGCTCCGATGAGAAAATCGGAGAGGCCGGTGCTTTCCAATCGTAGGACGAATCTGATGACAATGTGTAGACTCTTCCACGTATACACGCACGGCTACAGAAAAAGAGGCTACAGAAAAAGAGCAGGACGAGCAAATATCTGACGCTTTTTCGCAAGCACACGAGATGCAAAGTTACGATCAATGGAGATCTGGGCCCGGCTTCGGATTGACGTGTATAGGAACCGTTTTGATTGATATGTGGGGTTTAACGTCCCAAAACCACCGTATGATTATGAGAGATGCCGTAGTGGAGGGCTCCGGAAATTTTGACCATCTGGGGTTTTTTTAACGTGCACCCAAATCTGAGCACACGGGCCTACAACATTTCCGCCTCCATCGGATATGCAGCCGCCGCAGCCGGGATTCGATCCCGCGGGTCAGCAGCCGAGTACCTTATAGCCACTAGTCAGAACCGTTTTACTTGCAGCTTTGTGAAGCGAGGTATATGTTCGCCGTTTACGTTGAGTTCGCGCTAACTCAAACTAGCATCCATCGACCGCGCCCCGTTCACATCGATTTTATAAGCTTCTACGTTTCTTCTTCGCAGCTGGATCATATGCGGAGTAAGCCGAAAACGTGCTACTTCCCAGCAGAGAGAGATAGAGAGAGAAGTTCAATGTACTTTACTTCTGCACATAGTTAAGGTTCCGCATTTCATTTTGCATAACTGCGATGAAGTTCGTTATGGCGATGAAATCAGCTTGTGTATGTTGTATTTTTCTCGCGAGAGTTACCTTTATTTTCTGAGCATATGAGTCTTCTATTGTTTTTCTTCCTCTTACGAGCATAAAATGCTGTAAATGCACGAAGGAGACGCGTTATCTTAGCCTGTTTGCCCTTCAACCCCTGGTTACGAAAACGGACCTTAATTAACTATATGAAGGCGGCTTCCACAGGGTTCGCATTTATGTGGACATCCGTCAGTCTTTCTTCAATTACTGAAAGTTGAATACCCACCACTGGCTAGCAGGTTGATGATTGCACCCGTATACAACGGCAACATTGATTCCTTAAATGTATCCGCAAGAAAGTGCGACACAAAGTGTTCGTTTGCGTAATCACTTTGCGTGAGGATAGGCTTCATATGAGGCATCAGCTACAGTCAATGAAGCCAGCTTGTGCGGCTTATCTATGGCATAACCGGATACCAATTATAATCACCGAATTCCAGCTATAGCCGGAAACTTAGGGCTGCGCCGTTAGTATCAGTAAGTATCGTGAAATAAATGGAAATAAAGATCGTATAGCTCGGTCACCGCAAAATTCTATTTATCGGTTCGGCGTGAATTCCGAACAACGTGACACCGTTATTTATTTATTTATTTATTTATTTATTTATTTATTTATTTATTTACGTGAATTAACGGGCCACGCGTAACAGAAGCGCTTCTAGCTTTAATAAGCGGAAGATTATAATCCGCTGCATGCATTAAGCGCCACGGATGAAGCATGGCACCGCCTGCGAGTGACGAACGCGGAGAGCTAATTAAAACAGGACTATCTCGCTAATGTGCCTATCGCAACGCCACCCCGGCCATGTGCGAGAAACGTCCTGAGAAGCTAAACTTACGCAAGCCCTTAAATACGTTCCAAGTATGACGAACGCGCCTCGAGTATGCCAACACACGCAAGCGATGTACGCAGCGCCAGTGAATCAGCTGGTTTCCTTTTTTTTTTTTTTCGTAAAAAGTTTTGCGTAACCAGGCAGCTTGAACCAAGTCGAGTACGAAACTGCGTGATTGCACGCTGCCGTTGTGCCGCATGAAATGCAGAACGCCGCTGAGCTCTAGAGGTACATAATTAATAAAGGCCAGGCACCACTCATCATTACCGCTTCAGTTCGAGCCTGCATGGCTCGAGTGTGAATAAAGAAGAGTGTTGAGGCCTGCACGTTCTTACAAGTGGTCGAATGTGGTGTGAAAAGCAGATGCCATTCAGGCCGGAGTACGAGGAGGTAATGAGACGGCCTATACATATAGCCGGAAAAATATAAAATAAGAGGTGTCACAGCAGTGATACAACGGATCAAGAGGCTGACCATGAGCCACAAAAGAAACACTGATCGCCGAATGCTTTGGTTAGCGCAAGCAGAGCAAATGGCGCTGCTCACCAATGCGTCGGACCTCTGTTTATTACAATGTTTTGCTTTGCAACGTGCATCCGGTGTAGCATGTCGTGTTGCGCCGTCGCTAAGCGTATATGTTTGCGCGCGGTTCAACCAGACGACAGAGCCCGCGCGATATGGTGTATCGTATATCGCAGGAAAAGGGTCAACTGAGTACGCCTATACGAGGCGCAAAGAAATGCGCAAAACAACCATCTGGCATGGCTCTGCCCGCTCGGTGGTTCGTTCAGTTGCGTACAGCATCATCACGAGTGCGAAAATCCCTACAGCCATAAGTACGATATACATGCGGCAGGATACGCCAGACGTTGTGCTAAAAACAAATTCACATAGAGAATTGACCACCGCCTTTTCAGGCGATGTTGGTCAAAAGACCTGTTGCTGCAGAAAATTTTGTTGAAGCGAAAAGTTCCTAGTAGTGAAAGCGAAATAAATATAGCCGAGCTAGCAAAACAAAAAGTTTTATTCCTAAAATAAAAAAAAGTGTCGGATGCTTCCTTTTCTTACCCAGCAGCGTCATGACGCAATTCTGACCCATGCATATATCTATATAGCAACGCCATGTTGAAAAGCACACTGAAACAATGGCTTCGGTGAAGGAACCGAACAGTTGCGGTATAAGACGACAATACAAGCAGCTCTCCGCCGTCAAAGGTATCTTACAACGCCAAGATGCAGGTGTGGTATCATGGAGCCGTGACTTATGCCTTATTCTATACCATTATTATCATCCACTAGTCGCGGCTGGCTGAGTTTGACGATAACGCAAACAAACCGTCGCTCTGACCAGTGAGCGCGCACGCTGGCCCAGCGCGAATAGAACGAAAAGCTTACAAAAAGGGTTCAACTTAAATGAGGAGGACGCAGCGAGTGATGGAAAGGAAAATTATAGGTGTGGGTGTAACCTTAACGATGGGTGTAACAAAAAAGTGTTAGAAATATCATAATCCAAATGAAGAGGAAGAAATGTACATGGACCGTTCACATAGCGCGTAGACACACGACAACCGGTGATCTTAAGGGTAACTAACTGGATTCCATAAGAAGGCAAACGCACGAAGGGGAGAGAGAAATTTAGGTGGGCAGATGAGGATGAGGTTTAAAAGTTTGCAGGTATACTGTGGGAGCGTTAAGCACAAGACCGCGTTGATTGGCACAACATAGGCAACGCCTTTGCCCTGCAGTGGGCGTATAGTCGGGCTGTTGATGATGCCCCTAAAGAAAGGCACAGCACACTCCTCCTCCCACCCCCCCTCTATTTTACGAATGAGTCAGAATCCACGTACAACTCACCGATAGCAAACTTCACGATCCAGCAATACATTACCGGTAGCAATTGTCGACGCGACGTACACGATGTTTATCGGTCCCCCATAAAGACATCACGTCGTTGTGTTTTGGCGACTACGGCCGCTACTGTTTATGCATCCGTCAATAGATGCAGCGCACTGCCATAGATAACCTGCGGCCTCCTCGTCATTCATCGCTCCCATCTGGTCGCGCGACTTATATGGCAAATACCTGGATGAGTGAAGCGGTCGGCGTCTAATATATTAGGACATTGCGGGACCACAATTAAACTCCCCGACAAAGAGAGGATGCCTGACGGCGCGGGCAGCCGGTGCACCTGAAGGCACGCGTCGTATCAAGCGTCGCCGGGCCGGCGCCAAGGCACGCGGGGAGGGGACTGCACTCTGCAGTGCTCCACGGGTCATTACTCACGCGGCGTCGGGCCGACCCCTTATCGACCCGCAGTCTGACATCCGCGAGTTCAGACCCTGGGCCTTCGCTCGATACCAGTTCGAAATGAATCGCGGTCGGCCGTGCGTGGACCGAGCGCTTTGTTTGTCACCGCACGCTCCCGACTTCTTCCCGCCGAGACTGACCACCGCGGCTCTAAGCTGTCGCGCCTCCGGGACGTGACACGCTATCCGGTCGCGGAAAAAAAAAATTGCCGCTCGCCCTGCTTTTGTTTCTTCTCGCTTTGTTCACAAGTCTAGCCGGGAAAGCGTTCTCGGCGCATACGTCGGAATCACGCGTCCCCTCTGTAAGTTTCTTTTCTTGCCCCCCACCCTCTTCTTTTATTTATTTATTTATTTATTTATTTACTATTTATTTATCTATTTATTTATTTATTTATTTTTCCGGCTCGCTGCACAGACCGCGCTCAGATACGCTACTGAAGCGCGAGCGAACCCATTGCCACCTACCTACGATGATAGGGAGGGAGCTAGTCCTAGAGCGCACCAACAGCTGCTTCCCATACATGAACCGACTCCGCCAGATATACATCCATATATGCTTATATGTGGCCACATATGCTGCCATATATGCTTATATATGGCCACATATGCTGCCATATATGCTTATATATGGCCAGATATAACTTATATATGGGCCATGTATGGCGTTTCCGTAAGGGTTGTGCAATGAGCAGTTAACACGCAGCAGACTGCCAGACCACCCGTACCAGAATGATTAAAGAAAACAAACGAGAGTGCCTGCCGTTTCGTTCCTTATATAGATGTGCTCTCTTGTATCAGAGGAAATTTTTACGCACGAGCAGCGAAGCAAGCTGTACTTGACGATCTCCAATTCCTGCGTGAGCCGTATCTTAGTGACGTTAGCCATTTCTTCGCCTCGAGAACAGCAAAGCGCTGAAGTCTCGCCAGTGGAACGTACGGCCTAATAAAGTGTGCCATCGTCGAAACGACCCCGACTACGCGATGCACTGCAGGCTAGTTCACAGTTCCTGTGACAACTACATGTCATGCCGGACATACTTAAAACCTGCCGCCTAACCACTCACGTAGCTCGAGTCTGGCACACTTCGCAGAGCGAACAGGAAACCGAAAAAAAAAAAGAGAAAGAGCCAAGCGGCCGGGTCACACGTGCCATGCCGCGGTGGTTGACACAAAATTGAGAGAAATGCCAATAGAAACAAAAGAAAAAAAGACAGTTTCAATATCGAGCCAGGATCGACGGTTTATAAGACGCTGTAGTGTGTTCCGAAGAGGGCCCGAAACGCGAAGGAGAAGGGACGCGCATCCTCTCAAACCACAGAGGCGCCCCGGAAAGCGCGCTACGCCGCGCGGCTTTGACGAAACGCGGGGGAGGAAACGCTGCGGCGGCGCGCATTGTTGGCGCCGCCCGTCCGTATCGCAGGCATTACGGAAGGACGCTCGCGGCTCGTCCGTCATCCGTTTCCAGGATGTCACTTCGCTTCCCGCAGAACGGAATTCCAAGCGGGCAACACAGATAAAGGCTCGCCTTCGGGTCGCCACCTTCAGACGGCGTTCAAAGCGCGTGGGCGAGGGTAAAGGGAACTTTCATGCACTGCCCACCACTATGGGACGAAAAGAAAAAAAGAAGCAAACTCGAGGAAAACCCACACACAACCCAGCCTGGAACCTCCGGTAATACATATTATGGGCAGCACATTTCATATCGCCCGTTCCTATCTTGGATAATATCCACGTCCCTGTTAGGAAGACTGCACGCGGTGCATCCACATTGTTCTTTTCTCCGAGTGCCACGCTGACGGAGCCTGCGCCAACGTGATCACCAGAAATTCTCTGATATTCGAAGTGAGCCTCACCCGCAGTGGTCTAACGTATGGCTGCTGACCCGCAGGTCGCGGGATGGAATCCCGCCCGCGGCGGCTGCATTTTCGATGGAGGCGGAAATGCTGTATAGACCCGTGTGCTCAGATCTGGGTGCACGTTAAAGAACCCAAGCTGGTCTAAATTTCGGGATCCCTCCACTACGGCGTCTCTCATAATCATATGGTGGTTTTGGGACGTTAAACCTGCCATATCAACCAAATCAAGATTCGAATCGAGGCCATACTTCTCCAAGTTGCTGTTACTTATAGGGTAAAATAGATGTACCACAGAAGAGCCTACAAAGCGACGACGATTAGGCAGGCGGCGTCATACCGTTGCGCTAAAGTTAATGATAGCTAACAGTCGCCACGAGGCTTATGTGACTCAGGCGCGCAGAAAAGATCAAGGAATAGGGGTTCATTTAGTCTGTATTATATCTTATTCAATAAGTGTAGTGTTTTGATTCCGCTAAACGATAGTGCCTGCGCTGTGCCGTAATCGTTTACGCTCAGCATAATTACTGAGAAAATCACACGACCTAGCCGAAACAACGCTGATGTAACCTGAAATATGGGGAGACGAGCGCAATATTGACATGCAGTACTCGATGGGCAGGGCACAGTTCTCACGTACGTTCCTTCACTTTTAGCTAGCTGCTGATTATGTGCAACGTTGAGGAAAATGGTGAATGTTCTCGCCGTTTCTTAGCCTGCAACACGTCATATAATAATAATAATAATAATAATAATAATAATAATAATAATAATAATAATAATAATAATAATAATAATAATAACATACGCTCTGCGGCGTACTCTCATTCTTAGGGATGCGAGATCTCCTCACTCGGTATGTAGTCCTTCGCCCATCCCTTGGGTTATTTCGTTGCTTGGATAATTTTGCACGAGTGGTAAAACCCCATAATTTACTGCTATTCCCGTCAGTGGCGCTTTGTCGATGACGTCAAGGAGCAGGCTTAACAATCATGGCGACTGTGAGCTAGCCACAGCTAGGCGAAGCTGAATCACGTCAACGCGTTTTATTGGCGAGCGTGAAAGCGCTGCTGTCATGTTTGCATGCACAAGTCCCCAGAATAGTTCGGTTTACAGGGGTCCGCTCGTCCGCTCACCGTTTCCACACGTTTTACTTCTCCTCCGTCGTCCGGCTGTAAACACCTAGCGATGAATGCAATGCTGGGTTCTCATTCCCTGGCATAGTGCCCAGTCTTCGATAATTTGCTTTTTCGGCACGACCTCGCTTTACATGTTAAATGAGTGCCCTTTATACGAATTCTCTAAAGCTTATTTTATTCATTTATCATCATTCGCACCACCGGTGGGCCGATTCAGCCGACGGTAGGGGGCATGGTTTGCTGTGAGCCCATATTGAAAGACAAAAAAAAAAGAGGATAACATGAATATCGCTCAAGTAAAACACTGTTCTAGCATATAGCTTGAACGCCACAAAGGCGCCTCTTCAGAGCCCGAATCATGCGAAAGCTACCAAGCCTGGAGGGGGAACGCGGGAAGTCTTCCCAACACAAATCCGCGGCCTGTCAGAGGAGACGAACTCCAGCAGCCAGGTTCACCGCTTGTTAGTGCCTCGAAGTCTATAGACTCGGTTGTAAACTGAAGCGTGCGTGCTCACGAAGCGCGCTGCGATGCACATGCTAAAAGGCTGAGCGGTCGTCTTTGTCCACCTGTAGAAATTACTCAGGCAGGAGACGAGTTTAGAGATCCTCGAGATTATTTCTGAGCATCTGGGCGATGAATAACCATGTAATCTGCTCCTATGAAAAAATGAACATACTGAACGCTAGATCTTTGTTCTAATTTGCCAGGATAAAAAAGACAGGTTATGTATGCAGCAAAACGTGCAATTAAACTGGTCAGTTCTGATATTTCCCGCATGAAGGCACAGTGTGAAAGCTTGCAACATATTTAGTAATTTTTTCTTTAACTTAGAATCTACGCGTGGACATGCGACAATAAATATACAAAGGGAAGCCTATAAAGAGGGGGCGAAACAAAAGTGAAAATAAATGTTACCTTGAAAACCCCCAAACACGAAAACGGACGAAGAAAGAGGAGCAGATTACCTGCAAAGAAGCAAATCAAAACAAAATTAGGGTTTGTGATTCTGCTCACGTCTACATACACAACACATGAAAGTGAGGCAAGGCCATGAAACAAATTAACGAAGGATGAAATAACGGGCGAGAGGTAAGGTAGCAGGACAGCAGGTCACACTCAACCTTAAAAACAAAACGGCTGAATATACGGTAGGTGTTATTTAGTTTTTCAAAATATGAGTTGACAATTAATGGAATTGCTATGCATTCAACTTCGCAGTAAATAAGCACCGACATTGACAACTTTTTTTTTCTATCCAACAATATTGAATAGTACTCGAATAATGAAAAGCCTTATTTTATTTTTTTACAACTAATGGGAAACGACGTTCACACAGCAAGAACCTATAAGGTTGATTGCAAACCATTGCTTATTTTGAACGGCCGAGTGGAGCCGTTGCAACCAATGCTGATGCAGCTTCTTCGCGCATTAGTAAGGAGAGAGTGAAACATCGTAGTTTAGGAGGCTCCAGGCGTGTCGCTGGCTCACTGAACGTTATGTAGCGTCCTACACCTCGATTCGGAGACCGAAGCTTATAGCACACGATTCTATTAATCTTTCAAAAGTGTGGAATGTTCGCGTTGCCCCAGGACATCTATTTCTTTTTTTTGTTTCACATCGTGTACACCGTTATTCACTCCACCAGTATGTAGCAGATAAGCTTACGATTATACTCTTATACAGGACTTCATTCTTCCGTAGTAATAAATGCTGTACCGACGAACGAGAGGTAAGGAAAAAAAAAATCGGTATGTTGCGCATTGCGCATGCTTGTCAAAGCGACCAAGCCCGCAGTGCAGCGCACTATACTTGTGCTTCGAAACTCCTCCACGAGGCCGTGGAGTCATTAGGAAACGGGGCCCACGAAAATGGCCCTCCTGACAACGTAATGACGCCCGCGTGTCCCGTGACGCAAACCTCGTGCGAAAGACGACGCACGAGAAAGAAAAACAAAAAAAGGGACGAGGACCCTCGGCAGGGAGGAGGCATCGGAGAGTCAGAGCCGCGAGGAAACTCTCGAAGGAGGCAAAAAAGTAAACAAGAAACGAAAAAAAAAGGGCGGAAGGAAGGGGGGGGGGGGGGGGGGTTGGGCTCTGCCGCGTTCACGTACACGCAGCAGGCAAACAAGGCGTCTGAAGCGCAGCACAAACACCGCGATGAGGGCCGAACGTGAGCGCTCCCATGGCGGCTCAAAAGCGTATATAAGCACGCGTTAGCACCGTCTCGCTGGGCAGCCAAACACGGCGGCCCCTCCCGCGATCTCGCGCGAAACCACTGGTAAAGGCTGCGGCACGCCTGGCCGACGGTGATGTTCATAACGCAGGCTGCGGGTTTTATTTACGCGCGCCCGTATAAGGAGCCTCGTCGCACGCAATAAGAGGCCGCCTCTTTTTTTCTTGGCGCGGTAACGGCCGCGAACGGTCGTCATCACCACTGTAAATGGGCCCGGCATCAAGTCGATGCGCGGTGCTTCATCGAGGCCTTCAACGAGTTGTCACATCTGACTACTCTCTATCCCAAAATGCATTTGCCGACACGTTAACAAGAACAACTAATAAAGTTTCGAAGGGCCCCGCCGTGATGGTTTAGTACCTAAGGTACTGGCCTGCTGACCCGCAGTTCGCGGGATAGAATCCCGGCTTCAGCAGCTGCATTTCCGATGGAGGCGGAAATGTTGTAGGCCCCTGTGCTCAGATTCGGGTGCACGTTAAAGAACCCCAGGTGGTAGAAATTACCGGAGCCCTCCACTACGGAGTCTCTCATAATTACATGGTGGTTTCGGGACGTTAAACTCCACGCATCAATCAATCAATCAATGAAAGTTCCGAAAAACTCGAGGGACAAAAAACAAGTGTAGGAACACCAGAATTCTTAATCAATGTGCAAAGCTGTAAGCGTGCTCTAATCGCGTGCGCTGTTCGCTCGTTGACCGAAAGCGCCGTTTTCTACACAGCCTGCGTGCGCGGCGTTCCGTGGGACCCATTTCAGAGGCGCTGCTTAGTCGGTTTGGTAGTGGAAACCGAGACTTACAGTGTTGCAGATATCAGAAAGCCCTTTTCTCGGTGGGTCCGGATGGCCGCAACAAATAAAGGCTGATGTATTTGGACAAGCTACGGTGTCTTTCTTAACTTACACTCCCTCCAGCACAGGAGCCAGCAGACTTGTCAATTGTAAATAAAACATCAAAAAATATAAATATAGCAAGTGAAACGATGAGAGGAGGGGAAAAGACGGAAAGTTTTCCTCCAATTATTTCTTTTTTTTGACAACTATAGTCCGCTACTGATTACAAGAGGTATGTCAAATCGCCACGGCCACTTTTCTATTGCATATACGGTCGTGTGCTTTTTGTATTAAGTCGGTCGCAAAACCGTATGCACAAGCAAACATGCAAGCAGGCGGAAAGTTAGACCGGCTTGGACTGCGAGCGTTTAATAACGGCGAAATAAACAAAAACAAGTAGGCTTCTATCGTTTCCAGCTGGGTACCGACCTATAAAAGGAGAGGCGATCCAAAACGCGCCGATCGAGCAACAAACACGCGCGAACGCACACGTGTCTAGTTATCGCATGCAAGCGGGAAACTCACGCGTAGCTTCTTCCGGCTTCAATACGAGCACAGCGATCCAGATTATATCGGCCAGTGTGCACATTACATGAAGAGTATACTGCAGGCGCGTATCCACAGCAGGAAGGCTGGGATACAGCTACCGGTCGTTCACCCCGGCAGGCACCGAATGCCGCAGGCACCTCACACGCGAGGACTCTCTGGCGATCAGCCACGCTGTGCGGAAAGCAAAGATGCACAATACCTCTCGGCGGTTAATTAAATTAACCCGCGTTCTCTTTTTTGCTCGTGAGCTTAATCTTGCCCTTCCCGAACGAAGAACCTTTATAGAGTGCAGCCTGAAGGGTTCGTCTGAAAACACGCATTACCGAAACAGAATCTAGACGGCATCAGGCAGTACCCGGTTTCGCGAGGTAATTCTGACGAAGAGTAAACGCTAGAGACAACTAAAAAATCTGCCTCATCGGGAAAGTTCTCCACTGCCCAGGCGTCACAGCGGGCCCATGCTATGCAAATGGCGACGCAAAGATGTGTTCGCTCGTTTATTAAGTCAACTATACAGGCACCATCCGCAGGCCCGATGGCGCTACACGCAGCTCTCGAGTGCTCGGTATGCAGTGTCGCTGACATTCGCCGCTATGGGCATGGAGAAAATGAGACGCGCGCACTTTCTTATGGCGGAGTTCGATCCGGTGTGCGGCGTGACTGTCTTAACTGCGCATGCGCAACAGCTGGGCCAAGCACCGCCAGAACGCGCTCACGCGCTAGCGCGTTGTGGAAGGGGCTGGGTAAGATACGGCTGTGGCTCCTCCCCCTAACACTCTCTCGGCGATTGTGTGATGGCGTCGGGGAACGAGATTCTGCAGACGCGCGATGAATTAACAAACGCGTTGTATCATATCACGCGCTAGCGCGTTCGGCCCTGTGTAAATGGCCGTGTAAGGAGCTGTGGCCTCTCCCCCTTACACTCTCTCAGCAATCAGGTGGCGACGTCGGGGAACGAGATTCTGCAGACGCGGGATGAAACCACGCGCTCCCGCGTGGCGTGGCGATGAGCCCGTGTGGCATGTGCACCAGCAAGAGTTCGGGACGAGTAACATCAACTGCTGTGAATTCATGGTGTGCTCCACTTGCAAGAACGCGTTAACATCGGGCAAGGTGCCCGTGATGAACGGAGTCGACCCATGCGCCGCTTCGGATGCTACTCATGGTTCATTTTAGTGGGAAATGGTGAATGTTTTTTTTTTTTTTGTCCAGCACTTGTTGCCGTTGACTCTCGAAGATGCCTTATAACCAACTAGCCCAACTGTTATGTTTGGTTGCTCGAGCCATTTTGTATGTTCGCGCATTTTGTTATGTGTTTTGGCTGTTCGCGCCATTTTATGTTTGGTTGTCGCTCGACCTGCTGTCCCACTTTTCCCGGGACAGGAAATTCGGCGGCTATCTTTACTGCGAACACAACGCAGCCGGTACCGCTCATCAGTGCCGAATATATTTTCCTCCTATATCTTAAAGGCCTTCACCAACCTCCAAAAGGTGCTCGAGCGTATCAAGTTCAAACGGAATAAACCTAAAGCACGTGCACTGTAGAGAGGCAGCTTAATTTGACTTCTCACGAATTATCGGAACAAGTCGAGGAATCGTTTCCAACTTAGCACCCAAAAAAAAGAACAAGCATCATAAATCAATACCGACGAAAAATTCGAGAGTCGAGTCGGAGTTATCTAATATCTTCCCGAAATGGCTTGCGAAAGAAACAAAAGCGCGCACAGCACACGAGTGTCGACACGTGAACACGGAGAAGGAAATGCGGCGCGCGACCGGGAGACGAAGGAGGCGATTTACGAAGTTCCCGCGAACCGAGACACCGAGAAAGAGCAAGCCTTTTTGGCCACAGTTCGATTCATTTTAAAGCCCCGCAGAGATTGCACCGCTTCGCGCCCGCACATCGCCGTAGCGGCCATTCATTTCAATGAAAAGGCAGTTAGATGCGAGCAGCCGCAGAACCCAATCGCCGGGAAAAACCAACGAAGATGCAACGAAAAAAAAAAAAGGGCGGCAAAGGGAGTTCTAGGGACGGAAGAACGCAAGGAACGGGGAGTCGGGTTGGATGCGGCCGGAAGCCCGTATACACACGGGGATCAGCTGCGTCCAAGATGCCGATAGGGGCACCAAAACTAAACGCCATTAAACGTAGATTAGGAGCCGTGCCTGCGCGCTCGCGGTTCCTCCCTCGGGAACGGCCGATCGGCGCGGGGGGTTGGCGTAATCCCGTTTCTTTCGCTAAGTCGATAGAAGAGCTCAGAGGTGTTTGCATTCATGCTCTTCCCCCACACTGCGCGGCATCGCAACACTTCCCCCCATTAGTGGCGCGCAGCACCGCCCTAGAAGGTGCAGCGCGCGCGTCCGAGGTCCCCAAAGTGCCTCGGCGAACTGGATGCGAACAACACACTTCGCGACGCTGGCGACAAGGCTATTACCTTCGGTGACGGTGCCTTAGAAAGAAAGAAAAGTATGACGGTATATACCTGGAAACACGTAGCCACATGTAATAGATATTGCGTATTATAACATAGTTACTATGGCGGCGATTTGGGATAAGCGCACCATATTGAGTGCCGTGAAAGATGTGTCGCCATTACGCTTCCATTAAACGACGCCGCCACTCCGTGTTAGGACAGAGTTGTCCTTCACTCACCGAAGTGCGGAAGAGAAAATGAAAACGTCCCAGGAACACGAGAGTTCGCTTCTGCTTCGTAAAAAAACGTTTATCTGTCTGGCGCGGCCCCGTTATACGGCTGGTGGCGCCTGCACTATACGTTAGTCTGCAGACGACGAAGACAGCCAGTCATTAAGAAAAAGAGGGGAAAAAGAGGGGAGGGGCAAGTAGAAAATGGCAGGAAAAAAAAGTAAAGCAGCGGCCGCCACCGGATGCTAAAGGCACCCCGAGATTGGCGTGCTGTAAAATCTGGCCCTCATCCTCGCACACACGAGCGAGCGCAGAACACTGCAGGACGCATCGGCTTCTGAAGCGCGCGAGGCTTCCCAAACTTTCTAATCGGTTTCGCCGCAATGACCGCGTCCGTGCTTTTCGCCCGAGCAGCGGCAGCAGATCCGGGTTTCCTCGCAGCTGCCGTAATGAAATTAGGATTACTATCACGTCATGCTCCGAGCTAGTGGCGAGTCCCTGGGTCTGCGCGAACCGTGGCCTCGCGCACACTCGTGAGAAGGTTCACCCTCTCTCCCCCTTTTTTGCTGCACACGAGAAACGAAAAAAACACGCGCGCTTGAAATTGAATGTGCCGCTCGAGGGAGAGTCCCTAGTTTGCATCATCGTTTATGCACTGAAGCCCCCGCGGCGGGGCAAAAAGATAAAGGCTGCGTTCTGGCCGCCAGCCGCCAAAGCAGTGGGCGGCAAACGGCCTTCTGTCCTCCTCAAACACATAACTTCTTAATGCTCGCGGGTCGCGGAATAAATCGCCCACTGGGGAGGAGTGGCCCGGCTTAAACTGCGACGACTCGGGGTCGTGTCGAGGGCGCAAAAACAAAAGCGAGGCGCCCGCGGCGGACGACTCGGTCCACAGCACGCGTCGCGGGAAAAACAAAAGAGGGTAAAACAAAAAGTTGTCCTGGCGGTAAACACAGGCAGAGAGTGGCTGCAGACGGTTCCAGGCCGGAGCTTTATTCGGGTCCACGCGCCGAGCCGGCTGGCGTCCATTCCAAATGAAAATATCTCTGGCAGCTGCCGTCAAACAAAAGCGTCATGAAGGAGGAGCAAGGGGGGGAACAAATAGCCCCCTCGTTCCACGCGCTAGGCCCACTCGCCCCGAGGCGTTCATCCAACTCAAACCCCTCGCATCCCCCATTTTTTGTCTGCACACAAATACTCTCCCAAAACGGCGCTCCATTTTGCTGCCATGTCCACTTCGCGGTGGAGAATCTGCCTCCGCTCGCGTTGGTAAATAGCGACACACATCGCGCTCTTCTTTTCCCGGGAAAGGAAGTGCTCCTCGCACGCCCCAAGGCGAGAGAGCCCGTAAGAAGCTCAAGCGGATCACTCCCTCGATGCGGAAACCGGTGCCTACAAAATCGCATCGCCAGTCGAATGGAAAAATGATATCTGGCTGAGCAAATGGTCCTTCCGGAGCGTCGCTTCTCTGCACGCCCTGGCGCCTGGCAGGAAAGCCGACTTTGACAACGCGCGACGCACGTCGTACGACTTCCTTCGTGGCAGCAGTCGGGGGCTGCAGTCTGCGAGGCTTACACACACCGGCACGCAGAAGCAACCAGAGAAAATAAACGCGGTCGAGCTGCGAGATATCCTCACGGTGTCTCCTCTTTCAGTGCATCGAACGCAAGAACAGAGATAACACCAATGCAGTACACTGGGCCCCATCGTGCTTGATAGGTGACGCGTCAAACAATACGGTTATATCTCTCGAGCAGCACACTCTTTCAAAAACTGAACGCTGCGTTTACAGCATCGTCCGACACCCTTTCCACTAAAACGGGGCATAAAGACTTCGGATCGAAACGACTTGTTTTAAAGGTTGTCTGCTTTTGTGCACTTATCTCCGCTTCAATTGTAGTGAAAAAGAAAATGAACATTGGCTTCGTATGCGACTACATTGGGTCAGCGGTATTGCGTTAAAAAAAAACATCGGTTTAACCTGAATCTCCAAGCTCAGCAAATTAATGAGACGGTCAGGAGAGCAATAACTAAACATAACTTCAAGTGTACACAAACAACAACAACGAAGAAAAGTCGGGAATACTGGTCTACAAATATTTATTCGTTTCAGGTCAAATTATTTCCCATATTGGAAACTTTACCAGTGATATCGAACATGACCAGAACTAACCGTAAGCTCCCGAAGAAATTATGCGTAGACTCGACGAACATAAAATGTTCGAAGAGCGCAGAATAATGCGTCATGGTCAAAATAACTTCCACAAATTCGTTTTGTTCGTTCTGCGTCTTCGTCCAGCTAATGGCTTCTTTGGAGTCCGTCCGTTGCTCTATTCGAGAAATTCTGGTGCGAAGCAAAAGAAAAAAAAAGGAAAGTCTTTTCCAACCGCCCAATGCTATCGCTGACAGCGCGGCGATGGCATTTCCATGAGAAGAAGGCGCATTTCCGCACCGATGGATTTTTCCTCCCTCCGGGGAGTCGGGGAAAGTTGCGCGTCCTTAACGAGGGACAGACACCGGCCGCCAAGTAGTACAAAACAGCACACTCGAGACCACTTGACTGCGCAAGAATCGCTGCCCTGGCACAACAGACGCGGAGCGGCCGCATCAGGAAACTCGGCTTTCTCCTGTTTGGATGCATCCGTTTACAGCGAGCCCCCGGGGATGTCACCTCAAACGAGCCTCTGGGCGCGCGACGTCTTCGACAGCGCGTCCGAAGCTCGTAATGGGGCGCATCACGTTCCAGTCAAGCCCTTTACGACTCCCGACGCCGCTAGCCGAGGGAAGGCACAAGCAAAGAAATGTTTATCGCTGCTCCAGGTTGTATTACACGGTAACGCTCCGAGGCGGTAAACACGTGTACGTCGCGCTCATGAATCGTCCCACCAGGCCCCCCGACAGGCATTGCCAAAAGAAAGAGAGGGGAAAAAAAGTGACTCGTGATAGAGTTAGAAAGGAACTTCGACGCTTTTTCCCCATGCCTTCGCTTTTCTTCCAGTCACCACCTCGCCCCGTCTTTCCCTATAATACTGTGGACAGCGGGTACGCGCACCAAAATGACTGCGCGAAAGGCCCTTTATAAAGCCCTCAACGCTGCACCTATTGCGGGTTTTGTGCTCGAACGACGATCGTTTTTCGGACACGACAAAGGCGACTGACTCTTCGTGAGAGAGGGCGTCCTTTCCCGGCGCGCCTCTTATCTCTCTCGGCTCCCATGTATATTCGACGTTTGAAGCGGCCTCGTTCCAGAATTAACGCCATTATTACCGCGGCCACTTTATTACGGCGCCCGTGTGGCGCATCTCTTCTCAATACAGCCGAAAAAACGCTTCAACGGCCCTAGTGAAAAGCTGGAAGCACGAAAAAAAAAAAAACCCTTCAGTTATAGTGCGCGGGAGCATAAGCAGTAAAACGCACTTATCACGCGAGGCTGCAAAAACTTGGCCGCGTCGTGCGTTTACCACATCTGAGTTTTGAATCCAATCGTAGACAGGAGCGGGGCCAGCTATAAAATTCGAGCCTCCGGTATTAGACGCCAGAGGGTCCAATGGAAGGAAGGCCTTCGAACAAGCGTACAGCTAGGAAGTGGAGGGGATTTTCCAGAGACGAATAAAATGCGTGCCGGCGCCTGCAAAATTGAACATAAACTGCGCAAGAGCCCACGTATATTAGACCACTATTTTTTCCTAGACAAGCGACGAGCCACGTACTCACAAAAGTGACATATGTGCGTCTTTGCACACGGTCTTGGCACCAAACATATACTTTATACAAGAGCCACGAATCTATTCTGAAGCGGAACGATGAACCCCTTGGATCCCATTGTGATATGGAATTGCAAACTATTTCTGTAATACTTATACGGTACTAACGAGTGGGAGGTATAAACAAGACAGAAAATACTTGGTTGCTATAACTGCGCTACAGAACGTGCCTTCCGCCTTATAGACGTCTAAATCTTGAAATCTTACCAACGCAGAACGCTGCTCCGAAAAGCCACACGAAACGTGGAAGTTTCTCAAGTCAACCGATTCGAATGATCATCTCGAATAAGTCACTACACAACATTTAGAGCAGTGCGCTATACTTGCGTTCAATAGAACATCAAGCTGTCACCTTATTTCTCTATATCCGTCGAGTCTTCGCTGGTTTTTCATCTTCAACCATGTAGCAACTGGCCTATAGCTCTGGAAATCGTTAACTACGTCTCCTTTTTATCTCCTCGACCTTTTCTATGCATGCGCTAATACTCAGCAGACAGGTGAGCGAAGTCCTTTGTAGCCTCCACTCCTATCCTTTACACGTATGCATTATTGCGCTCTTGTAGTATACTACGCTGAAAACAAATCATGCGGAGTGATGGGGGAAAATAATTAACGTCGGCAAGCGACCGTGGTGCCAAGTACACGCATCCCACTGGCTCGGACGAGGACGAAGCGGTGACTGCTGGCACCTTTCGCCTCGCACTGCGCGCCATGCGACACGTCTACTCTGCAGCGACCGAGCGCGCGTTATATGCCTGAGCCGCAGACCCGAACGGCCTTGATCAATCCGAGGGGCCTTGATAGGCCCGAAGACAAACGGAAAAAAGCAGGTACGCGTGAGAAGCAATTACATAGACTCCCATTACGCCGGCGCTCGTTGAGCGATGCAAACAACAGGGTTCCTCCGGAAGTCGGTTCAAGGGGCTCTCGGCCAGCTTCATCGCCAGACCACGAACGAAGGACTTTGTGGAAACGAAGATTGTCTCCCCGGGGCACCATGCCATGTGGTGAAAGTTGCTGGGACACGCGAATGCTGCTTTCCATTGTTGTGGTTGTTCAGCCTCCACTGCTTCGACACAGCTTTGCAAGGGAAGTTGTTGAGCGTAATTTATGTAGGGCACGTTTGGAGTACTGTTTGCGATAATAATTAAGAGTGGCTTGGTGGCCGTGTTTGGTACATTATTGTGGCGTATAGATGGCCGGCAAACGAGAAAACACGAGTTAGAAGAAAAGCCGGAGGAGTTTTACGGTGGGTTTTCATGTTTTGATTACCTCTATATGGCAGAGGCAAGTGATGGTGAGAAGGCTGAGAAACAGTGGTGCAGCGTCAGCCATATCTCCACGTTATTTTTCAAGCACGAACACTATACCTGCTCAAAGCACAATTTCATTTCGCTACGTCTACTTCAGCTACGGTTGCCGTACCCGCAAGCACTAAACGGGAAAATGGCATACATCAAGCTTAGACGAGAAACAAAATCAGCGGTTGTATTTCGTAAGCTATAATGTCTGCGAATCACACCTATTTGTTATCGTCCGTATACGCACTGAGGGGCGGCTTAAGCAAAAGCTTGAGAGAAGTACTGTGGGTGCGCTATAGATAATGAATGCCAAAAAGAATGGAAAATTCAACAACTTTTATACAACACAGCCACTTCAATACGTCGGATCTGCTCACAGCACTAACTCATTAAAACTTCTGTAATCTAACAAACGAAGTCTGTCGCATGACTGCGCACCTTACTTTTCACCTCGTTCTACCGTAAGCCCAATTTGACATCGACGACTGAATCTATTTAAAAATTGTAGGTGTAGAGTGTTCCTTACATTTCTCAGTAGTGCTGCACATCTGCTAACACACAATAGGGAGTTTTAAAATAGCGCACCGCGAGCCCTTGCGGTGCGGTCGCTGCCACTGCGCATGCGTCATAACGCGAGTCGTCGTTCGCGTTCGCGGACCGAACGCAAAAAATCCGAAATTGCGTGCGGTAATGGCGGCCCGCAAGTGGCCCGCAAGTGGCCCGCAAGCGCTGGTTTCGAGGCTACGGTGTCGCTGCGATCGTGCGTTGCGGTTCGCAGCGGGGCAAACGCTATTCTATAAAGCTCATGTGGCGCCCGCTACACCCGCAACGCCCGCAGCGCTTGCAAACGGTATTCTAAAACTCCCTAATGTCACGTCATCCATGCGTGCTCGCGTCTGTGTGTACTGCCACTGCCAGTATTAAAAAAAAATTCAGCAGATTCCACATACCTTGGGAATAGACGTTACGCGAAGCACGCGCATGCAAGGTGACTGTCTTGTAATTTTTCTTACTGAGCGAAACGTTACAAATTTGCGCTTAAGATATGTAAAGATACACGCACATACATGCGATAAGCAGGCGCATATGTTTTATATCGCTAGTCGTTTACAGTTGCGTAACGATTACAACAGAAACATAGATATTAGCAACACCGAAATCGGTAAGCTGATATAAAGCGCTACTGCTCGCGAGAATCGTAGCCCTGGACACTGCTACAAAAATAAACTTAAACGGATAACACCTGACTACAATTGATGTTAACGCGACGGGACGGTATCGCGGTATATGCGATCTTTATAAAATTGGCAAACCAGCACTGACACCACATTTGGCGTCGATTTGAACGGTAGTTTCGAGATCCAACATGGCTCTGTGGTAGAATACTTGATTGCCACGTATAATGCCAGGGTTCGAGATATGCTGGGACCCTGACATTTATTCTTTAAGTTCCTCGGGTCACCACTGCCGATATCAGCTTTTTTTTTTTTCTCGCGTTCAAGCTGCCCATGTGTGTTCTCGCCGTTCATGGATGGATACAAACTGTCAAACACCTGTGGCACATGTCCGCATACCAGTGGCACGTAGGCGCCCCCGGGTTGGAAGGTCTGACGTATGCCAGATGCCCCAAGCCATTATTTCAGTGGATTTAAGCTGGAAGCTTCGGTCTCTCAGCTGAGTGAACAAGGCTTCTGTGTGGAAGCCGAAACGTCTCTTATTACATTTTTGACACCCTCTCAGTCAGCGTCCTGTCTTTTTGTGTCTACAATGCCATTACTTCCCCACCAGACAAGATTTCGTACAATTCTCGATAGATAGATAGATAGACAGATAGATAGATAGATAGATAGATAGATAGATAGATAGATAGATAGATAGATAGATAGATAGATAGATAGATAGATAGATAGATAGATAGATAGATAGATAGATAGATAGATAGATAGATAGATAGATAGATAGATAGATAGATAGATAGATAGATAGATAGATAGATAGATACTCAAGGTGGCTACAGCACGCACAGAAATGCTTCGCATTAAAAACATCATAACCTAAATTATTCGACAGAACAAATGTTGACAGTCTGATATGATAACACCGCACTTTCTCATCACTTAAACTAACAAATCGAATTTCGACATTAAGGTGGACAGCTCTTACTGTTTTTACGATTTCTTAATCCCGAACCCCTCCGCTCACGTATACCCGAAAAAGAAAAACGCAGCTAAAATCTAAATTCCGAACAAGAACAGCCAATGTGCTCGTGATGAATGGCCACTCGGTTCAGCAATGAGGCCGTAAAGCATCTGCCTGGCACCCGGTGTGATTGCGGTTCAGAAAAAATGCAATCAATCGATAAAGAGAATACAGTTGCAATGAAACTGAGTTAGTCCGCTACCAAGTAAATACCTAGAGATTGTATACATTAGGCGTCAACAGCCATTAAAACGACGCTCTATAAATGTTCCGAGCCAACTCCATAACTCACATAGAAATAATACAGCCGGTTCAATCGCGCAATGGCAAACTGCGAAACGATTCGAAAAACCGGAGAAACGTATTCCCGAGAAGCATAGCAATCGCGCCCTTGTATTCGTAAAAGAAGGCGGCACAAAGAGAATTCAATTTCGCCGTAACCTCGCTTTGATGCTCGGACATTCCACCACACTTAGGGAAAAAAAACAAAAAACACTCTCCGGAACAAGGGGCCGCCACGGAGCGAAAGAAACAGTGGGATGAATGACGGCGAGGAAGGAGCCGCGGTGCTCCGCGCTTTGCCTCGTTTTACTTGCTCGCCGTATCTTCTGCGAAGGAACTTCCGTGAGCTTGCCCAATGCACAGCTTTTAAAGGAAGACAAGGGAAGTGAGTGACTGAAAAAGAATACACCACATCGCAATATTTACGGAGCGTCCAACTGCACTCCTGACAGCAGCGACTAGAGAAGCAGCCGTTGATCGCCAAAAACAACGAAACGGGCCCAGGAAGCGGTGAAGCTCGGGGAAAGATCAGGGCGAAGGTCAGCCAGAGGGTCGCGCTCGCGTTCTGCGAAGTGGTGGTGCGGCCCGGGTGAAGCGGCGCATCAAGGACAGCTGCCGCTCAGCACGGAGCATCGCCTGGGCGACGAGTCCGTGCGCAAGAAGCCGGAAGAAAGATTGCAACGTCGAGCCGCTGCCCCCGCCTCGACTCCTCAGGAGCTGACGCGTATACAGCAAGAAAGCGGCGGAGGGGGCGTCCAGCTATTAATTCCCAGTTCGCACCTGCGCACACACCATCCAGGAATTCGCGCTAAAAGGCGCACCACCGCGCTTCCTCATCCCACGAAGCAGGGAGGGGGACCGTTCCTTGTAGAGAGTACCAATTATTCTTTCGCAATCACCCGACCGCTACCGTATGTGGACGCGCGCGAACCAGGGTTGCGAACCGTTTTCTCTCTCAGCTAAAGGGAGAAGATTCGGCAGCCCCTCCACGTCGGTGCATTCCCGTATGAGCGGAAGCACGCTCTCCCAACGTGCGTCCCCGAGTTACGGTGCCGTTTATATCTCCCGAGCCTCCGCTACAGACATAACAGCAATTCAAAACCAAGTACGCAGAGCATAGTGCAAAACCAGGCAGCTGTGACAGGAACAATGCACACGCCCCCAAATCTCGACGCAGGCAGAGAAGGAATGAAAAGGAACTACTCAGGAGCGAGGGCTTAGGCACAGGCAGGGAAGATTTACGGTTTTTGGACGCTGGAAGGCGAGGGGAATGAGGGGAATGTAACAGATGACGGGCCAGCAGAGAGCGCGGCCAAGGGCTTCTCTGCGCATGCCTGGGGGACGACGACAGTGCGCGGCGCTTCGGAAGCAAGAGGCTGAAGATGACCCCCCCTTGCTCGGCATTCTATATTTAAAGGTCTGGCGGTGTGAAAACCGCGAAGGAAAAGCGGGACACGAGAAAACGCACGTGCTCTGCACGCAGGCCTCGTTGGCCGCATCTCCCTTCCTTAACAGGTAACAACTTCGCGGATCCGCATCTCGTTCGCAGGCTCATTGAGCCAGCTCACGGACGCATCCTGCCGGAGCCCCTCCCGCACGCAGGAAAAGAGCAAACTGAACAGACACAGTCGGGCACTCCTGCCAGGAGCTCACGAAAGACCGGCTGCTATGTTTTCTAGCCGGGCGCCATCTTCCTTGACGTCCCTGGTGCGATGTCAAGACGGCGCAGCTATAAGAGTGGACGAGAGTGGCACTCCGAGAGGTGCAGAATAAATTGTAGTAGAACCTGTTATCTGTCGCCAGGCCCTCACGGCTCAAGTTCATATAGAAGCTCCAACGGCCAAGCAACATTTTTCCACTCGTAAGATGAAATTGCCATGTAATGTGGGCGTGCAACGTCTTTTGTAGATGAAAAACGAGAAAAGAGAAAAAGAACATTGCCATTGGACGTTTCCGAGAACTGCGTAGCGCCTCTCCATCAACCAAGGCATTCTGGCGTCGAAGAGCGCCAGCTGAGACGCATTTGCGACAGCACGTCACCGCCACTTAGACTCGCGCAACGAACGCCGCCATCTAGTCCTAGACTTGCGTCTACTGGGATCTACATGGCGTCGCCTAACCGTGTTTCTTTTCCGTGCACCCAGACGGAGGACGCAACGGCGAGAGAGTCTGGTTCGTTGAACCGGGGTCTTCCGTGCCAGCTCTGTGAAGGTGTTCGCGAGAGGATAGCGCGCGAGAAAAGAGGAGCCAGAATGGAATCCGCGACCGAGAGGGGGACCTATAGAGCAAGGCTGGCAGCTGCGGCACGCGCTCCTGCCGAGTACCCTATATTTTCTCGGGGGCAAATTTATGAGCGCCTGCTCTATGAGCACACTTCTGCCAGCCTCCTCGGTTCCCGCTGTCACAGCAGTTGCTCTATAGGATCCCCAATCTTTCTCGGGACATCCTGGCTGCGATGCCTTTTCCCGTCGGAATCCGGCCCGAGTTTTCTTTGAGTTCGAGGAGGCTCTCTCAAGGTCTACAAGTGACACGGAGCGCGGCTTCAAATAGACACATTTACAGCCCCGTGGAGGAGCCACGCGAATTGCGTGTTCCAGAACGGCAACGGTCGCATTGCACTCGTCGTCGCCCTTTCGAAAGTTAGAAAAAAAGAAATCACACCGAAGGAGCAATACGTCTGAAAGCACGCATTCCGCAGAAACTGACAGCTTTTTGTGTGTGTCTACTTCTACTTCATCTTCCCTTTCTTTTTTTTTCTTTTTTTTTTCTCGACTTCAAGTTGCTCTCGCTTTCGGCAAACGGAACAGCCACGGCTGGCGTGCACGTGGTTCTCCTTTCGCCGACTTCTGCGCGTTTTTTTTTTTTTTTTCTGTTTGCAACGCTATATCCGTTCGGTAAAGCCTGATTTCAAGATTGTGGAAGACCGAAACCGTGTTCTGTATAATCAGCCAGCGCGCTTAAATCGAAGATCACGGAGTTGCGTTCTTTATAAACAAGACGAGCGTCGATTTGTGCTGGCGCATGTCAACTTGCAAAGAGCATGCAAATGGTGCAGAGCAAATGGTAATCGCTGCTTGCAGGTCTATATATCGCAAACATGGCCCATTCTATACAGCGGCAGCTGGTCTCCAAGGCGGGGTCGCACACAAACGCGGAAAAACAAAAGCACTGCTTTGCATGTGCGTGCAAACAATTCACCCTTGATTTGACTTTTTTTCTTTTGTTAAGTACCACACACTGGAGGAAATCGCGGAGTGAGAAACAATATGTACGCTGTAGATTATGTGCAAAGAAAGCGCTGTTGACAGTATGCCGCCCGTTCCGTTAACTTAAAGCGGTCAGGCAGCTTATTTGTACATGCACACTGTTTGTTATTAATTGTGTATTTATTAATAGGACTGAGTGAAGCGGAGAAACGCTGTCATGAAAGGCACAGCTGAATAAGCACAGATTCCCTACAGCTCACCGACAAGTTTTCGAAGAATTCATGAACGTGTTCATCAACGTGTAGGCAAACATCTGTGTCATACCAAGAGCGACAATGCTGCTTGGTGCGACACTTAATTCAGTAACCGCCGTATATTTTTGCGTTTCCTTAAAGGAACGTCGCAGTGCGAGCTGTATATAAAGGCGGGTTTTCCCGTTCCTTTTATTTGCCAAAGGTTGGACCTCGAGACGCGACCAATACGACCGTGCCGTTTCCTTGTTATTTCATCCTTCTGTGTAGCTCGAGGCGCGCTTCAGCAAGGGACACATTTTGACGCCGCTTCGTCACAATACTTTCTGCTATCAGGAAGAACTGTATTTTGTTCCTACGAGACAATGGAATAAATCTTCAGTGCTTTCGTCGAGCAGCACGTTCCTGGCACGAGCCGAACACATGTATTACTGCGAAACAGCCTCTACAGTGTGCTTGCTTGGCGTATACATTTTGCGACCATGCGAGAACCCCGTTTCCATTGCATATCCGGGGCGATGCGCGATAGGTATAAATGAGAAAGTAAGAAAAGTATCATGATACTTCTCGAAAGCAATAGCATAGTCCTTCAATATTGAAAGAATATGGTAATAGCAATGTATTATCACTACTTCCGAACAGCTGTAATTTGTAGGGTTACTTAATTTCATTAAAAATAAAGAAAATAACCAGTAATGCAATATAACTTCTTTTATTCGTAGTTTTGCCACCTCTGCTTCTAAGTATTTGTATGTCATCCGATATGCACTTTTTTTTGCATACTATCAATTCCAACTAACCAACTTGTCAATATCGGTCAAGTTATTTTGTCACAGATGGTTTCAAGTGGATAACGCGAAGGCCAGGCTTAAGAACCGGATTCTAGAGCCTGTTATGCTTTGCGAGTGTATATGTAAAGAGCGTCTTGGAGACGACAAGACCACGAGCTGTTTCCGTTTCAACTACAGTGCCGTCTCGAATCAGTAAAACTTCGGCCACATTTTCAATGCAGGCTAAAATGCTCGAAGCCCGCGCACTTAGATTAGGGTGCACGTTAAAAGTCCCCTCGTGGTCTAAATTTCCGGAACCCTGCAATACAGCGTCCCTCATAATCATATGGTGGTTTTAGCACGTTAAACCCCAACAATTACTATCCGTAACAATTTGTTTTTATTTCGGTGCTACATATATGTGTTACTCAACTGTCGAACACCTATTTGCTGCAGCCACGTTTGCCCAGAATCGTTGGCCGTCTAGTGTGACAGCACCGGCTACAGTATGCGGAGTTCGTGCGGTAGTTGTTTGTATACTCACCAGCTTGCCGTTCAGTCCCTATATAGCCCCTATCAGAGGGACAATTGTGTCTGATGCGTTTCACGCCTCCTTTTTCGACAAATAATTTGAACTTCTTGGATGAGCAAGTTTAAGATCATTTGCAATTAAACCTGCAGTATATGTTACAACTATAGCGAGCAACAGCAGCAAAAAAAGAAAAAAACACGGTCAAGTCTTAAGGCTTTCGAAGTGTCGCAACGAGAGATCCGCCATGCACAAGGTGGCCACAGGTCCGAGTCGCTAGGCGTTAAGGAAATACAAAGCGTGGCGCACACATAAGGAATCCCCTTGCGCAGCCGGGAGGGGGAAGGGGAGTCATTGTTCGTCGCGCGCGCCGGAAAGGATCAAGGTCAGCGCACTGCCAGCTGAGGCCCCCGGGCTCCTAAAACTCGCCCACTAACTAGCGGGCTCTAGGTAAGGCCGCTAATTTCGGAAGCCCGCTTGTCTTTGTTATCTGCGAGCCACTCATCTGGCTCGGCCACAACGGAGCAATCTCCCCCACGCGTCTGTCTTGCCACGTTTAATTGGAGCCGTCCGCGGAGCCCGCGGTCAGCAGAAGAAGCAACAGTGTCATTATTAGGGGCCAACGCAGCTAAATGCCCATCGCGCTGAGCCTGCAGCCGCCTCGTCGCCCGCCGATGGTCACCGCCGAAATCCTTCGCGAAGCACCGGCGAGGCGACGAGGCAGACTGTAGTCGCGGTTGTTATTTGTGGCCCTCGAAGCCGGTGTCTCGCCTTGCTTTCGGTGGACGCGATTGGCGGCTCTGGAGAGCGGTTATTGCCGGCCGTTGCACAACCGCGATTTCAGCGAAACGGCGCTTATCGCGTATACTTCTTGTGCAAGTGAACACAGAGAATGCTGCGATTCGAAAGCTGGTGCTCAACTCGTAGTAGACCGAGTTAGACAACAGTAAATGAAATTTTTTTAGCCCTCGACTCACGTAGTATATACGCTTGCTAAGCAAGGTGCACTACAGTCAATCATATGACGCCACAGCGTGTAACAAAAAGCGCCATGATTGCGTACCCGACCGGTCTCGCTCTTTTTTTCTTTCTATCTTTGTTCTTATTTTGCAGGGGAAAAAAACAGAACAAGGTGAGCAACAGAAGGAGGAGGCGGTGAAACGAGCCACTCGAAGCCAGCACACAAATAGAACGCGCAAAAACGTCAGCAGAGCTGTCGTCACGTCTCGGCCATTTGAGCCCCAAGTGCACCCACTCGCTCACAATACATCTCAACTGTTTGGCGCCACTTGCGTTATTAGGCTTAGCGGACAGCGCCGATAAGGAAGACCATTAGTAAATGAGCCCGCGCAGCGTGGTCCCACCCTGTTTGCGCAGGGACAGACCGAAAAGGGAGGAAGATAGGGAAAAGAAGCAAACAAGCAAGCGTAAAAGGAGAAGCACGACAAGGGCAACGGAAGTAAGCCACGGCTTAACTATATAGCCCAGCAGCAGCTGCTCGGAGCACATCTGCACGCAGTATGTGCAGCGCCGCCAACGCGTGACCCCAGGAGAACAAAGAAAGCATGTTGCGCGAAACGGCATTAAGCTGACACGGGATACCCCGTCCTGTTTAATTGCATTGCCGCAGTTTCATTCCTGCCAGTTCTACGGTATTCTAGCTGAAATGACGCAAATCCATCTCACATGTGAGGAAGAACACTAACTCTGGCGTTCAGTAATTATTGATGTGCTGCTGCATGGGGAGGTAAAGCAATGCCTATAGATGTTATCCGCAAACCGATTACCGCCATAGCTTTTGACCTGCACATAACTGGCAGTTCCCGTTCATTTTCTTTTTTTTTTGTCTTCTGCTTTCTATTCATTGCAGTTGTTGCTTTTTGTTTTCTTTTTCTTGTCCTATTTATAAGGAACAATCAGCAAGTTATAGGCTCATGCCAACAGGTATACGTGTTTTTTTTTTTTTTTAACGTGCCAAACAACGAATTTGATAATGAGTCAAGTGGCGCGAGATTCCACATTAAATGACGTATACCTTTGTAGCTTATGCTATTTTTAACGTACGCAAAGTACATAAAACATTCTTTCTCCCGCTTCTTTATTTAATTTTTTTTCGCCTTTATGAAAATGAGGCTCAAAAATCAAGCTCTATTCATAGGGCAGCACCATTCATCCACTAAAGTGAATTCAAGGTGTTCAGTAGTTTCCTAGCTTTTACATGCACAGTTCATGCGCATATGAACAAAAGATAAACTAAATAAAGTTTTATCGTGTCTTGTAAGCGCAATTTTTTTTACTACGAATATTGTGCACCATTATGAAGGCTGCGCGTTTAATGAAAAGGCAATAAATGAAAGTGATAAATGACGCACGAGGCTCCGCATCACACAAATCGAGAGCCGTTGCTATTACAAACCATTATTCGCCTTCCAACAACCACGCACTTTTGTGAAGGTCATTGAGTCCGCGCATGTGATCGCCTTTCTAGATGCATCCCACGTACGCCGCAAGCAGCACGCACACAGCCGTCAGCACCATTACAAATCGTTCCCGCGAGCAGCGGTGAATAATTAGATTAGATTAACACTTGATGAAAAATTAGTAATGAAGTTATCTAATTTGTGGAATCAATCAGCGCTGAAGAAAGGTCGCAAATACCCGAAGTAATGGAACTTACAGAAGCGATTAATTAGGCATCATAAATACACAAGTAGCTGCAGTGACTACGTGCATGCGGTTGCAGGAAACAGCGCTGCTTATTAATAAATGAACCTGGCAGTTCTATTTACACACATGTTACTCGGAAACAATAACGCTGTCAGCATCCCCCCACCCGTTGTATTACAACGTAAATTATGAAAATAAAAAACAGAGTAAGCGTCGTTATCAAGCAATTTCTTCAAGTCCCTATTGAAGCGCTCGCTAATGGTAGCGTAGAGGTTTAAGTTACATGTAACGCGGCAAATGGGTTGCTTTCTTCGGGAATTCATTTGAAATGATCACTTCCATAATTCGTGACACGAAGTGTCCCCAGCAAAAGACAAGCCTCGTACAAACTACCGCGTGCAAAATTAGTACGTCAACTTTCCCACTCTTTCACATAGCATCTTCCGTATTGACGTTATTTGAAGAAAGAACGCATACACAAATTTAAAAAAGAAATACGCACGTCATTGCTTCTTTTGTAGTATATTACATATATATCACAATTTTTTGTAATTTTCATTGCTGTAGTTGGGTATTAAAGTTTCAAGATGCTTTCGCGCTTAGGGCATCTATCCATCTGCATTTGTTTTTCCATGCATGGCTTTGCTTCTAGGAAAAGTTGCAACGTTTTTTTTCTTTTCCAATCTATGTTGATAGTTTTTGTATTGCGGTTTAATTCAATGTTCAAATGTGTGTGAGCGGGACGAGGGTTTTGGGGCTGCAGGCTCTCTTTCAGGCTATGTGAGCCTTTAGTCCTGTAGGAATCTATGTACGCAGGTTGTCGGAAAATACACACATGAACATAAAAAAGACACGTATTCTTGATATTCGGTTCATTCCAAACTTGAAAGCAGAATAAAATGAAGACATCACCGGTGTTATTCTCCTTCCATGTTGCATTGTGGCATTCTATAGAGCGTGTTACTTGGTAAAGAAGAAAAAAAAAAGCATGAAAAGAGTAATCACAGAGGTGGTAAAAGTTACACGCGTGAAACGAACGAACTTCTGCCATCACTATCCCAGCCACCGAGGCGAGAGTCACGCCTTGTAGGACACGAGCGGAAACATACAGGGAGGCCCCGCGGTCGATGGCTGCAACAAGTGAAGCGAAAGTGTCCAGCCAACGTCCATATGCGATAATTACGAAGCATTATACCTGCGCCTCGGCACGGAAGGTTTCATGCGTGGTTGCACAATCGGCATGTCGCTCGGCACGCATGGCGCATCGAGTCGGCACGTGTGGCATGCGCTCAACAGAAATCGATACAAAGTTCACCGAAGGATGCCACGCCGACAAAGAAGCGCCCAGAGCGGCACGGGGGAGCAGCCGAGCGGAACGGCCGAGGCTGTGGGCGCAAAGACATAAGCAAAATGAACGTCGGGACAAACCGAAGGAGAACGGAGCCGCAGACCAACGGCGACCGTGGGCTACGGAATGGTCAGCACCGAGCACACAGACGCGCCGGGGACGCGACCAATCACGATAACTGTCCCCTCTGCCCCGGCATTTATGCACGCTGACTGTCGCCCGGCCACTCTCTTAATTCCATTACCGGCTCCGGAGACCGCGAAGGGAGGCATGGGGCTCAGCACGTTGGCCAACTTGGGGACCGTTCCCCCGGCCATGCGTCCACACGCTATGCCCACAACGGGCCGCAACTTAGCCATCCGCCGTCAATGTGTGCCCCATTCGGCAGCCAGTTATCCTGAGTCAGCATCTTCCATCACAATGTCTCCCGCAAAAGCAGCGCCGCATACGTCCAAACAAGCCGAACGAGCCATCGCAGTATAGTGCTTGCGAGTGGTCGTTAGGGCATCCTCCCGACAATCGCAGCGCCCATTCGTTCTGTCTGCAAATAAATAATGGGAAAAAAAAATGAAGCCGAAAGCCAAAAACCAGTGGTTCAGCACGTGCTACGAAGCAATCTTTATATATATTGCCTCGTGAAAACACGTTCCTACAGCAGCCCGACCGAAAACGACGCGTCAGTTTTTCTTCCGATCGACACTCCCCCGTTCGGAGTAAAGTAAACGACGTAATTGCCTAGTATTCTCCGATCGATATCGCATTCCAACCGAACGCTGACGCGGTATCTTCTGTAATCGCCGCGCTCCTTTCGCGCAGCACGTCGGCTCACTCCCGCAAGCAGCGGAGATAAAGCCGAGTGCGCAGGTCCCTTTCCCGTGCAAGGTGGCGCCGTCCCGATGGCTAATTGATCTGCCTATTACAAAGGCTGCCTTTTTACCGGCGCCTTAACTAGTCCACGTCTCGCCGCATGAGTCGTTTCTCATGGGCCGCTAAGCACCCCGCCGCGTTTGCTTGAAGGCAGCACTTACCACGTTACGAATACAGAATGCAAGGGCGCCAGCAGATAAGAGCGGCCAGACGCCGCGCGTGCTTGTGAGGTGTCCTGAACGCTGCTACGTTTTTGTTCTCGAGCCGCAAGGCGAACAGAAACCGTTCCAGTAACAGAATCAACACGAGGCGCCAGAATGTTTTCTTAGCTACAGGAGTGATGGGGAATGCACGGGAAATGGACGTCTGCTGTTGACAGTCGTCAACATCTGTGTTAAATGTCGGGGAAAAAATGAAATGGTGTGCCACCTTCCTTCCAGCGTAGCTCGCGGTGACCGAAGAGAAATGCGTGCAGAATTTTACCACTTTCCCACAACATTGACTATAACAATGTCAACTCGGCTCCTTAATAATTCCCACTGTTGTCTGTAACACTGGTTTTACAGAATTAGTAGAGACCAAACCAGCAAACAACAACAAAGAAAAAATGACATTTTAGGCAAGGCTGAAGTTAAGCCAACGCATTTTTGCAGGCTGCAAGACAGTCAAACTGTACGGTTCAGAGGAAGGAGTCACGCGATGAAGAAGGAAGAAAACGAATGGCGTGGTGACGACAATGAAGTCCCAGTTTGCGGCGGCGATAAGCGAAGGAAATAAACACCCCACTGTGAAGAAACGTCACAATAAGTCTTCCGCCAGCACGGCGGCGACCGAATCAGGGAGGTTGTTCGCCCCCGAAGCTGCGAAGACATGGAGGGGCTGCTTTGGGAAAAATATAGATTAGAAAACAAACATAATCGCAGTCGCCACAAATCCACTCAGTTTTTTTTTCTTTCTCTCTTCTTAGAGCTTTCACTCCCCCGCGACCGAAATGTAGAGAAAGAGAGCGAAATGGAGTAAGCGTCCTTGATGCGGCTTTTTGGTCGGTCACACTACCGAACCAGAACAGAGTGCAGGAAGCCCCAAAGATGACGCAGAGTGGCAAAGCGCCGCCGCCCCCCCCCCCATTCCCCTCACACACACACAAACACACACACACACACACACACACACACACACACACACACACACACACACACACACACACACACACACACACACAGACACACACACACACACACACACACACACACACACACACACACACACACACACACACACACACACACACACACGGTGTGCAGACGAAAAGCATGGGTCTCAGCGGGTGCCTTTCAGTGGTGCCTGTCCCGTTTGTTTTCTTTTGTCAGAGTCCACTTCTAGCTTTCTCGCCTCCCGCTCGACGACCAGGGAGAGCAGCGTCGTCCCCCGAGGTCCCTGGAGCCGCGTCGCATTTCGCCGCTTTTATCGATACTTCGCAGAATTGAATTTCGTGAACCATACGCGTGCTCTCCGTCGCTCCAGGAGCGCGGCACAAAAGGCGGCACCGCTCTCTGGGTGTACCAGCGCCACTGGCCAGTCCGCTGAAAATTCCACACATTCCGGGGCGTAAAAGAGCCCGCCGTGCAGACGGCCGGGTCTAGCAGCGCGGTGTGGGAACGCGCCCAGATGCAGCACGTGTAAGCGCTTTATTGCACGCGGTCGCAGCGCCGGCTCCCGTGCGGCGCCGCGGATGTGGATGCACGGCTCGGAGCACGCGGCGATCTTCTGAATTAATGTCCTGACGTCCTGGCTGTGGCTTTTTGGGAGCGCGGGCGCTGATGATTGTTTTCTTATGCGAGCACTTCCCTCTTCTGTTCTGTTTCTCTGCTCGTTTTGGGGTTTGCACATTCGTGGATGAGTTTTCTGCCGCGGCTCTGCCCCCCCCCCCCCCGAGTTAGCGTTTCTGAAAAGAGCGTTGCACCTAGCTTCAGTTCTCTCTCTTCTCTCTCTTTCTGCAAAATCTGTCTTGCCCATATCATGGTGATGCGAACGCGCTTGTCACCGAAAGCTACAGTTATGCTTAGAAGTGGGTCACATCCAAAGCCAGATCCGGCATACATCGCTGCAAGAAGACAAGCCTCCCTGCCCCGACATTCGCCAAGAGGATAGAGGACATAAGCGAGGGGTTTATATATTACTAACGTGCTACTGTCTAAAACACGAATTCCCGCTTCAAAATACACATGCCGACTAGGCATTTCCCGGTCGCAGCGTTTTATGAAAGTTGTGGGTGTCACCGCAGCCGTCAGCATTCCATATTCCTGTCGACTGGAAGCAAACAGTGCACGCTGGTTCTTTGGTGCGTGGGCCGTAAGAAACGCAGAGAATACAGCGACCCCTGCGCAGGCGGTTTCTTCCAATAGCGACGGGGTCAAATCTGGCGACGCACCCCGATGCCCCAGCTGCTATCGGTTTCCAGGCGGCTGAGCCACCGTGCGCGTTTCGCAATAGTGGCGCGTATGCATGTTTGCACATTTCAGAGTCAGCGCTTTCGGCGCGTGAGCAACAGAGTCAATATTGTACGAAGAACCTCCGCAGAACTTCCCGCTAACCACTGCCCGTCTGGAGCGAGCTTACGTACAAACGCATGCAGGCGCGACGATGCGAAGCAGCGTGGTCGAAGCCGGAATAGCGCAAGCCATCCACGTTCAAGCTGCGCGACTCCAACGCCCGAGTCCTGGGCTTTCACCCAGTTTCGCGCTGCAAGCGGCGGGCTCTCCACCGACGGCGGAATGCGCCGTAAATCTGCCACCGCCGCACGAGGAGGCAGACGCTCTTCCGCGAACAAAACTAAGCTCAGAAACGTGCGCACCGACACGCAGCTGCCGTCGACTCGGCGAGGCCCGCGCGCAGCGCTGCTGTCGCCGTCTACGCGTGCGCGATCGTTGGGTCACGAGACGACGCCTAGAGCAGCTGCTTTCGCGTGAAGAGAACCCGGCGCGGCCAGCTTGTCTCTTAGCATTCAGGTTGAGTTTTGACACGCTGATATATCCAATTTGGTATACAGGACGTAGCCGCACATCTGACATAGTAGCCAGGGAAAGGGTGCAGTCACAGGGGCGATAATGAAATACATCTCACTCGATGCGCCTATGTGCAATGGGTCAAAATATCAAAACTGCGCTCGCCTTCTTCCGTGCTCTGACCGAACTACGCAATCCGGCTAAAAAATGAGGCATGCCCCAGCTATTGCTATATGTGCTATTCGCACAGCTGTATGTGTGGGTATGCTCTATCCGTATAAATTCTTGGCTAGTTAGAAAATAAGAAGAGGAAATTCGAAACGAAAGCGTTAACTGTGGTTGAGTGTTGGCGACGTTGGTGATTAATGATGACGTTCAAGGCTTGAAGCTGTAACCAATAACGCATAGGCACGCGCGTAGCACTATTAGTACGCCACCGTTAGCCAATATTTTTGGGCAACATTGGTTGCAAGAAGCTTTCTTGTTTACGCGCACATTTATCTTGGAAAATGAATCATTAAGAGGTGCGCGTGGCTGAATTACGCAGTTTACGGAGGCTATGTATAGTTACCCTAAACCCCGCCTTTTTTTCGATTAAGATAATAAAGCGTAGGTTATTACCTGTAAACACGCACAATGCTTTGATACGTGTGGTTTAACGTCAAAAAAACCACCATATGATTATGACAGAGAGACGCCGTAGAAGAGGATTGATTGATTTGTGGGGTTTAACGTCCCAAAACCACCACATGATTATGAGAGACGCCGTAGTGGCCGTAGTAGAGGAGCTCCAGAAATTTTGACCACCTGGTGTTCTCTGAAGGTATTTTAGAATTCAATCAAACTTCACGTTTAGAAAGAACCGACATTGATTTTGACGATGGCATAATTGTTTTCGCGGTTGTAGGAGCGGGAGCTTTAGAACAGGCAAAATAAAAGCTTGTCTAGCTCCGTCACCGCGAGCGCACTGAAACTGTGGGCGTGGAAACATACGTCATCTTCGTTTCCTCTAGCCCGGAGCCGTTCTTCACTCCGACGTAAGGATCGGCCACCCACTAGACGTGTTTATAGCCTGTGGTTTAGCTGAGCGTCGATAACAGCCACGTGCAGATGTAGCGTCTCGCGGCAGTTTAGGTATACGGTAGTGCAGGGGGACTGCATTGATTTCGCATTCTTAACGATCGCGAAACTAAGTAAACGCGCGCTCACCCTCCGCTAAATTGACTTCGTAAGCAGAGCGAGAAACGCGTTCCGTGTTCCGAGCGCTACGTGAGCAAGTGTTCTTATCTTCAACCACGGCCTCCATGACTAACCCATGACGTGTCGTTGCCGGAACTAATCGAAGAGGCCACACTTCAGCAGTGCTGATGTTGCAGATGACGCGACATGCCGAGAATGACGTCACCGTGTTCGCTCGGCGGCTACAGCCACTGTTTTTTTTTTTTTCCACTAGACTGTGCCATTGGCGTTCACTTTTGAGAACTCTCACATCGCTTTTCTAACTCAGCAGGGATCAAACTGTCCCTACATGCTCCTAAGTCACTTTTTTTTTTTTTAGAAAAGTGCTTCAGCTTCCCTTTAACATGCACCCAAATCTGAGCACACGGGCCTACAGCCTTCCTGCCTCCATCGAAAATGCAGCCGCCGCAGCCGGGATTTGAACCCGCGACCTGCGGGTCAGCAGCTCAGTACCTTAGGCACTAGACCGCCTCGGCGCGGCACGCACATTATACTTTCGGAATCTTTCTTTTCTTGGCGCCTCCACATAACAAATAACGACCGAGTAATTAATTAGCACAGAGAAATTAAAGCGTACTTGTGCACCGGCACGTACGAAGTACCTCGCTAGTGTACTTCCAGCTGTTGGCGAGTGTGACCCAAGCTCCCTACATGTGCCCCGCATGAAGCTTTGGGACAAGGGCTCCATTTGTCTCAAAAATGTTCGCAGATAATTCGTAACAACCCCGGGCAAACTGCGACGGTGAAAAAAATGTCGCTAGCACGGACTCCTGCGCTGTGCGGAATGTTTCTCCCAAAAAGTCTGGGGGTGGGGAAGAAAAGTAGACCTGTCTCCGTTTCCACCTCACTTTCATTAGGCAAACGCGAGGAAGACCGAATATACGAGGAAATTTATAGAAACACCGATCGTGTCGGCAGTGCACGGGGTTAGAGACTGCGGAATAGTTTTGACCACCTGGGGTGGCTCTACATACGTAACGTGCATGCACTCCTAAATCGAAGTACACGTTTGCTTCTGTAATTGTCACGCCCATAAAAATGCAGCCGTCATTGTCGGGAATCGAACCCACTACCTGCAGTGCAACAAAATCCGCTAAGCAAAGTATACACGCCAGGTCCAAGCGTGATACTTGACCGCCGCACACTATAGTGGTTTCTCTTTTGATGGTGAACAGCTCACCACAAAATGAGCGAAGGGAAAGAGCATCGCTCGTAGGCTCCCAGATAAAACCGTGACACCCCACTGAGTAAGCGCCCTTGGCGAAGTGGGGAATCGCAGAGGACACACCGCGAACGCTGTCGATCGTTGGCCCGTATAACACCGTATCATGAGGCCACGTCACGCTGCAATGTATCCTGCCATCGTACATGGAGAGCATGAAAGGAATATACACGTATCATGCGATAATGTTTGAGCGTTGTCACCCTTCTAATCTCGCCCCCTCGGCAAAAAGGTGCACTGACTCTGTGAGAGTCAAGCTGTCAAGGTACAGCTTATCGTAAATGCAAAGTATACGAACATCACTCACTCGCGATGCATATACAAGACGGATACGCGTTATCTGCGACGAAGAGCGACCGCAGCATGGGTGAACGCATACTTGACCCATTGAGGACCACGGGTCGCATTCGCCGTATTTTCCGTTCGTATAAGTGCACGTTATGCAACGTTGATTGGCCGCTGTCGGGAATGACATTTCCAGTAATAAAATTGACTAAAGCTCTTTTAGATGCGGAGCATCTTATACTCGCGCCTTGTAGTGCGCCGTCTGCGCCGTCCGCACCGCTTCTCGAACATTCGACAGCTGACGCGCGCGCATGCGCCGTCGCGCCGTCGCCCACTCTTCCACCATCTGTGCATCCCTTCCTCCTCTACACACCGCGCGCGCTTCACTCCTCCACCATCTGTGCACCCTTCCTCCTCTACACACCGCGTTCGACATCTACAATTCTCCTGATTCTCCAGTGGACGCGCATGTGGCGTCGCGCTTCGAGAACATTCAACAGCTGACAGTGCATGCGCCGTCGTGCTGTATATATACTCAAGGTCGGCGCTCGCTCGCTCAGTTGCCGCTCGTCGGTTGGTTTGTACGGCGCGTCGACGTCCAAGGTCGCGGTGAAATGAATTCCAACGAATCCACAAACACAATGATCGACGTCCCTTCGACCAGCGCCGCCCTTTCGCATACGTGTGTACGTGTTCACTCATTTAACACCCCCTCCTACAACCACGTTAACCAATTTAGCCATCGACCCAAGTAAGTCGCAATTTAACACCCCATTTCACAACCACGTTAACCAATTTAGCCATCGACCCAAGTAAGTCGCACTTTAACACCTCGTTAACCAATTATATGGTCCGCATCCTCCTCAGTGTTCCCCCGAGGGAAGCTGCAGGCAATTTTTTTTTATTCACTTAGCGTAAGAGTTTTTGAGAGTGCGGCCCCAGTTTTTCTTCGGCCTTTTATCTTTTTTTCCAAACGAATAAAACAAAATCATTTTTCAAATTTTCACATAAAATTTGCATAAATAACTCATAATCCTTTAAAAACAACCAATTCGGCGACTGAAATATCCGTACACGGGGGCTGTGTGGAGCTGACGTTTCTACAAGCGGACTTGTCTGCCTCAAGGCTAGAGCAGAACTTAATTACGTCAGCTCAAAGCAACCCCTGCTTACGGTTTTTCATCGCAAGCTTGTATATTCCCCTTCCTACCGTTTTTTTTTTTTGGGGGGGGGGGGGAATTTGGCGACTGAGACATACTAGAACGAAGGATAAAACTTCAAATGAAAAAACGTGAGGCGCAACGACTGTGACCATTTATATATCGCGATACATGAGGCATGATGAACCCACGATGACCACTAAGACAATACACGAACTTTCTGTTTATACATCGACCACCTAAATAATCGTTTTTTTTTTTGTAGCAAATATCATTCGCACATTGGTCCTCATAAGCGAACACAGGGACACTTATCGTGCGCAGTTAAAGAAAAAAAAAGCCTGACGAGTTAGCGAGCAGTCATTGCATTAAAATAATTACATGCATAAACAAAAATGGGATCAGAACGTACATAGAAAAAAGGCTCTTTCGCGGAGTGTAAAACTAGATTTATCATTACGTAACCACATACAAAAACAAACTTTTCAGAAGCAACGTCAAATCGTTTAGTGAAGCCATGGCGTTCACGTTAATGATATTAAGGGGGGAAATGTACATTATTTCTAATATGCGTAAAACATGTAGAACGTGGGCGGCACACGAGATAGGGACAAGCGCTCGTCGCTCGTTCGTTAAATTAAGCGTTGGCTCGTGGCGCCCTCGTGCGACTGAACCTGGGCGTGAGTGCACGAAAGCTAGGTAGAATGGCGGCTATGCAAGGAATCTGTATATATAAAGGAGCTTTCAAAAAGAAAAAAAAAAACGAGAAAACGAGGCCCCTCGGTGTAAGCTCAGAAAACACAGCACCGCATGACCCGCAATGCTTTTCCTGCGTAAGTTTTAGTATATGGTCAGAGTGTCAAGCAGCACCAATATCACTCGACATTTACTCCGAGCGCTACACTCGCAGTTTTTGCGCGCCAGAAAGGACGAATCGTTTAACGCCAGCATTCCTGTAACTGCAATTACTGTTATCCATACATATAGAAAAAACAGACTGGAAAGTTCAGAAATTTAACACTACGCTCGCGTTTATTTTTGAATGAATTCAAAGCAATTGCATCAACGAATCTCGGACCGTTGGAGACCCACGCGACGAGAAAGCGGGCGACGCGGCGTCGATGGTCGAAACGTAACGTCCTGCAGGCAACGCTGCCACCATAAAACTTGGGAGCCCCGAAAGCACCACCACGCAGGGCGTGTAAAAAACTTTTGTCATAAAGTTCGTATGGCCCGGTCGTCGGATTACGATCGAGTCTAACCACGGCCGGCAAGAGACAGCGATTAATATTAACGAGCCAAACTAAAACTGAAGCTCGCTGATTGGAGAAAACATGCATACGCTTGGAACCAATCAATAAGCGCGCGGGGGGGGGGGGGGGGGCTCTAAAAAAAGGGATAGATTATCAAATGCCGGAAGCGCATTTCCATCCTCGGATTATCTTTACGCCGTTCCCCTCACCACCATATTCATACGTTAACGCTAAGAGTCGTGCAGATTCAATTTTGCTGCTGCTGGTGCTGCTATATGCGGAGCGATGAATTTTGTGTAGCCGTGTGTGTCATTCACAAAGCCTAACGAATCAATATGCGTTAAACGGGAAATCACTCGTCTGCCATTACAGCATGGGATGATAGTTTTCAAAATATTAAGCACTCATGCAAATAAAACGAAGAAAAAAGTTCTAACATGCAGGCATTTAACAGTGAAAGCAAAAGTATACAAGAAATAAGAAGCTTGCAATCGGCCTATTCTGAGAAATGTCACAATTAGTTGTTGGCACAGAGTCCGACGCATTTATACCGTGCATGGTTCAAACGCTTGTTGCACAATTTCCACTTTAAGCGCATGACATATTGAACAGGTTGCCTCGCTGAAATTAGGTTGTCATTTCATCTAAAACACCTTTACACGGACTCCCCATCATATATATATATATATATATATATATATATATATATATATATATATATATATATATATATATATATATATGCTCAACTTGCGCGCGTTCTCCGGCGCGTGTTTACGTGATGCGTGCGCACGTATATATGACGGTGATTAATGTCGTCGATCGCTAAGCTGGCCGGTCGCCATGTCACTGATTCCAAAGTCACTTGCCGGGTTTAGAGGTAACGCACCTTTTTACCAGCGCCTGGCAACTTCATTCGTACGGCGGCGGCACGTTGATCGATGAAGCATGATATACACAGTGTATATATACGCACAAGGTCAACGGTCTGATCAATCGGCAGCTACCGAATGAGCCGACCTTTTATGGCGCTCAAGCGCGTGGGATGTGAGAGCCGGTTTCACGACAAGCGGTACAACCAAAGGAGGGGTCAAGCCTTTCAGCCGAGACCCGGAAGAAGAGCAAAAGCTGCAGGGAGGTCGAGTGCCATTCCACGCAGACAGGTGCGTTGGTAAAGTATATATATATACGCAAGAGCAGCGGGCGGCCTATCCCGGCCGCCGCGGGGCGCAGGTATACGCCGTCACCGAGCGCCAATAACTGGGAAGAGACCAAGCTCTGAGTCACGCCACGGGCCCGGGGTCGGGTGAACATCACCGGGGCTTGGGCATTCCCAGCTGCCGCGGACGGGGCGCGGAAATAAAGAAGCATGACGACACCGCAGGGAAAGCCCCGATCACGAATCTTCATCCCGGCGGCGCCACATCCGATCCCCGGCCGGAGGGTGCTCTGGCACCGAGCACGTCTCCGCGTGGCTCCGAGTCACGATGGAGGCCCGCGCACCAGCGTGATTCACGCGGCCCTGAAAGGGGAGCGCCGCACCTTCGATTTCGGCGACGTTTGGTCCCGCTTGCGAGTGCCGAGCGTAAATAAATAAATACGTAAATAGACGACACCACCAAACATTTTTATCTTCCACCCGGCCGTGCGCCGGCAGCGTCCTTCCTTCGCAGCGCAATTTCGCAATCCCAGAGGGGAAGAGCCATGGAAGTTTGTGTGTGCGCACACACAAAGAGCACCGACATAAACCGCGAAAGCCTCTATATTGGCTAACTTCCCGAAAGGGCATACAGTTATTTCGCATATGTATAATATAAAGAGAAGGGGAGCGAAAAAGAGAAAGGCACCAAGCTCTCCGGATGTTTCCTTCCAATGCATTGAGAGCTTCACCTGGACAAGACAGAAATCCCCCTTGAAGCTGCGTAACTTGCGTTAGTTGCGATAAAACCAGCAAACACAAACATTCGACTATTATGGTATGCATCTTGTATAAACGGTGCAGCACATACATCCAAAATTTAGCTGCCTGTGCGCAGGACGAAGTTAAGACCGGTCTGCGTACGTAACCCTCGAGCTTCGCAGTGAACTGGCGCGACACCCTTTATTGTGGTTCCGCACGGGCGATCAACAGGAGAGTGTCCGGAACAAAGCACCGTTCAAAATCCTGAGCATTGGGGCAAGAGCCAATGTTGAAGAAATAAAAAGCAAGAAAAGAGAGGTTCCTCGACAGCGACGTACGGCCGGTGTGTATACTGTGCATACGCGCGGCTGTATACGACAACCTGTGCGGCGGCCAGCTAGCTCGCTTGCCCACCGTTTCCTTCGGGCCCATCCGGCGGCAAGGCGCGCAATCTACCCAATCGCGGGAGACATGAATCATTCATGGGATTTGGCACCATATGCAGCGAGGGAGGCATATACCTCATCGACGTATACGCAGCAGAGCCAAGCGCACAAAAACAAGGAACCGTCGAGATGGAAAGAAGCCGAGCCGACCGCAAGCATCGCCTCCCACACCGGCGCATTCGCTTTACACTGCCTGAAATCAGCTCTGCGGGGAGCCTGCGATGGGGCGAAAAAGAAGGAAGGGGTAGCGGAGAAACAGCTTCACAGCGAAATACAGAGCGGCTCGCCAGGGGGAAAGAGAGAGAGAGAGAGAGAGAGAGAGAGAGATAGAGAGGCTTCGTTTTTGCATTTCTAACGCGATCTCAGGCGCCACTGAAGCGGCAGGCTTCTCAAATTTTCGTTGCCAAAAGGGACAGGCATGCTCGGCCAGATCTCTCGGTGCCTCGGTCAAAAACAAAACCGACGATCTTCATGTCTCCGCTCGCCGCGTACAGAGTATGCGACGCGCGTGCAGCTGGCTGGCCATATAATTGCGCGAACGAGGGCAGGTGGAAAATTTCTGGTCATCCACGTGTAGGGTAAAAAGTATATATCATAAGAGCACAACCGCGGTAGCGAAGGAGGCAGGTAGTAAAAATATATACCACATCTTTGTGGCCAGTATGGCGATGCAATAAATATGTATGCACATCGAATATGAACGGCACAAGATAATTCTTGGAGAACGACGACACAAAAAAAGGGGGGGGGGGGGAATAAGGGGACGGAGATTTATGGTCTCGATACGAGACACCGATATTGCGTACACCATTATTCAAGTTGTAAATTTAATGGGCATGAAAAAAAAAACATGCTGTTTTCCAGGCAACAACATAAGAAAGTGCCGGTTACGTGGAAGGAACTGATATTAAGAGTCTACCATATAGGCACCCACTGGAGAACGCACTGAAAATTTTTTCGACCATCCGCTAATTTTAATGCTCGTGACATATCATCAACCGTAATATTGCGCAAAGAGAAAAGTTACGACAATCCTTATACAATAGTTTCCGTTTTGCCCTCAGTTACGCCAGTTATTGCGGCAAGATATCAGTGCACCTCACTGGGCAACTGAACTGTACCACTCCAGGCACTTACCGGAGATTGCCATAGACGCGAAAAATGACATAACTAATAGTGACGGCTTAGGGACTGAAAGCTGCGCATGGGCACAATGAATCCGGGTTGACTTTGGATGTGATAATCTAACCTGCTTACAAAGCATGCAGTTATTTATGTTTTTTACATCGCCCGACAGCGTATATTAATGTGGTCACCGCGACCATGAGAATCGAACCAGCGGCCTCGTGCTTCTGAAAGGTCGTTCCGTTTCTTAGGTCCTCCACTTTACTGCAGAAAGATCGACAAAGTGAAACGATACGAGCGCCCAACAACCGACACACACTCCTCCATCTTTCTTGCAGAAAAAAAAAGAAAGAAACGCCATATACCAACAAGCCCCGATCGAAACCTCCTCCTCAGGAGAAAGCCATTCTTCGGTATCAAGCAGACGCCCTTGTAATGAGTGTACACAAAAGCGACCGGCACGCACTTTTTCTATTTTCTAAACTGACGAACACGTCGGTACCGCTTCTATCCGAGCCGATGCATCCGCATATATCCGACGTGTTCAAGTTCGGCGCTCCGGCCCCGTTGCGAGCCCGATGCGCCGCTCTAAATTAACTCTTCGCTCGAATTGGAAAGCGCCGAGCTGTAGAGAAGCGCCGGGAGGGCGCCAAAGGCGGATGCCACTGCCGCTTTGCATGCAAGAGCGGCCGCAACGAGGTGCACGCGCAGCGACGGCAGGGCCGGGTGCATAAATTAACGCCACTCGTTCTCCGCCCCTTCTTTCTCAAGCCAAGCGCGTTCCCGAACTGCGAATACTACGACTACTACGACGACTACTACACTACTTCCAAGGCGCCTCGAGCACACTTTCGCCGCCCTCGAGGTCGAACTTGCGGCCGAAGGCTGAGACGGTTTTTTAAAGCGCGCTGTTCTGCAGGCGGCACAGGGAAAAGAGCTGCCATCAGTACACCCCACCAAGAAGGATTCCCAAATGAGTCTGGGCTTTTTTTGTCCTCCAATGCCACTGAACACACGCAGGCCGACAGGACATTAGAAACGACGGCAGAAATTCGCGCCTATTTGTTCGAAATGGCATTACAGATGCAGGAAGCAAATAGCCTCTCTCTATCTCTCTCCATTTTAAACTTACTGCACGCACGTATATAAACCCACGTCCTTTCTTCCTCCCGTTCATCCCTAAAAGTAGTAAGAAACCTCACAGCTTTCGCACTCGGTATTAGTTATATATGTTGTCACCCTTGCATTTAAAAGCTGGAGTACCTTGCCTTTCGATTAACTCTTGAAAAGCGTGCGGTGCGTAGAGACACAACTGACTCTTAAACGCTCTTACCGCGGTGACCGTGGCAATCATCGGCAATGTTTTGCTCATCAAAGTATATAAAGGTACTTCAAAGTATGAAAAAATAGACCCAGGTAGCAATAGAAAAACGCAGTTAATTCGGATTAATTCATTAACGATTGCGTGTTGCACGGCAAAATCAGGAGGACATGCGTTGTCTACGAGAAATAGCTGTATTTCGACAACCGCGTAGTTAATTGGATCTACAAATGGCATTTAGACCGCAAGAAACGACCTCTGGAAGTAAAGAACGAGGGCCGATATATATATATATATATATATATATATATATATATATATATATATATATATATATATATATATATATATATATATATGTGTGTGTGTGTGTGTGTGTGTGTGTGTGTGTGTGTGTGTGTGTGTGTGTGTGTGTGTGTGTGTGTGTGACATACGGGGGCAAACGGTCATTCATAAGTTATTTACAGGGTTTGTTTGGCGGGAATCACTCGACGTTGAGGGTTCGATTACCCATTCAGAAGCGGGTGAAATACAAAAACAGCCCTACAGACTCAGCTTTAGGGTAATGCCTGTAAATCCCAGATGGTCAAAATGAATCCCGATTCTCCCACTGCGATGTGCCTCATCGTCATATCGTAGGCATGAAACGTAACACTCCAGGAATTAATTTGATAGATAATGACACCCTTGCTGCGTAGGATCATTGGAGAAGGCATCACACGAGAAAGAAAAAAAAGCTTGGTGTCGATCAAGATGACTCGGATGTTGGCAAGTTCAACAGAAATCAAACGGAGTACAAAGCTCGTTCCCGTCACACTGACAGGTGCTGAACGATGCAGGTGTATTACAGAAAACAAACAAACAAACAACATGCAAAGACACGTTGCGTGCGTAAAAAAAGACGCTCCACGGCTTGGTGAAATGGGAGGCGCCTCTTGGGGGGTCGGCGTCACACTTGGCGACGACAACGCGGAAGAGGGCTCCATCGTGTCATTTGAAAGATTAAGGGCAATCGGGAAATGGGTTTTAATTCGCTTAAGGAGCTTCCGTGAGCTCTAGCAGCGAGGCGCAAAGGGAGCAGCAACGGCTGCTGCCGCGCCGGAAGCAGGGCGCCTCTGGACGGAGAAACACCAAAACGTAGCCGGTTCGAAGCGAAGCCGCGAGCGAACGATGGGGTCGGCGGCCGAGGGTGTACACGGCGACGTATGAAATTGGCGCCATCCGCTTCGGTCGTCCCCGCAGCGCCAACTGCAATGCCTGAGCGCGCAATTAAGCGCTGCGCCATGTTTCTTACAAGGCGTGCGGCGGAACAGCGGGACGTTCCTTGGCGCGTCAGGCGAAGGCAGCCCAGCGCGACGCAAAGGCGAGACCCAGCGCTTGCACCGCGTTCGGAGGAGAGCGCGAGAGCACTGAAGGGGAAAAAATATGGGACAGCCCGACCTCGGAGGGTCGGGTCGGGAATTTCCGGTAGCGCAAACATTAAAACTGTGCGAACATGCTGCCCGAAGCAGCTGAAGAACTTCGGAGTTTAACTCTCTTGACATACTTGAACCTCTTAAAGCAGAAGAAAGGGGAACGGTGAGGAATTCGCGACATATGTTTGACATGGTCGCCCCCTTCGGGGCGAGAGCGAGCGAGTGAAAAAGAGAAAGAGAGCGACGAGGGAAATGAGAAAGAGACGAAAAGAAACATCACTTTGATCAAGCTCGAGGAGGTGGGTAGGTCCTTGGTGTATACGAAGGAAGCAGGACGTTCTCATGAAACATTAACTAGCATAAGCAGACCAATCTTGTGCGCAACTCCTCACTGGGAGTGGGAGGAAAAGAGAGTAGTGCATAGGTAAGCTCATGAGGTACGTATATGCGTGCTTCAGTCCAGCCATGATGTCATTGGAAACGTGCTTAACTGGCTTCCTTAGCACCTGTAGCAGTTGTGCAGCATGTCCTATATACCTATACACAAAAATATATATCGGTTGTCCATGCCCCCAACGGCCGAGTGATACATTCTTGTACTGAATTGCGCAGTACTTTTTTTTCTTGTAGTGCATTGTAGAGAACTTGAACAGCGGTTTACTGCTGAACGCTTCAGGAACAGAAAGAAAGGGTAAAATATAAAGGACCCTTTAACTGTTTCCACGCGGCAGTGATAACAAATGCGGCCTATATTAGTCGAAAGGACGAACTATAGGCGCCGCAAACGTTTGAATAGATGGCCATAGGGCTGTCCGACGCGAAAATTCCTATCAAAGTCAATGCCGCGCTAGTGCCACAAGGATGCGACCTGCGGCTGAAACCGATGATTCAGTGTCACACAACGAAATGCGGATTAGAATAACCAACAGGACAAGCTCGTATACTGCCGCTACGAAACAGTGAGGCAAAGCAGAGAGCAAAATTTTGATACCTATAGACTTCGAACAAAACACGGCCAGGGAATTGCGTTGTACTCTTGGGAACCTACACGGGGACGTGTGCACGCGCATATCGGTGTTACGTTCAGTTCGAAAACGCCCCCCCCCCCCCCTTTCCCCCTTCACTCGAGCTGAGAGCCTGCCTATAGAGCACCCATCGAACATTGTCACAAGGAACGAGAGGTCGCTTCCGACATTCTCTTCTCGGTCGACCCGAAAGACGCCCTTATTTCCTCTTCTCGGACGATCAGCCGCACTCTCTTCAGAGGGGGCCGCATGAACCAACAGAAGGGAAGCGGCGACCTTAGCTTGTTTCATTCTTTTTAGCTTCTTTTCTGCGTTCCCCCTTCACAGCTCTTTTGCACCGGTTGACGTGAAAGGGAAAATATTTGCATCACAACGGAGTCGTCCGCATTCCTTCCCCACCTTCAATAGCGTTCTTCTGATCCCCCCTCCCCACCCCCAAGAATAATAGCAGGCCTCCCTCGAACCACAACTGCACCGAGGCAACCTCAAAGGTCCCTTACGTAAAGTGACAAGCTCAACAAATGAAAGAACAAATAAAGAAAAAAGGGACAACGGAGTTTGCCGAAGAGAAATAGACGTTAAGAGAGGAACTCAGGATAGAAATCGTGGAGGGCCATGAGCAGGGGGGAGGAGGAATGGGGACATAGAGCTACGCCATTTTAGGCACCTCGCCGCATCCCCTCGCACTCCTCCCACGCAGCAAAGTGCAATGAAAAATAAGAATCCCGAGGTCGTGAAACAGTGAAGGTTTCCTACGCGCGCCTATCTCTTTCTTATCGCCCACGAGCAAGCGGCCGTGTGATGTAAGAAAAAAGAAAGTACACACATATATAAAAGACGCTCAACGACACAGGCGGCAGCAGCAGTAAACAGAGGGCGGCACTCGGGAGAGCGTCTGGAGACGCTTTCAAAAGGGTCTCACGATAGGGCCCAGCACGCAGGCAAGAGGGCGCGCGCGTTATCGAGAACGGCAGCAACATGCGCACGGAGAGAGAGGTCGGGGGAGCGAGAAAGGCGCGCGCAAACAAAAGCAGAGATGGCGATGCAACGTAGACCCGGTCACACGATTATGCGCCCCCTTCAGCGCTCGGCGACGTAGGCGCGAATCGTGACATATAAAATTTGTTTACACTTCTTTCCTCGAGTACATTTTGAAAGAGCGTTGAGAAATATGAAATAATAAACGAATAAAGCTAAAGTGGTGGAAGAGAAAGGCAGGATCGTAGAGAGCTCCTCTCGCCAACGCCGTCGGCTGGAGCGCAAACGGCAGACACGTCTCGAGGCAGACGAGTGCCGACGATGCCGGGAGACGCCGACCCAATCGTGGAACCCGTAGTCACAGGCCGAGGAAGGAAACAAAAGTCAAATGGAGCACGATTGAAGAATAAGAAGAAACATAGCAGGGCCAGACAGCAGAACATGCGGAGAAGAAGCATCGGGATACCCCGCCATCTTGAAATGACAGCACTCCCCGAGGCGCGGGAGATGCTTGGCAATATCGAGAGAAGAACCGGACGGGCCCTTTATGTGCTGCGAGCTCTGTGCGCCCCTTTTCGGGCTGCTGTACTCGGGTTTATTTGGCAGCACGCGAGCGTTTGAACGCCATGGAAGAAGAAGAAAAAAAGAGCGGAGGAAGGGGGAGTCGGATCTTTTAGAGATGGGCTGTGCTCCATCACACGCCGAAGGCCGCCTTAGGACCGGACGCGGGTCCATTTTTAAAGCAGGACCCTGGCCCGAATGTTCCTCCCATTGGTCAGCGAAACGCGCACAGTCATGGCTGGCTGTTCGCGAAATAATTCAGCCTGGATCGCCGAGCAGCCACTCGCGACTCGGTAAACGACGCCTCCTGGTCGAGCAGCATGTGATCGTCGCCAAAGAAGCGACGCCTGAACATGAAGCGAGTAGTCTTCCCCAAAACAGCAACAGAAATCCACCCAAACAAACCGCTGTACTGCCAGCGATTTCGCAGCGCAGCAGAACAATTGCTGGGACTGCATTTTTACGTTTGTGGTCCCGTATCGCATATGGTGCATGTGGTGCATGTTCGAGGCCTACCCCGGCACCCAGGGTACTATATTTTACCTGGAATTCTTAATCGTTCATCTGCAAGCAATTTTGCAGGCCACTCTTATCCCAACACTGCCTGGAAGCGTGCCCTTAATATCGAGCCTGACGGCACAACGACATAGTATCACTTGAGCCACCGCGATGGATGAAAACGTTGCGCTGACTATAGCACTATCAAACGTGTGTTGTGGTATATTGGTCAGTTGGGACTATGAGGAAGAGCCAATGCTGAATTTCTGACTTCATCGAAATCAAGTACATGGCAGAACAATAAACAAGAAAGCCAGAATTGAGCCCAATCGAATGAGCCAGCTTTACACAGATTACTCTGGCAGAAAGTGGGGAGCCGTGCGTTATATACAGTGTATGAACTCGAATTGTACTCTCTAGACTTCACCCCCGAGCGATGGAAAGGACGGAAGGTTTCGCTGCTTGTTTTGGCAAAAAAAAAAAAAAGCAAGCAGCACGCCAGAGGTGGAAAACAAATGAGAAAGGAAAATAGAGGGGGAAAATCAAAACGGCGACTGAAGAAGCGCAGGCGATTGTGTACCAACTTGCTGGATTCTCAGAAGGCGCGGCCCACGGCGTCATTTCGGACTCGGTCGATGACTCGCGCAGCCCAAAGAAGCGACGCAATCTTCAAGGATGCAAACAAACAACAGAATACGCCGTTTCCATCCCGAAAGAAATCGCAAACAATCATCCGCGCTTGTGATTCTGCAGGACTCAGTGTCGCCGACTCCATTGCTCGATCCCCACGCAATCTCAGTCCCCTCCCCCTTCCATTGCCGATTTGCCCCGCTTTCTATTTATTCTTTATGGATATCCCTTTTCAGAGACCGAAGGGTTCAGTCGGAAAGAGCCGACCCAAACCGAGCAGGATAGACGGTATTTGACGAATCAGTTGACGATTATAGAAAACGTACGGGTAGAGAGGGGGTTGAGAGGTGAGAAGAGGGTCTTGACACGTCATTACAGAGGGCCGAGAAAAAGGAAATTGCCTCCCCCCCCCCCTCTTTTCACCGTGACCGCGCAACACGTTGAGCAAGCACGTCGCGTCCTTGATAGCGCGCCAAGGTCAGCGGAGGTCTCTCCCACCTGTCCGGAATTCTATGGGTCTTCCGCACACATGGTCGCACGTGGAGGCTCGGCCGGAAAGGGCGGGAGGAGAACGCACGGAAGAAAAGCGAATCGGCGGGACGAAACAAACGCGTCTCTCCCCCGGGCTGAGTCACGCCCGCCAAACATTCGTGTCTCATGCAGATGGCCGTCTAGTTGCATAGCAACTGTTTGCGGCCCCACGCGTCCACTATGCGTCATCGTTCGGACGACGAGTATACACTCTAAAAAAATATCGAGTAAAAAGGGTGTCTTTTTGTCCCCCAACAATACTCGTCATCAAGCTTGCGTGCGCTTCCTTTCTTGAAAACGCTGGCCAATTTCCTATCGAGAATGCAATGCAACCCTGATAATGGCCATGTCGATCGTGACCGGAATGTACCGGGCGCGGGGCGATAGCGCAAGAAATGAACGCAATATAGATGACGATTATTGTTGTGGGACAAAAAGACACCCTGTTTACTCGCTCTTTTTTTAGAGTGTAGAGATACTGAGAGAAAGACAGAGAAATGTGGTAAAACGAGAAACTTACTAAAATACAAGCTTCAATTTTTTTCTTCGTCAGCACCTAAAAAAGCTACCCAGATGAATACGTCCACGTGCGCTAATCGGGTCGCCCCGCATTTCAGTTACAACCACTTGCAAGCAACACAAGAAATAAAGAAGGAGGAGAAACATAAAAGCATGGCTGGGAGGTTACCCAACCTGGTTCGCTACCCTTCACAAGAGAAGGAGAAAGAGGAATCGCTAGAAAGGAGAAGATAAAAGTCACTGCCACCGCCGACAAAGCAAGAGTTCCCTGCTTCAGGTCACAGATGTTCAATCAGCCCGGTAGCCTTAAAAAATGGTAGCAGCCTTTTCATTCATTTTCGCAAATGCGATGCGAAGCCCCATGTATACCAAGATCTTGTAGCTGGCGAGGGTTACCCTTTAGGCGATCTACAATTGTAAGGAGGTGAATCCTTTCATTTACAAAGGACAGGCAGTAGCGCAGTAAAGGTGCTACTGCCTGTCCCATATCGCATATGGTGCATGTTCGAGGCTCTGTCGCAATCGATAGCACCGATTGCGACAGAGCCGTCGCAATCGGTGCTATCGGCCACTTGAATGTTGAACGAATATTTCTCAGAATTGCACCTCCTCCCCTCCCCCACCTCTATGAAGCCCCGGTTGTGGCAACTGCGCTCCAAGCATTCAAGTCGAAATCCTTCTAGTATGGTTCTAAAACGCCAGAGAGGCTATTATGTTTGCCGCCGAAAATGAGAATAAAGCGGGGAACTCCAGAAAATGTGTTGCTTCAATTTGGCGTTCAACGGGCCTTCACTTCAGCGTTGTGTTCCTTCTGCAGATGTTTAAGGTCGCAAAGGATATGTTGCAAAAAGGCAACATCGTTGACGCAGGAATAACGATGACGTTGTCTTTGGAACACCTAAACCCGAGAAGGTGACGCTCTTGACAGTATATGGACGAGTAAAATGACAGTGAACCAAACGCGAGGAGTGGAAAACGCAGAAGAAAGAGTGGCCCCACGTCACCATCTCTTCTGGCGCAAATACCTAATATATCGATTGAATACGATTCTTTTTTTTTTATATGTGGAAGATATCTGAAGGTTCAGCTAATGCTCAGCTGCAATTATTGTAAAACATAATGAACGAAGAGCGACAGCAAGAAGCGTACGGGAAACGCCACCACCAAACATATAATGTGAACCGGAATAGATGGTTGATTGCGAAAAGCCGCAGCACTTTGGTAATGACTTACATCCTATTTTATCCCCAACTGAAGGACGAAGCCCTTTATCATGTCTCTAATTACTCGCGCGTTGCGTCAGCCGACTCCATCATATACGCCCCGCAAATTGCCTCAGTTTTTGTCACGCCACCTATAAAAAGCAGATCTGCCATCCTCGACCACGGCACCCGTTCTGAAACTCCGACCGATGGTTATCTTCTTTACGTATAACGTGGCCTACCCATCTCCACTCCCCCGTCTTAATATCTAACACACAATCGCCTACAGCGGTTTGCCCTCTAATCCACGCAACTGCTTTGCTCTCTCTCTCTCTCTCTCAACGTTATGCACACGTCATGTTCCGGTCCATCGCTCGCTCCTCGGCCCAAAGCCTCATCTCGGGTTCCTTAGTGATCCCCTAAGATTGCGCCGCATGTGCTCGTACATAGAGTTTGGACGAACCAGTTGTGCACGAGTCTCTTCGCGATGATATTTTGTAAATTACCGTTCACGACTTGTAAGCGCCCTCGCCACAAGCTCGGTCCAACCCACATTGGTTCGTCGTAAATATCCTGCACTCGTGAACCGGGTTCACTGAGAATACTTGACCTAGACAAGCAGCTTGCTGTCTGCAGTTTTGAGCAGTTTACCCCAATCGTAAAACCATCGTTTACTGGTAAGACTATTAATCGCCGTGTCAACTGTTTGCGTGTACTGAAGACCTTACCGGTTTAGGTTTTCAGTCATTTTGTATAGCAATCTCCAGCATTTCCGAATATGAAAGTGTGTGCCATGTAAACGCAACAGATTATTGTGACAGTACACGTAATTTTGCCTGATTCTGAATTCTTGAGAGCGTAAGGTTGGAGGCTGTGCCTCCTTGACGACAATTTCCTTACTCAAATGTGTGTGTGTGTGTGTGTGTGTGTGTGTGTGTGCGTGCGTGCGTGTGTGTGTGTGTGTGTGTGTGTGTGTGTGTGTGTGTGTGTGTGTGTGTGTGTGTGTGTGTGTGTGTGTGTGTGTGTGTGTGTGTGTGTGTGTGTGTGTGTGTGTGTGTGTGTGGAGCAAAACTTTAGTCCAACCTTGTCCCACATCAGGCGTAACCAGCAGTATCTCCCGAAGAGTATATTAGATGGCGCTGTCTCATAGAAAGTGCATGCAAACTGCAGTTCAGTGAGGATATTTTAGATGGCGCTGCATCGCTACTCTTCGAGTGGCTGCTGCGCGGGCTGTGTTTGGGTGCGTGGGGAATGAGTGCCTCTGTGTCTCCTGGATCGTCGCCGTTCGCGTCGGATCGTTGTTCGGGCATGGACGAAGCGGAGCAGCGGGCGCGGAGGGCCACGGCCGCTCGTGCTCCTCGCCGCCTGGGTGGGCGGGAATCGAGTGCCTCTCTCAGTCTCCTGGATCGTCGCCGTACGTGTCGAATCGTCGGTGGCGCACAGCCGAAGCGGTGGGTGCGGTGGGCCGCGGCGGATCGTGCTCATCGCCAGACAGAGAGATATACAGACAGACACACAAACAAACAGACAGAGACGGGCAGAAGCATGGCAGAAGCATGGATGGATGGACGTTTCGCTCCAATCATCATCATGCACTCTGTGGATATGCTGATAATTTTGGGGGGTGAAGCTCCCCTTAGTCTAGCCTTGTCCTGCTTCAGGCGTAACCAGACAGACAGACAGACAGACAGACAGACAGACAGACAGACAGACAGACAGACAGACAGATAGACAGACAGATAGATAGATAGATAGATAGATAGATAGATAGATAGATAGATAGATAGATAGATAGATAGATAGATAGACACGGAGAGACAGACGTACAAACGGATAGACAGACACACGTACAGACAGACAAACGAACAGACGGACAGGCAGACACACGGACAGGCGGACAGACAGAAAGATGGACAGAAAGACGGACAGACAAACGTACATGAAGACGGCCAGACAGACGAACGGACGGACGCTTCGCCCCACTCATCGTGATTCCCTCCATGGATATGCTGTGACTCTTCTTATAATTCTTTTTCTTCGTATTTTTAAGAATTCCCTTAGCTGTGAAGTGCCTGTATATCTTTTTGATAAGCTATTAAAATATATGTCACCTGTTGACTGACTATGTAATGGCTTCATGAATGCTGATTGTAGCGTCGTCGGGGTAGATTGGGGTGGGATGACCAAGATCAGGCAGGTCATGAAAGCAGGACGTCCATTTAGGAAACTTGAAAAAAAGGATTTATTTGCATTCAAAGAAAAGTTAACTGGTCATCGTTGTTCCCCCTTCTCCCTCTATCTCGGTCCATCAGTCCACTTCACGAAAGGCAGGGGCGGCCCGCAGTAAGAGGGGGGGATCAAGGGGGTGAATCGTCCACCCGGAACCCGACTTCCCCTCAGCTCTATGCTCAGTTGTTCCGGGTGGACCCATCCCTCCAAGAAGCAGCGACGAATCTTTCGTTCCCCGAAACCGCCGCCGCATTCCGCAGGGCCCAGCCGTGGCGCCAGCGCACCGTCCCGCGACACAATGGTCAGCCTCAACAGTCGCTGCGTTCGCGGAACTGAGTGGCGGCGACATCGCGCTCGCCTCGAAGACGTCACTGGCAGCGGGACGCAACAGACTCCTCCGCCGCCGAAAGACTCGACTCGAGGGTGGCCAACTGTCGGGTCACCTGAAGCGTCGAGACGACATGTGCAAACACTCGGCCTCTCTGGGCCTCAGCACTCGCATCACCAATAACCCTGTTCCAGGGATACACAACACAAGCACACACACTCTGGTCGGCGTGCCCGAGCGACACGCCCACCGGACGCCAAAACTGCCATAATTTTACCCCATGATTGCCCTCTCTTTCTTTCTTTTTTTTTTTTTTTTTGTGGTGGTCAGCCCTTGGAAAAAAATCTAAATGCCGTGACCTCAGCCGCGATAGAAACACATCAGTAAAAAAGAAACAGCAACAAGAAAATCAGTGTTCGACTCTAAAATCCACGGCTCAGTCCATCGGCGTTCTTATTCTGGTTCCCCTTTCTATATTTGACCTCGAAGTTATACTCCTGTAGTATGAGGCTCCATCTCAACAGCCTCCCGTTTTTATTGGACATTTGCTTCAGCCATGAAAGCGGGCAGTGGTCAGTCTCGACCGTGAATTTTGTGCCTTGAATATAGCATCCTAGTTTTTGAATGGCCCACACAATGGACAAACATTCTTTCTCCGAGGCACTGAAAGCCTCTTCTCGGGGAGTCAGCTTCCGACTGAGATAGAGCACCGGATGCTCTTCACCTCCCTCGTTAAGTTGGGCCAAGACGACACCTAGACCTCGGTTGCTGGCGTCGCATTGGAGAATGAATTCTCGGCTAAAGTCTGGCGCGACAAGCACGGGCCGAGAAGACAAAGCTTTCTTCAAGTTTTGGAAGGCCTCCTCCCTCTCGGTGCTCCAAGTTACCACTTCCGGTTCAGGTTTTCGCAGGCTGTCGGTTAGCGTGCTGGCGAGCTCCGAATAATTTGGAATGTAGTGCTGGTAATAGCCTGTCATTCCTAGAAATGTTCGCACCTCCCTTTTGTTTACGGGTCTTGGGAAGTTGACTATCGCAGCTACTTTGGCTTTCATTGGTTCCCGTTTTCCCTGCCCTATGTCGTGTCCCAAATACGTGACACGGGCTTGGCCGAACTGACACTTCTCGGCTTTAATAGTCAGGCCCGCCCCTTTGATTCTTTCAAGCACCGTTCGTGTGTGCTGCAAATGAGACTCCCAATCATTAGAAAATACGGCCACGTCGTCTAGATATGGCACCGCAAATTCTTCTAGTCCTTCTAGCACCCGATCCATTAACCTTGAAAAACAGAAGGGTGCGTTTTTCAAACCAAAGGCCATGGTGACGGGCTGATAAACGCCAAAGGGTGTTACAAATGCTGCATACCGACTTGCTCGTTCAGTTAAGGGCACCTGCCAATATCCTCTCACTAAATCTAGGGTTGAAATGAAGGTAGCCCGGCTTACCAGCTCCACCCTTTCCTCTATGTTAGGCAACGGGTACACCTGGTCTTTTGTGATCGCATTCAACCTGCGATAATCGACGCATGGCCGTGGTTCTTTCCCCGGCACCTCGACCAACATCAAAGGGGAGCAATAGTCACTATATGCTTCTTTGATCACGCCAAGGCGAAGCATCCTTTTAACTTCCGCCTTCATTAAGTCCAGCTGTCGCGGAGACACGCGGTACGCCTTCGAGCTAAAAGGGACCTCTGTAGTCAGCTCGATATCATGTTGTACCAAATGAGTCCTTCCGAGCCTTTCCCCAAAACATTCCAGATATTCCAGAATAAGGCTCTTCAGATCCTCGACTTTAGCTGTACCCAACTCGTCTTTGTTAACTGCACACGCGATTATCTCTTCTACACTAGGGCCCGTGTTCCCAGGAAAACAAGGTACCTCTAGAGAAACCTCTTCTGAAACATTCATGGCGATGCTAACAATTGCTGCTCGCTCTAAAAATGGCTTCATTAGGTTTACGTGGTAGACCCTGTCCTCGCGTTTTCTTCCAGGTAATCTCACGGTGTAGTTTACTTCCGAAAGGCGACTGATAACCTCGGCAGGTCCATCCCAGTGGACTTCCAGTTTATTCTGGCGATTAGGCCTCAATATCATCACTTTGTCGCCCGGGTTGAATGATCGCGTCCTGGCATTTCTATCATAGTAGCGCTTTGAAGCGTCTCGCCTCGCCTCTAGGTTGCCCTTCACGATCTCACGACACTTATGTAACCTTTGCATTAGGTTCAACACATACTCGATCACACATTTAGGCCCCCGATCATCCTCCCACAGCTCGCGGACTAGCCTCAGCGGACCTCGAAGATTCCGGCCATACACCAGCTCTGCCGGTGCGAACCCGGTTCCCTCGTGTGGCACTGTGCGCAACGCAAATAGCGTGCCCGGTAAACAACCATCCCAATCACACTTCCTTTCATGGCAAACAGCTCTCAATACTTTTTTTAGGGTAGCATGCCATCTCTCCACACTGTTGCTTTGTGGGTGGTAAACCGAGCTATGCAAAATTTTAACGCCACATTTCTCGAGAAACATGGTCGTGAGAGCACTCGTGAAAACGGTTCCCTGATCCGATTGCATTTCGGCAGGGAAACCGAGGCGCGAAAATATAGAAAGCAACGCATCGACTACCTCGACCGAAGTTGCCTCCTGTAAGGGCACCGCCTCGGGGAACTTCGTTGCAGGACACAATAGTGTGAGAATGTATCTGTTCCCCGCACTTGTTTTCGGCAACGGCCCCACCAAATCTACAACAACTCTGCGGAAGGGCTCAGAAATAATGGGCACTTTTACCATCGGGGCCTTCCATTTGTCGTTAGACCTACCGGCTCTCTGGCAAGCGTCACAAGTCTTCACGAAATTCTGCACGTCCCTGAAACACCCCGGCCAATAAAATTCCTGTAGCAATCTTTTCTTGGTTTTATTTATGCCCAGGTGTCCTGCCCATGAGTGATCGTGACAAAGACTGAGTAGGTCCTTGCGGTATGGTGAGGGCACCACCAATTGATCGTAGCACTGCCCTCGCCTATCTCGGTATTTACGATATAGGATACCGTTCCTCACTTCGAAAGAGATGTTTCTTGACGAAACACCTTCACTGTTTCCGTTGTTCATAACCGCTATACTAGGGTCAGTTTTCTGAGACAGCCGTAACGCTTCCCTGTCAACCCCTAGCATGCGCTCGTAGCTGTGCGAGATTGGGGCCAACACGGACCCCTGCAAACTATGATCTTTTCCTTTCGAAGGTTTCTTTCTTTTCTCAATTATCGGCTTCTTAATCTGACCATTTTCCGGATTTTCGGTCGGAGGAATAGGGATAAGTGCCTCGTCGGGCTTAACTTCTTCGGATTCAGTTGTTAACTCTTTCGCTTTGGCACCTTCCCCTTCCCCGTAACGCAGCTGCTGAGCCAATACGCGTGCTTTCGATCTCGTCAAAGCCATGACCTGGGCATCAGCAAAAGTGCACCCCCTGTCGTTGAGTAGTGACTCCGAGCTGTTCGAGAAAAGGTACGGGTAGCCCTCTGGTAGCCCACGGGAGACTGCTGCTACTGTCTCGATCGCTCCAAAAGGACCCCGAATGTGTACCTTTGCCATAGGTAAACACACTGAATCTTCGCTGACGGCCTGTCTTATCCACGCGCATTCGGATAAGTAGTCTTCACTTTTTACGTAGTTCGGATGGACTACGTCCATAGTGGCCGCGGAGTCTCTGAGTACCCTACACCTTTTGTCATTAACCATTAAATCTGTCGTGTAAGGTTTCAAAAGATCTAGGTTACTCGGGTGATCGCTTACGCAAGCAAACACTGGCCTACCTTTTGAGCAGTTTCGGGCAAAGTGACCTGTTTCGTTGCACTTGAAACATAGCGCCTTAGCTCGCGACTCTAACTCTTCTAAATGATTTCTGACCTCCTTTCTGTTCTTTTCCGGCTCTTTCAGCTTGCCTTCAGCACGCGCCGAATTTTGATTAGTTTCCTCTCGCTCTTTTGTTGCGCTTTGCGGTCCTCGAGTGTAAGCTTGGGGCCGTGGTGCAGGCCTTTGATAGTGATGTGCGCTGTTGATCGGGGTCCTGAAGCCTCGACTGGCCACGTACTCGTCGGCAAGCTGTGCTGCACTCCTAACAGACACACCTTCCTGCCTATCCTTGACCCACAGGCGCACGTTATCCGGCAGGGTGTCATAAAACTGCTCCAAACAAATTAGATCCCTCAGTTTACTTAAGTTATCCGCACCTGCTCCTTTCACCCACTCTGAAAAATTATCACTCAGGCTACACGCAAACTCAACAAAGCTTTCACCAGGCTTCTTTCTTTCCCGTCTAAATCTCCTCCGAAATTCCTCTGTGGAGAGCCTGTATTTTGCGAGTAATGTCGACTTCACTGAACTGTATACGCCTGCCTCGGCTGCGCTCAGTCTGGCCACGACCTGCGAGGCCTCACCCGGTAACAACGCAAGCAACCGCTCTGGCCAGGTGTCCTGGTGAAATGAATGTTTCTCACAGATCCGTTCAAAATTAATCAGGTAGAGACCAATGTCCTCGCCTGTTTTGTACGGCTGAAGCAAACTCGTCATCTTCAGGTTCTCAGTATGCGGCGGCGCCGCATCTGCACTGCGTGCTAATCTCGCCTGCTCTAGCTTTATTCTCTCGAGCTCAATTTCGGCCTGTCTTTGTTCTCTCCTTTCCTGCCTTTCCTTCTCTTCCGCTCTTTCCCTCTTTTCTTCCTCCCTTTGTTTCTTCTCCTCACATATCTTTTCCCAGGCCTCGCTGAGCTCGTCCTCCTCGAAACCCCCTTCGATTATCGCACTGCGAATTTCGGGCTTCCTTAACCTGCTATTGATATCCAAGCTGAGCTCTACTGCTAACAGCAACAGCTCTTCTTTCTTTAACACTCCGATATCCATATCTTCACAAGAGCCAACCAATACTTCTGCAATATTCACCGCACACTTGTGGCGGCCCTTCAGAGCCAATTGCCCGATAGAACCCTGTTCTTATCGTCCGGCAAAACGTGATCGCTCAAGCACTCACCTAACCTCGAGCTGCCGAAGGCCGTGTCTCCCGGAGCCACGTTCCCAGGTCCGCCGATCCCAGATCGTCGGGTCTGCCTTCTGCTGCTCGTCCTTAGTTTCCGGTAGTCGTTACTGCGACGGTTGTGCCTCCCGGAGCCACGAAGTCTCGCTCTGCCGATCCCGGATCCGCAGAAGTCGATCTTCCGTCCGCAGCTACTTCCAACCTCGAGCTGGCGAAGGACGTGTCTCCCAGAGCCACGTTCACAGGACCGCCGATCCCAGATCGTCTGGTCTGCCTTCTGCTGCTCGTCCTTAGTTTCCTGGAGTCGTCCAAAACTTCATGCCGTTACTGCGACGGTTGTGCCTCCCGGAGCCACGAGGTCTCGTTCTGCTGATCCCGGATCCACAGAAGTCGATCTTCCGTCCGCAGTTTTCTGCATGCCTTTTCTTGATTCCACCGCTGCCATCCAGTTTGTAGCGTCGTCGGGGTAGATTGGGGTGGGATGACCAAGATCAGGCAGGTCATGAAAGCAGGACGTCCATTTAGGAAACTTGAAAAAAAGGATTTATTTGCATTCAAAGAAAAGTTAACTGGTCATCGTTGTTCCCCCTTCTCCCTCTATCTCGGTCCATCAGTCCACTTCACGAAAGGCAGGGGCGGCCCGCAGTAAGAGGGGGGGATCAAGGGGGTGAATCGTCCACCCGGAACCCGACTTCCCCTCAGCTCTATGCTCAGTTGTTCCGGGTGGACCCATCCCTCCAAGAAGCAGCGACGAATCTTTCGTTCCCCGAAACCGCCGCCGCATTCCGCAGGGCCCAGCCGTGGCGCCAGCGCACCGTCCCGCGACACAATGGTCAGCCTCAACAGTCGCTGCGTTCGCGGAACTGAGTGGCGGCGACATCGCGCTCGCCTCGAAGACGTCACTGGCAGCGGGACGCAACATGATCCATCGTGTGAATTGAATGCTTTTCCATCAGTCTTAAAAATAACATAGACTGTCTGTTACAAACAGACGGCTCCAACTGCTTCCGTTTTGGAAAGCTGTAAACATCGGCTTCGTTACGATAGTTATTTACTACCTTTGGAGTGAAGCTTGCTGGAAAAGAGAGAAAAATAAAGTACATCTATCCTACACAAGTAAGCAAACTTAATGAATAGAGAAGGAAGATACTGCCTGCAGCTACTGATTGCACAAAACATATCTGCAATGAACTGCACAATCAGTCATTGAGTGTGTGATACGGTTAAAAGATTGACCAAGCAAATTTTTGGCATTCTTCAGCCATCATCAGTGCAATATTCTACAACGCAATGACATGACTATAGCGGCACCGCTTTCCCTGCCTTCGAAATCGCCACCTGGTCTAAAATTGGCGGACAGTACAGAAAGCCTGTTCACTGAGAATTTCGATACAACGCTACACGTCCAAACGATATCTATAGCGGAGGCTTAAATTGTCATTCGAAGATCTTTCGGTCGACTAAGTCGTCACGTTTCTGAACGGCTAACGAAATATCGAAGGGAACCGCGTTCACACAAACTGGCCCGCCTCAGGGCCTGACGAACTGGCTGAGAAGAGTTATGCAGAAAGCGCTTCGCCCATATCTCAGAGTGCGGAAAAGACCGAACGGGAGCAGGTGCCGCTAACCAGCTTCGTTTTAAGTCCGTAGAAGGAAGGGCACAGTGGCGATATTTACGCGCACGTTGCCGAAACGCTTCATTAGCAGTCTGTTCATTAGTAGTCGCCGCGAACTGGGCTCGCACTTTAAAAGATGCCTTGTCCACAGCGAAGTCCGAGTTTGCATAATGATATTACGCCGAGCAGGAATTACCATGGCGGCGCACAAGGGGGCCCGCCGCGACGCTGGAGAAAAAGTCTAATCACGCGCCACAAACTGCGGATTCCCCGCCACCGTTCCTTCGATCACTCGAAACCAGAGCAAGGCATGTTTCGGCTCCGTCACGTATACAGAACCGTTACTATTGCGCAAGAAAATACTAACAAAAAAAAAGATAGAAAGCGGTACCGCACAATTGCGCCGTCGTCGCTGTTGCGGTCACGCGAATGGCAGCCACAAGGGGAAAGCTCAATCTGCATAAGAAAAGCCGAATCAACCGCAATGGATGAACGAGTCCTTCACTTGGGTCCCCCACTTCGACCGCAGACCACGTATACACCCTCGTGGTATAACGCAGATGAAGTAGCTGAGCACGCAAGCTTCGCAGACCAACTACCAAGTGAGTCAAATGTGTACAGCGCTTGTTCCGATCTGCCAGCTGCATCGGCGTACATCACACGGATAACCGCTGCTGCCCAGCCATCTTACAAGACGAGGCGCTTAATCGACGGCGTGCTTGCGCGATCCGGCACACGCATCAAGGGCGGTCGGACCAGACGCTCGCGGTGCTGTTTGGCTCCGCAGACAGCGGTCGGGGGCCGCTGCTCCCGACCGACGGGAAGACGTAAAAAGCGCAAGCGGGCTTGTACCGGGGAATCCATAAATAAAGACGAGCGCAAGTTCACGGTCGAGACCGACGCACGGGGCCAACCCGAGCCGGGCGGCTATTAATAGAGGTCGCTGCAACGAGACAGCCATGTTGGACGCCGGCACGCGCACACGGCTTTGGCGGGAGCCGCGCTGATTGAGCCAGAAAGGGGGCCACGATCAAAGCCAGGCCACGATCAAAGCCAGGCCATCTCGAAGCCAATCAGCTGCTGCCGACGGAAGCAAGCCACCCCTCCGCTTTTGTCTCGCTGGTCAATTGAAGGAATATTCTCTCGTCCCGTGCGCCGGACGGGAGTAACGGAAACAGAGCGAGATAGAGATGGCCCCCGATTAATGCCTTGCCTCTAACTTGGCAGAATGGGCGCGATAAGGGCGGCCAGATTGGGCTTTTCAAAGGCGCGCGCGGCGGGCTCCGAGGGACCCGGCGGCCCTGGGGAGGCCCCGGAACAAGAGACCAATTGCCGGCTCCCAGGCAAGCCATACAGGAGCACAATGTCAATGACACGGCTCACACATGTGTATGAGCGGCGCGAGGGACGTCGTGAAAAGAGTGAGTGGACGAGAGAGCGGCTAATTATATCGAGCACGACAGGAACCGTCTGTGGACATATACGTGCACCGTGTCTTGCTTTGTTGTCCTTGAGGCGCGCACGATCTTCATCAAGTTACATAAAAATGCGATTAGTCACTGGGTGTTCGTGAAATTCCATCGTTCTTAATATGAACGTGACAAGCTAAAACGACAACCAAATCAGGCCTTTCAGATGCCTGCCGACAATGATGCACCGTCGTGTAATAAAGAGTGCTGGGTGGCTGCACACTAGGCCACATAAGTGGCAGAACGCCGGTATAGGTCAAATATTCTTTCCAGCTCTTTCCTGCAATTTAAACCGGCATTAGAGGCCCTCCACGTGTTGATGAGCGTAGATTCTGCTATTTGCCTACTGCTCCCGGAACGCCCCACGAAACATCGGTATTTAGAGTAATAGTGATCAGTCGTTTATTCCGTCGCCTTAAATGTGATTGTGGGAATCCGGACTAAGAACTTGACCAGCGCCTTTTTTATTTTCACTGAACTGACACAGAGAGACTGTTGAAAAGTACATTAAGCCCTTTTAGCAGCCATGCAGAGCGGTGCAAGAACACAACGGCAGCCCAGCTTCAAAGAACAAATGATCGACTTTCTCATCGACTATCAGCAGCTACACATCGTATGTACACCGAACCGTTATCGTTTGGTTCACCTGTATGCGCTGCTCATTTAAATTACCTCGTGCATCGTCGCACACATACCCGTTGCTTTGGGTAAACAAACCGCGAGGTGCGATGGGGTTTCAGAAGCACGTACAGAAAACGAATAGGCCACGCGAGACAGCTGCATGCTGTAAGATCACGAATGCTCAGACAAGAGCACGCAGTAAAACGCACAGGCGGGGAGGCACGGAGAAGACGGAATGTATGCTCGAGCGCGTATGCCACCCGGAAGCGGCCTCCGCTTGCTTAGCGGGGAAATCGAGCCGGACGGCCGCAACCGATGGCGCGAGACACGCACAGATGGCTTCCGAACCGAGTGGGCCCGCAGTGTGCGCACACAGCAGGATGGCGAGAAGACGACGGCGGTTAAATATAGATCCGTCTTTGCGAGGTCGTAGAACGCCGTGCAGTCGCCGTACACATGCAGGGTACTGTACCGCGTTCTTTGCCTCCTACAGATCCCGGCCGCAAGGCCTTGCACAATCTGGCGGCAGTGAGCGCTTTAACAGTGCCGCCGATATGATTACGAGCGGCCTTGCTTTCGGGCACGTATACATCCGGCCGCATCTGCGGGAAGGGCACGGCGCACCCGCCGGATCGGTCACGTAAGCGGTGAAGGAATCGGCCGAGACGCCAATGTAGATATAAAAAATATAAGAGGTGTTGATACGACAACCGCCGGTCGGCGCCATCAGAGAAACCACGCGGCCGTCCGCGCCCGCAAAAGGACTTTCTTCCACGAACGCCGAGTTGCACGTTTTTTTATATTTTTTTCCTTTCGGTCGCGAAACACGACTGTACTGGACAGTGGAAGAGCAAACGACCGGCTGCGTCGACGAAATGAAAGTTTGATGAAGCTTCCCCATAGCCGAAGCATCTACAGCTGCGATGAGGGCTCTTCGAATTCCATAGAAGTGCACCGTTACATTATTAAGAACGCCCTAAAATGGGAGTTCACAGAACCCGGTCAGAGTAAGATGTGCTGCAAGCTTGCGCGGCTGTGTCTTGAGACAAAGACGACATCAGAAAATGTTTAATTAGTTCACAATGAAATTATGCGTCCCATGTTACATGTATGCAATCATCCTCTCGAAGATAAAAGGAACAAACAAAAAACTGTGCTAGATCATTCCGGTCAACCGAAAACGATAAACCGAACCGGTTGTGACGCATACGACCGTAAAAGAAAATCTGAATGTAGAGCTTACAGAAACACAGCAGTGTCATAATAATAATAATAATAATAATAATAATAATAATAATTTTGGTGGTGTTACGGGCTAAAATAACATGATTATGAGGCACACCGTAGTGCACGGCTTCGTATATTTCGACCTCCCAGAATTATCTAACGTGCACTTGAACGAATTGTTTTATTGTTATAATAATATTGTTTTACTGCACCCGTACACGGGCAAATATCAACGTCTTCATCGAAACGCGATCGTGGTCGGGATCGAATCTGCGTCTCTCGGGTCAGCAGGCCAGCATCGCGTAAACGGCGGCTGAGGGTCTTTGCAGTGTATCAAAGAGAAAAAAAAAAAAGCTTCACAACATATAATGTCGATGTCTATACTGAAGTATATTATTAGCATTGTGCTGGTATAAAGTCGATTGCAATGGAGGCGGAAATGTCGTAGGCCCGTGTGCTCAGATTTGGGCGCACGTTAAAGAAGCCCAGGTGGTCGAACTTTCCGGAGCCCTCCACTACGGCGTCTCTCATAATCATATCGTGGTTTTGGGACGTTAAACCCCACAAATCATCAATCAAAGTCGATTGCAAACAGTCCGGATGTAGACGAAGCCCGGCCAAACCGCATTCCGGCAGTTCACAGTCGATATTCCTCAAGCGTCACTTGCAGCGAGTAAAAAGACGAATCCGTGCGCTGCCTGATGCTGCCTGACACATTCTGAGCGCGTGTGAGCGATAACGCCGGTCGAGGACGATATGTTCAACGATTTAAAAAAAAATGCACATTCGGCGGCATCACTGTGACTTTTACGCTTTGTCATGTATAACAACAGCGCTGGAAGACCCAATCAGCCATGAAGAGGCCGCAGTCAAGACAGTCAAAAGCACTGAGCACTCCCGCAATGAAAAAAAAAGTGAGGACTTAGGGGGGGGGGGGGGGGGGGGGATCCCGAGCGCATATTGCACAAGTCGTTAACAGAGAGCTTCGAGCTGCAGCAGCCTGGTCACCCCCGCCCTGTTCATCACCCCCGAAATGGTTTATATATGATTTCTTCTCAACTATTTCCACTTTCGCCATTTCATTCTTTCCTCCAGAGCTCGTTGCCGATTATGCCTTCTGTATACGACACTTTACAGCGCGGCGCCAGAAGATGATGCGTCCGAATGAGGCCATTAGGCAGTCATTTTCGCTCTCCTTCGCCGACTTCAATATTGCCCCGCTAGCGTCCCCCCCCCCCCCCCCCCCCATGTTTCTTTTTTTGAGATTTTGTGCTTTACGGCCACCACTCACACCATTGCCGATGGAAACGTTCTCCCTTCGCGAAAGCCCTGCCCTGCTTCCAGACTTTCGATCATCTTAAATGCGCTCTATTATCGCTGCGCCGGACAGAATTCGGGAAGCAGCCAGAACCAAGAGTGTGTGTGAGAGAAAGAGGGGGTGGGGGGGGACTTACAGTGAGGACAGAACACACCATCCATGGAGACGGCCGCCCATATTCCATTGCGGCCCAAATGTCACGAAAGCTAAAGCCGGACGAGCGCCGATTTCTCGCGACGCCAGTGTCAGCGAGAAATGAGACCAGTATAGGCGAGCGAAGTGAAATAGCTACAGAGGGCGATATCAAAGGCGCTCGAGACAGCGAGTTTCGAGAGAAGTCCAGCTGTGTCGTCCCACCGGGGTCACACGCAGGGCTGACTCATCCTGCCGTTTCTGTTTCAACAGTGCATCCACCACGGAGTCTTCAAGGTCGTGGCGATGTTCTGATAAGCGAAAGGTCGCGGGTTCAAATCAATGTCGCGCCACAGTCGCGCTCCGATGAAGACGGAAAGAGCTAGAGCGCTTTTGCAGCAATAATGGGATACATATGACTATATTGTATAAGACACAGCACATATCCATTTCAGAGTCCTCCTCGTACGCCACGTGCCTTGGCACATTTAAAAGGGAAACACCGAAAACTACTAAACAAGTTCACATAGATAAGGCTTTGTTTCAGTTATTCTCGCGCAACAATCTCGAAAAAAACTATTAAGCGAGAACGAAAGAAATGAAAGCCAAATTTCTCACTACTTTTTTTTGTGTCAATGTGATGTCATAAATTTAAAACTTCTCCTTATAATTAGGCGGTCGGGAACAAAGCAAAGGTTATCGATCCTTGTTAAAGTGCAATTACGGGTCCCTCAAGGATGACACAATGAAGCTAACATTTGCAAATAAAACCTTAACTACAGGAACGAAAAAACACCATGCATATCAATAGTATCACGCATCATGAATCAGCGTTGCGGGAGTTTCACGACAATGCCACCTGCCATCCTTATTGTCTTTTCTGTCCCTGTTATATATGTCATTGAAAAAAAGAAACATTTCAGAAGAAGCTTGCTTTTTTTTCTATTTGTTGTTTTAGAAAGATGCACTAACTACATCTAAACTTTGTTTCTCATCTTTCTTCTTCAGTTTGCATTTACACGTCATGACTCATCATAATTGTACTTACAAGTAGAGCGATCGAAGGTATTCGAGAAACGACAGCTTCCCAGCAAAAAATGTCGACACCCGTATACTGCAGTGCGGCCTCTATAGTTTGACCAGAACAAAAAAAAAAAAAAATACGTCCAATAAAACCAACAGAGTAACAAACGTGGTAAGAGGTAAAAAGAGCGCGCCGAAAAAGCCACAGCGACGCGTCGGGACGCTGCCGCCAGAATATTGCGTTAATGAGGGAGGTCAAAGTGCAACTGCCTCAGACGAGCGTGTTCACATCGCGGGCGGAATTCCGGTTAGGGGCGGCGAGCTGAAGCAAAACTCGCCGCATCGCCAATTACAGAGTCACAGGGCGGCGCATGATTATTAGGCGAGTTCCAGATGGAAGTCCCCCTTTTTTGTTTTCAATACATCACATACTCTCTTGGCAGACGAAAAACTTCCTGGCGGCTTCGATAAAAGTGCCGCCGAGGGCGTAGCCCGGAAGCTTGCGAGTCGTTTTGATCAAAAAGTCGCGATTTAGCTCATCCTCTCCCAGCACACAGGAGGGTGTTGAATAAAAAACTTGTTCACAGTCTCATAGAGAGCGACCTTTCTGGGCAATCACGCAAGTGCAATGTTACAGCGCCCCTAAATTATTGTTGTCGCACTCGTAATCAATATTTCATCCCACTTCACTTTCTTCTACCAGCCTGCCAGTGTATGCCTAAAAACACTACCGCGCCGAAAGCAAAAACCAAAATAGTTATCACAGAAATTGGGGCCGGAAGCAGAGCACTGTAACCATTACATCACCGCGGCGAGCTTTCCTTCCATGCGCACTTCCAAGCGTGAGTGTACTGCAAAACCGTCTCCCGACACACTCAATTCAGCTGCTTTGTGCAGGCATATAATTGCTCAACGAGAATACAGAGGTAACTGCAAATTATGTTCTTCATTTTTTTAAACTTGTGGTTAATTAGCCTATGACCTCTTGCTGACCTCTTACTATACTCAAACTAAATAAAGTCTGTTTAGATTGCAACGTATTCCTTTGGTTGCGAAATTTTCTTGACAATCGCATGCAATATGTTACAGTAAAGCAGCCCCATTTAAACGTTTCACCCAGTTCATAACTGGTCATTTTTAAGGACAGGTCATTTATATATATATATATATATATATATATATATATATATATATATATATATATATATATATATATATATATATATATATATATATATACCGTAACCCGTTAGGGATGAAGCATGCACAGAGATGAAAAAGGAAAAATACCGTGCATTAAAACTGCACTCGTAAAACGAACATTACTTTTCTGTCTTTAATTCCTTTTTTCTGTACCCCGTAATAAAAGAAAAAAAAGAAGACTCATTCTTAATGCTTAGTTCATATGATGACTTAGTAAATTTGAGATTATGTTATTAGTTTATTACCACACTGCTTTTTCAACGTCAGCTTCTGGTTCAGGTGATAAATAAATAAATACCCCCCTCCAACGCTCTCCTATAAGGCAAGAATGCACTACGATATGATAAAGGAGCGTGTACGGGGTTGCAGCGAATGTCTCAGTAAAGCTGCCCGAGCCGTGATGGGCACCCGGACAGGTTTAGTGAAGCACTCGGCCATGGTTCGGGGCCATCGTAAGCGGCAACGCGGTGCGCTGAGAGCAGGCAGAGAAGCTCGCTTACCACGTCAGCACGCTGAAGCCACCCAGAAAGAAAGCAGCCACGTACAAAGGCATTGAGCTTTCTTTCTTTTTTTTTTTTGGCAAGATGACCATGCGGTAGCTCGCACGTATTGCTTACCTGTAAAAGAGAAGGGAAAAAGTGAAGGTCAGCAAGTGTATATAGTTCGGGCTAAAGTGAAGCTCTTACATTTTCTCTGGGTCGCAACTAAGCATACACAGATACACAAAAAAGGTCACTGAGACAGTTTTTTCGTTGCGCTAAGCGCGTCGCTGAGTAAAGGCCTACTAGCGTATACTCAGCAACTTAGGTAACAGAGTTAGCTCGAACTCTAAGCGAACATAATTGAACAACGTGTCGTCGTTCAGACATCGACCGGAGCTAAGTAACCTCGCCTCCACTAATGCATGAGAACACAGTGCGGATTCAAAGTCACGATGATATATGGCTGAAGCCGGAAATTAAACAAACTGTGTATAATAATCAAAATTCTATCCTCATATCAGCGAAGAACAAAGCATCCGCCGTGTATACTCTTTTATATTACTCTCGGTTTTAAAGTGCGGAGCATTTTATAGTCGCCCCTACTCACAAATCCTGCGTCGGTGGTGTCGTATACACCCCCACTGCGCATGCTCGCGTCTCGTGCCAACTGTCGCTCCCCTCCCCCTCCCCCCTCTCTCGCCTCGCAAGGCCGACGCAGGCAGCGTCTGTTAGTAAAAACCGACTGCTCGAGCTGCACAACCGTTCACTTGCCACCCCGTACGGCACTGGATCGCGCATTTAAAATCCAGTCAAGGGCGCCTTTACTTGGCTTGACTTGACAGTTTGATTTACTCGCGTAGCTGCGATGGAAGCAATAGTACCTTCAACCAGTATTGGGGCACAACGCAACATCAGCGTCCCACCACTCGTTCAAGGCAACGCTTCTCCTTCATTCAATAAATCATCATAATAAATATGAAATAACAATTAAGCATTCTGAAACAATACCCAATTACGCAACATTCACGCGATACCCCAACCACTCTGCGACACGTGTACTCGAGTTACCCGTACTGTATGTGAGGATCCATATATCTCGGATGAAGTTAAAAACGCAAGCAATACATACATGCGTGCAAAAAATAAACACGCGCGCACACACAGGTACTTACTGTTGCCTTCCACGAATTGCGTGGGCTTAGCGGCGAGCTAATACAAGCTCCCAACGACTTCAAGCAGAAGTCACCGACAACGCATACCCCCCCCCCCCCCCCCCCGCCTCACCGGGAGCATTAAACCCGTCCTCTCTCTAAACGTGCCCAACCTGCGCGCCAGTCATGACCGGTAGCCCGTTTCAGTGATAAATTTACGCCGGCTGACGGAGTGCGCGTTGTATGCATAATGCAGAGGCAGGTGTGTCGCGCCGAACTCCGGTCACCTCGAAAACAGAAAATGGCGCATGCGGGATGCGCAACCGCGTTCCCATGCTTCCGGCGTCCCCGTATGCACGCCCTTTTCTCACTAGTCGCATGCGGGGGAGGGGGGGGGCAGAGACTCGCCCCGTGGATTTGATAAGAGCCTCTCCCACAGTTCGTCCGCAGCGCGTTTTCCCTCCCGTCCTCTCGACTACGCGTGACGCTCGACGCAAACCAGCAACGGCTCGCTCTGTTGTCACACTGCGAAGAAGCTCGACATGAAGACATAGACGCCAGCAAGCACCAGCAAGGAATTCCACTCTGCCATCTTGAGATGACAAGAGGTACCCACCGCGGCGATACAGTTGTCGTGGTGCTCGATTGCTCACCCGAAGGTCGTGGGATCGAATGCCGGCCGCGGCAGCCACATTTTAATGCTGTAGAGGTCCATGTACTTAGACTCAGGGGCGGAATAAGGAAACTGCGGTGTATCATAATCATGTCCTCATTTTGGCCCGTAAAACCCCAGCAATTATTATTGTTAATGTTTAGGACGTCACGAACTGTATATACCGGCTGTTAGTCACCGAAGTCATACATTTCGAACTGGTATATAGTTGGGCACACTGACTGACAATGCGTACCGACTATTGCACGCACACTAATCTAATCACTCGCCAATAATTAGTACGAATGAACACTATTCTTTACAGTATGCCTAAGAGCAAGCTTTCGGAGGTAAAGTGTGAAAAAACAGCCTCTGAGGATAACATTCACGTCGAGGCGTGGTTAAGTAATCGTTACTCAATACGAGTTTATCTTACACGATGTGTTTACCGATGACACAACTCGCCACAGATTATGTAAGCAACGCATAGTTGCACTTTTTTTTTTGTTCTTTTCAGTACTGGATCGTATTAAGTCGAAGGTGTGGAGAACAGAACAAAAGAATCACTCCGCAAGCCGACGCTACCGACTCAGTTTTCAGCCTCTTAAGGAGTTTTCAGCCTCTTAAGGACGAGCGCCTGGTAGGTTTGCCAGGGCCGCTAGACCAGCGGACCTGCCGCGTTACGTTGCACGTGTTCGGGGCCAAAGCCATAAAACGGTGGTCGTTAGCACGCGACCTGCGAAAAGTCGACGCGTCTGTGGACCGTGTGCACGACGCGCTTGGATAACACATGATAGAGGGCCGGGGGGGGGGGGGAGCACTGCAGGGAGAACAATGCGAACAAGGCGCGCGGATTGCGGCGGAGGAGGACAAGGCGCGACAAGCAAGTGCGGAGGACAACCAAGCCTGCTTCGGGTCGGAAACTCCAGCGGCGTCTTAATTATGCGCACCGAAGGAAAGCGAGCTGCAGAGTAAGCATGCGAGCGACGAAGAAGAGGCCGCGCCGCATCGATTGTTTGCCGCGGGAAAAGGCGTACGCGTCGATCCCTCGTTACACGAGACGCGCGCCGCCAGCATCCCGAAAAAGCCAAGTTGTTTCTCTCTTCTTCCCCTCAGCGAGGAACAAAAATGGCCGCCGCTAATGGCTTTACCGAGCGCCAGTTCACAGGCGCCAAGACACCGAGGCGGCCATGGCAGCCTCGGTCGTAGCCCGCTGCCGATGAGCGTAGTACACAGCGCCCAAGAAAGCCTCTGCAAGTGGAGCATAGGTGATAAACGGAGGGAGAGAGAGGCACACCTCCTCCTCTCTCCTACTCGACATCCTACGAGACGCGCTTCGAGACGGTCTCTCTACGTCGCGCTTTCTATGTTTTTCATCGCGACTAAAAATTGAGGATGCATAACCAGATTTCCCGGCGCCTTTCGAGTCAGAGCGCCTGCGTTTATTTATTTATTATTTTCTCCGCGGTGGCTGCGTCAAAACGTGCGGCCGTTGGTACGAGCCTATTGCAGGAGAAAGAGGAGGCAACGCGGAAGCCACATAACCGCGGTCAAATAAAGGTTGAGAGAGAAAAAAAAAAAAAAAGCCGCATATGTTCAACCCTGTTCCCTCTTCTAACCCCATCGAACAAAAACGCGCAGACAGGGAGTAGTCGTAATAAAACAAAGGGAAAAAAAAGATAATAGTGAAGCCTCGCCGGCAGCGACACGTCGCATCGGGAAATGTGCAGCGACGCGTCCGATGGGGGAAAGCGGACGAGAAATCTCGCCGAAGCGGCGTCCGTCCAGAAACAGAGATAAAGGTAATTACCTCGCGGGGAAAAAAAAAGAAACTCAAAACATAGTAAGAACAAAAGTTCGCCAATGCGACGGTCGTGGCGCTCCCCTCAACCACCGCGTGGGCCCGATATCCACTAAATCGGGGCGTTTATTGGGCGCACGACCTACGCGAGCCGCATGTAGAGAGCCATTAGGGAATGCCCGCCAAATATGGGCTGGAGTATATACGTGTGCGGCGCACAACGGAGGAGGCCGCGCAGTGAAGCCGGCGCAGAAAATGGGCATTGTTGTCTCTTTTTCCCTGCGCGCTCCTGCAAGTCGTGCAGGCAGTTCGGGCGCTCCGTCTAAACTCGCATGGTTCAGAACAAAGGACCTCTGGATGTTCTCTCGTCTTCTCTCCTCTACTGTTGCGGAACTGTTGGTGGTAACTTTTACTTTGCCGGATTTCCCTTCGAGAGTACTCGTGCGAGTGGAGCGAGCATAACCAAAAATGTTTGTGGCACATGTAATATGAAGCAAACATCGCATAAAAAACAAACGCTAATATATTAGACGGCCATGATTTTTTTTTCTCGTTACACGGCAGCACCAACCATCGGTGGAAAGCTTAGCATTATAAGGCACACAGTGGTTTCCTGCCTCCCTATGTCAGTCAATCTGCTCCAGTTAATTTATTATTGTTCCATTTGAAAGTTCTGAAGTATGGTACGTTATAAAGCCAATGCAGAAAGACTGAAAAAAAAAGATTTTCTCTTTTTTTTTTTCAAACGTCTTCTTGCATAAACTTGGAACAATTAACTGCAGCGATAAAGATGGAAGAAAAGCGTCTGAGTGCATGTACCGATGCATGTGAACGTTGAACAAGTTGTACAACGCGAAGTTCACAGAACGACGGCACGAACATTTTTTTTTCTTTGGTGCAAATGCACCGATGCAGTGAAATAAACCAAATTCTGAAAAGACTCCAGGATGTAGAAAATGACGCAGTGTCTTTAGAGAGTTTAAAGGTACACTTCCACCTATGACCGCCATCATCAAGCCCTACATACGTACATACACAAATATGTAGAAATAGAAACAGACACGCTTACCAGAATGAACTGAAAAAAAAAAGAATTATTTTCTTTCCGGTGCGCTAATATGAAGCCTCAGCACCGTATCAGAAAAGCTGCAGTCCAATTAGGAGAAGAGCACACGCATCAGTATAAGTCAGGGGACAGCGCGTACTTCATACGCTAACGACATTGAGAATGAAAAATGAGTAAAAAATTGAACCTCATACATCTAGGATCTTCGAAAACTTTTGTCACGAAACTGCATTACGCATGGCAATCGCTTGAGCGTCACACGTGCGAGCGCATTCTGCGCGCGTGGACTAAATTTTCGAACAGTTTACAGAAGCACCTTGTCCCGTTGTTCAACGTGTGCTTCTTCACAGATCAGAACCCTCTGACAAATTTCAAGGAGCTCTGGTTAAACTAAGCAAAAAAGTTAGAAAACTTTTTGCTTAGTTTAACCACACGTATTGTAGTATGAGCCAAGAAAGCGCTTGAGGCAAAAGTTAGATGACACCAGGCGAAAATAAGATGGCTGACGATCGAATATTATTATTTCTAGCTCACCCTATGCCCCTGGCCTCAAAGAGCCGAGGCATTTTTGCTGAAACAGCCACGAAGCGAGATCCACACCGTGCGCCCCCTGGAGGCTTTTCAGTCACGAACAGTCGCCACGAGCCAACCCGTCAGAACCTTGCGCGCTTGCATTCGCGCAATTCGGCACGAAACGCAGAAAAAAACAGCATTGCGCGTGCGCGTAGCCACGAAAGCGAGAGTTTTTTTGGGGGGGGGAGGGGGCGGTAGTGTAGCGACGCCTCCTCCCACCTCGCTCAAAAGAAGTGGCGCTTTGCGTAACCGTTCCGCATCTCGCGTGCGCGCTGACCTGCTGCACGGTCCCCATTCAGCACCTGGACGCACTTGCCGAGGCCGCGTTGAAAAAAAGTACAAGGGCGCTTTGCGAGCCTTTTCCGTTCTGTCCCTGGAAAGCGCAAAACGAATGGAGAGCTCACGCTTTGTGCCCGCCGCTGCTCTGTACGGCACAATGCTCGCCGCGGCCAAGGAGAAAGCGACCAGGAGGAGACAATGCGCAAGGATGAAGTGGGATCATGGACCTAGCCCCCAAATTCATTTGCAAGCGAGCGGCTGGGCACGCGACGCGAGGAGGGGGAAAACGGCAACACATTACCGCGAAGACGTAACTTCATTTCCTATCCATTACGGCCCTAAAGGAAGACATGTCGGAGGTCGACGCTCACCCCGAAAGCGCGGCCACATTGCGCATTCTCACTCTTTCTCTCTCTCTCCATTTTCGTTCAAGAAGCAAGGACTCTGTTGTTTTGCTTCCCCAAGCCAGCTGCCGCGCCAGCAATCCTTTCTTCTTCGCCGAAACTCAAGCTCGACTGCTCGAGATGTGTTTCCTGCAGTGCCTATAGCGTGCCGCCCGGGGAGCCCAGTTGCAGCGTCACAAGCATTTCGGATGTGGTGTGTTTCGGCACGATCGCCAGAAACAAAGACAAGAATGGTGCATACGAACAAATAAGAAATAAAAACGACCAAGTAGGGACGGAGCGCAGCAAATCGAAATGAAAGTAATAAATACACCGAACCGATTCAGCTGTTTGAATCTACGTGAATTCAACAAAGCAGGTTTATATTAACTTGTGTAAAACTAACGGCTCTGCAGGAAAACTCGGTTTGCAGTCGTTCTGTCGGCATGCAGTGCACAACCTCACACTCATATTTATGCTTATCCGTTGCAATGTTCGCAGCTTCATTCTCTGGAAATTCGATTTTGCAACCTCTCGGCAAGCATTCTCAAATCATGAATGGCAATCTGCTACTAAGCCTCAAGAGCACGGTGTATAACAGCAGCATCTTGCCGATACTTACCTACGGAAAAAGAAGTTGAGAACACACGCACCCGGTAACACTGCGAGGTTTCTCGACCACTATTTCAACAATCAACGTAGACTTAATAGTTGCCTTTAACGCTCAAAGAACGTGCCATCAGTCGGTATACGGTGCAAAGCGACGACGCCTCTCCTGTATACATCGTACAGACTCGCAACTGATGACGCTTTTTAAACTATATATATGACCGCTTAACGCAGTACGGCTGTACCCTTTATTATTATTATTATTATTATTATTATTATTATTATTATTATTATTATTATTATACACTCTTAAAACTGTACCCGTCATTGCGAGCGCTAACCATGTGCCGGAGTAGAAGCCCCCACCGCCGCTTCAACGCTCTCTTTGATTATATATATATATATATATATATATATATATATATATATATATATATATATATATATATATATATATATATATAAATATATATATCCACGATTGTGCCTCCGCTCGAGCGACGGTGTTTCACGCATGGGGATAAAGGAGGGGGGAGTGTTCCATGTGCAGTGAATAACAGCGACGTGGCGGCTTGTCTCCGCGACGACGCTGGTCCACGACGGCGCCTGCCTGGTGGGCTCTAATGGGGTAGCATACGACGTCGCCATGCGGCAAAGCGGAAAGCGCGCCCTTCGCGCCCAGCTACTGCTACACAATCGCCAACTTCATGCACGTGGAAGAGTGGTGCGCCCGGCGCGACGACTTCACCCCCACAAAGAAACGAAAAAAAAAAATAGAGGCGGCGGCGGCGTCCGCCGGGAACTCTATCACGGGCCTGCTGCATTTTTAAAGGCGCGCGGTCGAGGAGAGTCCGCATTCGCCGGTGCGTTGCGAAAGACAAATGGGGGGGGGGGGGGGGGGGGGGGTCTGCACCGGGACTCTCTCGCGAAGGAGAGGCTCGCGCCGCTTATTCCGCCAGCCTGAGGCAAGCTCTGGGAAACGCTTTTTCGGTGGCAAGCATTCAAGCCCGAACGGAAATGTTATCTTCGTCGGCTCGATTCCCCAACGAAGCGCGATGTCTCAGTTTATTGTTGTTGTTTTCTGTTTCGATCCGATATGTGCCACCTTCCGTGCGCTGAGCATCCGCGCGAACAACGGCGGGAGTCGCGGTGAGTAGATCTCCGGATTTACTGCGCCGAATGAGAGTTCCAATCGCAACGATACTGTACTATTTCCTTGTTAAGATGAAGGATAGAAGGCCATGGGTCCGAGCCGAATCACGACTGCATTCTTTAACAAGGAGAACAAACGTAACAATAGCTTAATGAGTAATTAGACAAGACTACAGTGAAATTGATAATAAAGGCGCTATCCACCCGAACTGAACGACACGATCAAATAAGTCTCGCGTTCTCAGGAAAAAGCCGACACAAGGTTAGAACAAAACCCGCGGCCTTATTAAGTTAACGAAACGGAACTAGAACCGTACTGACTTCCTTCTTTCGTTATATTTCTCTTCTGAAATATGCGCCACGTGAGTGCAAGCGGGGAACTTGACTTTACCTTTTAAAAATCCCCTATTTTGTATTGAAACTATGATCAGCGCCATCACTGCCTCAACATTCCGACCAGTTCTCTTTAACACAGACGGCTGTTGTCCGTCGAGTAAAAAAAAACTAAATCTAAATGCGACAGGAACCCCGTATTTCAGCCAGAACGGAAGGGAGAGGGGAGGAGATGAATTGAAATCTCGGTCATGGTTCCGTTTTGCTTCTGCTACATTTCCAACTTTAACGCCCTCTGCTCTCGCCAAGCACGCTCGCACTGAGCGAATGCAGCGCCTTGCTTTTAGCGAAGGCGCGCATCAACTGCAGCTGAGGAAGGGACCAGCGCCTATTTAGGCACACTTCATTATTCAAATAAAGATAGGCTAGCTCCTTCCTTCGGGCGGGCGCGAAGTTTAAAGCCTAAATTTACTCAGCCCCGGGCCCCGGCGAAACTCCAGCAGACGGGAAGGGGGCACGGTTGCGAACGGGCAAATGAGGGAGCCTGTTTCTGAATACATAATGCGTTGCGCTGCGGACGAATGTAAATAACCACGAGCAGATTAATCTGCGACCGCGTCAGTGGCTCGCAGAAACCAATGAGCTCCACTGGCTCTGGGACGGAACCCACCAAGCGTTCGCATGGGCAATTATCGTTTTCGTGCGAGGCCTCCCTCCGCACGGCTCGGACCTCTTGCTATATATACCCCCCGACGCGGGAACCTGCGCTCAGATTGCGCTGCGCCGGTGAAGGGTGTCAGAAACCAGAGCTCCAAGTTGGAAAAAGAAGTTGAGAAAAAGAAGGCGATGGAACGTGATGGCAGGAGGCTGAGGGAATCGGCGTGGCGACGGCACAGCTCCGAAAATCGATCCGAAACCACGCGTTGCTGACAGAAAAAAAAAAGTTCTGCGGTCGGCGAGATGAAGAATAATCGGCGCTCGAATTAAATGAAAACAGGTTGGAGCAAAGCAAACACAAGGCTTCAGGCGCGCAATGAAATGCTCGCCCGCGTTGGGGGGAGAGAGAGGTCGACGCGTGTAAAGCGCTCGGGGAACTCCAGGGAAGACTGGGGGGGGGGGGGGGGGGGAGGGGGGGTTACTTGGCAGCACGTCTCAGTCGCCACTCTGGCCAGGCTCACCACGCGTCGCAGCAGAGAACCGTCAGCGCTGTCGTGACCATACATGCGAAGCCGGACAGGCAAGGTCAAGGCCCGCTTTCTCGCTCTCCTTGCCTCGAGACAGAAAGCACAGCAGGCTGATGATCCACTTGCAGTCACGGTCAGCCCTTTGCCGACTCACTGCTGGCAGACCTTTGTATGTATATGAGATTACATGGATGGCGGTACTTTAAAGAGCGCAAAGTTTAAAGATGTGTAATGTGGCTGAATTCAATGTGGCTGTGCTGACCAGCGGCTGTTCAGCCATTGTCATGGCGATATACGACATCATACAAATGCTCGAGAAGCCCAGCTGCGAATATATACATGGGAATATTAGCAACCAATCGCACAGTCCTCTTGAATGCCACACACACACGCACACGCACACACACACACACACACACAAAGGATTGAGTATACAAACTATCTAATATTCTGTTATCTAATATTATCTTGACTTGGGCGAGCTGGTTCGTCTGTTTTCTATGTGACACTTAGAACACAAAGTAAATGGGGGGATAGCCACCGTGGTGGCTCAGTTGGTAGATCACCGAAGGCGTTATTAGAAGATCGCAGGTTCGGCTCCTGCCCACGACAAGCAAGTTATTTTTTCATCCACTTTTGTTTCCTCACATTCACATTGCAAATACTTCTAATAATATCCCCTATACCTTCTTTGGCATATTTGTCTATGACTTCTCATTTGTAATGTTTACAACACAGACGATCATCTTTGTTTTTATGTGTCTCTTGTCTTCGTCTAAGTGACGCTGCATTCGTACGAGTATACATCTGAGTTCCATCTAAACTATAAATATGCACGCACGCCCCCCCCCCCCCCCCTTCTCCCCCACACGCACGCGCGTACACTTTTTATAAAACCCTGGCAGACGTATAACTGTTTATTTCAACACCGGGACATGTGACAAGAAATTATAAACAAAATAATACCGAAAACACGTATAGTATTGAACCTGCACCTAAATGCCGAAACAGCGCATTCTTCTCTCTGAAGTCAGATTTCAGGTAAGTAAATTATCATATCAAACCACGAACCTTTCGAGCTTCTTCAATAGGTGTAACCTATCTGCACAATCACGGTTAGATCACAGATGTTAGAAGCCCAACAGCCTCTCTCTGTTAAGCGTTATAGGACAGTTGAGCTTCTCCTCAACGAAACTACTGCAAAGTACCACGAGCTAACCACACAAGTGTTTTACATCGAAGATCGAATGACTTTAACTTATCCCCCAAGTGAAGAAATGTGAAGAACTGAGTTAAAGACGTCGCCGCGAGATAAGCGAGTACTACTCAAAGCCGAGTCAGACTGCGTGGTATGGTGTTATTCACCTGAGGATACCATCACTTTCGGGATATCGCGCGTAACTAACGCGCCGAATGTGCTCTAACACAGCAACGGCCCTGTTCTAACGCAGCTTGCTTGGCGCCCTGCCATGTGTACCGGAGCTTGTAGGCGCCAACGCGGCCAGTTCTCGTGGCGTGCAAACCTTGCGAAAGTGATTGCATCCCCTAAAATAAACGACCAAAGGATGCCTCACTTGAAACCAACATCTTGGGAATCATGACGCTGCCGGGTTATAGCTTCGAAAGCTTCATCTCGACGCCTTATCTTTGTCCAACAAAAAGCAAAAGCAGCCCAGCAAGTATAGCAGGCGTGCTCGTAAACGATGCTTCGCCACTACAGGCGTACGCTTTGAGCTGCTAACGTGAGCAGAGAGGAGGGTTATGCTGCGCTTCGGCTTTACACGTTTATAAATAAAAATATGTGCGCAAGCTCTGTCTGCCACGACTTCTGTCCTTTCCAGGCGACAACAGAGACCTGCAAATAAATGCCTGCGTGTTTTCAAAGATGTTCGCTCGTGCAGAATTGATGAATACACATAGTTCAGCAAAGATAGCTTCTCCGCATTAAGAGTTTATCGGCAGAGAAGCTCGTTTTTTTTTTTTTTTTCTTCGTTTCGCGGGCAATAGCCAGAATACTGGAAGCGTTTATACGTGCGGCATGACCGCAAACATTCTTAATACAGCCGTTAGTATTATTACCAGCAAGAAACAAATAAAGACATCGAACCTGTGCACTAAGACATTGAAAAAAAATCACAGCATATCCACGGAGTGAATGATGATGAGTGGAGCAAAGCTTCGAAGGGTTTTATCGGCGAACCGTGAATCATCCGCTGACCGCGTCCGTCCATCAGTCCATCCGTCAGTCTGTCTGTATGTCTCTCTGTCCGTCTGTCCACATGTCCATCTGTCTGTCCGGTCATCCGTCCGTCCTTTCGTGCATCCGTTCACCTGGTGAACACTTCAAGTACCGCCATCTCGCATCTTTTCATCATATATTCCTAATATACAAGTACCGCCATTCAGCGGACGAGAGGTGGCTACTACACACAGGAGACGCACGACCCACGCCTTAAGGAGCTCCACCCCATAAATTGCGTGTATTTTATGGCACCGTCATTAAATCAGCATACTGATAGGACACAATATACCGGGGTATGAAGCACTACAGCGGTACGCGTCTTGCACGAATGCCAAGCGTATTTCCTCGAGTATAAGCATCCTGCACTTGAATGGGAAAATAGAGACTAACTAAAGCGGACAGGTACTTTCTATTCAGCTTTTAATTTCGATAAGTACAGGTTAATACTACTACACGAGGAGTATAGGTATATTCGCGCTCGCTTAAACGAGGGAATGCAGCAAAACCTGCGCAATCTGAAGAATCAACCATCTTGATTACAGCAGCAGTTGCGCGCGCTGCCCGCAACGCGATTCATTGGCAAAGCAGGACGCTGAAATTGGTTCGGCAATGTGGACAATTGTTTAGGCGACCGGGTACACATTATGAATTTCAAATGCGCTATAAAGAGCGAAACATAATTCAACAAGACATATTAGCTGCCTTGCCTGTTTCTGCTCCCACATCGCACTGACATGCACTTCAAAAAAGTAAGGTATTTCACTTTGCGAATCTAAAACGCATGCAGCGCAGTCAGTCGAGAGAAAGGCGAGCGTGGAGCCGTTCCCATGAGCCAACATTGAAAGGATGAATTCGACATGACCCACACTGTGCCATGCATATAATATAGCATCGCGCTATGCCACTATGCTTTATGATATATAGTCTACAATGTGAACGCGGCGAAAAACTATTTGGTGCATACAATAGACCATTGTGTACAAGTATAGACCTTTTCACTACCGACATAGCGTCATTGCATATTGGTTACAGGGTGCTGCACTTGAAATTGCAATGCCGCTGGTTCAACCCTATAGATTCTCTGGCATATTGGTTCGCATATGCAGCACGATGAACTAACCAACACGATACACCGGGGGCCTTGCGGGTTCACAATGCTGTTCGCAGTAAAGCTGCCATGCGTATACGCACGCGCAATCTATACTGCAGGGTCAAGTCTGAACGATGCCGAAGGTAAAGGCGAATTGCGCACCTATCGAAAGCAGTTGAAAGATTGTCAAAAAGATAAGGGCAGTCGGAGGCGCGCAGAACGTTATCAACGGCGCAAGGTGCGAAACAAGCACCTCCAAGAGATAAGAAAAGACCTTCAGTTTCTCGGTCCCAACTTCAAACGGCAGAACGACAGCAAGTGCATTACTATAGGAACGATGCAAGCAGTCTTTTTATGACGCCATAATTTTATTCTTTTTTCACCAGAACAGTCAGACTTTTGAGCGCAACCTATGCTTTTCTGTCAGCGCACATGACATATAGGTTGACAGCCTCGTGCAATGTTTCGAATGATGACTGGCTGTCACTGGTCGCTTCAGTTCAACATTATAATATTGAACTCAAGTTTGATGCATATGTACACGCAAACGGCAAGCTTTATGCGTATAAAAAACTCGAAGAAATTGTCTACGCCGTAGCAAGGTTGAGAGACAAGTTCCGGCTTTTCCTATCGCGTATGTCTGGAATGGGAGTAGCTGCTCCTGAACGAGAGAGTGTGTTTCATAAAAACCCCAATCAATGAATGTCAGGAGAGAAGTACACTTCACATGCCCATTTGCTTCTCCCTACAAATCATGCACGTTCGCTAGTTTCCAGTGTGGAATATCCCAATGTCGACGAACTGGGACATTCACAGGGGCGCCCCGCCGCGGTGGTCTAGTGGCTAAGGTATTCGGCTGCTGACCCGCAGGTCGCGGGTTCAAATCCTGACTGCGGCAGCTGCATTTCCGATGGAGGCGGAAATGTTGTAGGCCCATGTGCTCAGATTTGGGTGCACGTTAGAGAACCCCAGGTGGTCGAAATTTGCGGAGCCCTTCACTACGGCGTCTCTCATATTCATATGGTGGTTTTGGGGACGTTAAACCCTCCACAAATCAATTAATATCAATCGATCGATTCACAGGGGCAATGACGCGAATACGAACCGTGATGAGAAGAATCGCGTAGCTTCCACTGAGCTACAATAGCTTAAGACTCGGCGCCCGGCAATCTCGGTGCGAGACAGCGCGTGCGCAGTGGAGCGAAACTTTGCGGACGAAAACGTGGAAGGCCCGCCGACAGGACGACAAAACCCTTATGTACAAAATAAAATGCGACCAAAAAACGAGACCACGCACAGAGCCGTCGTGGGCCAAGGCGCTGAGGAAGGGCCTAACGAAAGCGAAAAAGGAAGCAGAGAATGAGGAACGGCCTTCATTTCGCAAAGAGCGCCCGCTCAACGCTCGCCGCCTGGCCCCGTCTCCCTCGGCGTCGAGGTTTATTTTTCATCGTTTCTTTTTTTGCCCTTCAATCCTCTAACTTATCTTAAGACTTTCTTTCTATCTCTCTCTCTTTTAGCGCTTTCTGCGGGGAATGTGCGCACCGCGCGTCCGTCGTCGTTCCAGCGCCCTCTCCTGGCGCGCGAGACAGCGGCGACCCCGCTGCCTCGCGGACGACCGTATGCAGGGGGGCACGCACAACGCCAATATAACACGCGCGCGCCAGTGCACGCACGGACGCATCCGTTTGGCCAATATATTCCCGGAGGCCTCGTCGTCGAGCCGGGTCCCGAAATAAAAGCAACGGGGATGCTCCGTCGGCCTGAGCCGCTGAACGTTCTCGACGAAGACGCAAGCAGCGGGCCATCTTTCAGCGGCCCAACGCGCCTGAAGACGGTAGTAGACCACGTCGCCCTCCGTCCGCTATAAAGAAGCCCACCTCGGCTGCGGAGGCCCACGAGAAAGGCAGGCGCATGGCGGGCCCCCAAATGCACTTCCATCCGCGCCGGAGTTAACTCGACGGAAACACTCCTCCGGAGCCCGCGCATGTTTGACGCGCAATCAAGCTAAAAAGCGAGCGCGGGGTTCGCGTCCCGACGTGCCGCCAACTGCAGCCTCGGCCCGGAGAGCCGAAGTACGTGGGCGCCAGGACGGACGAGACCCGTGACAAGATGGTGACTTGGTGGGGGAGTGAGAAGCTGCCAGAGACGGAGACTACACACTCACCCCGACGAAGAGCGCACGCGAGATACGCCAGAGAGCTTTGTTTTAACGCGGGCGCCTTTCCCCCGCTGTGCGTCACCAGGCCGCTCTTCGTGTAGCCGCCCAGTCTTTGCGTAGCCTCTCGCACGATCAGCGAAGCGACGACGCTGCAGTTCATTCGAGGACAGACGCAACAAGACCCGTGAATGGGGACGCTAAAAGAAAATAGAAAGGAGGGCGCCGCCATCCAAGAGGGCTGCCAGAACCCGGACGGTTCCCGGGCTCGCGTTTCAAATTGTCCAGCCTCAGCTTGGGAAAGAAATATGGATGGAGGCGCGAGCGTCACATAGCAGCTGCGAACAAAGTGGCTGATTTCGGGTGCTCTGTCGCGCATCTCGTGTTCGCAGGTCTCTGAAGCACGGTAGGAACACTTGCACAGTAGAAGGCAACACTGTAGAAAACTCGAGAAGGAAATACAGGGACCTAGCCTAATCGCTGCGGGCAACACTATTTATCAACTAACATCAGCAGAATCCCTTGACAAAGCCCTTTCTTAAGCATTCATGATGAAATCAAGTTTCAAATATACGGACAGCAGGCCTCACTAAAAACTCTGCTCGCTTTGGACGCATCAACAAAACGTAATGTTGCAACGCTCAATAAGATGATCTCATCCGAAAACGGAAGAAACCATCCGTCACAAATACTATGACTTGTAAATAGTCGTCATGTGAGTAGAATCTTACAAGAGTGAGAGAGATATTGAAATACGCGACACAAATAAAATCTACAACTCACTGTTCGTCTCTGCAGTCTTTAAATGCATACGTCTACTACAACACAGAAGGAACCTCAAAAAGTTGCTAAATTTTCTGACTGTGCCTCACAAAATATATTATTGTAACGTGTATGTCTGATCTACCATATGCGGCAAGACACCCTATGAAATCTGTAGGTGCAATTTTTAAGTATTCCGAACAATGCCATGTTACGGAATTCCAACACCGTTTAGCATTCCCACATAAATATGCATTTGCTTATTTCGCAGTTGGCGCCAAAACAGAAACATTTTTGTTGTACAAAGGAAAGCTGCTCCCACTTGGTATTCTACGTAGGCTGCAGCCATAATCGAGTCAGCCCGCTCCCCCATGAAAACATTTAGCTGAGAGAAAAAATCTAGCTACAAGCGCAGACCGACCGCAAGAGGGCCAGGAATCCTACGCGTCATCTCAGCGTACTCGTAACGACACAGAGGGCGCTGTTTCTTTCAACTGTACAACGCGGCGAGAACTCCCACGGCAAATCGTGTATGCGACATCTTTGAGAACGCGCGCGCAAGTATCATATCGCGGAGCGGCATCTACAGAAGCAGGAATGAAAAAAAGCGCTCTGCGACCCAGAGCTACAACAACGTCGAGCGCTGGGTACGGAGGAGCAAGTCCGGTGTATAAGCAATAACTTTTGCAGCCGGCGGCGGCAGGCCCGTGACAACAAAGAAAGGGTCCAAACACCAAAGCGGGAACAAAAACAAAGAGCGCCTGGCTCTTGTCACCAGCGTTGCGCAGGCATGCAGGCCACCGCTCGGCAGGGGACCAGGCACGCAGGCCGGAGCAACGGCCAGTCAACTGCCGCAGACAGTCGAAGACGTCTACGAGAGCGTGCTGCGAGTCGTCCATCCTGGCGCATACACAAATATTGACAATTTATTCGGTACTGGAACCACTTCGGGCGGTGATGGTGATTGCAGTGTTGCAGCCGCGCGCTTCTTATCTGATGGTGGGCAACCCACCTGTGTCACTGCAGCACTGGGCGCGTCCGTATCACAGGCACTATTCACCCATTAGTAAGTCTTGGCACGTCCCTACCGCTCCACAGTTATCGCCTTGGCGGCCGGTCCAATTAGCATATTGCATCGTGGTCAACGGCAAAATTCATTCCGCCACCACAGTTCGTTATCTCAACGACGCGCTTCCACTCATTGCATTGGAACCCAAAGCCGACAAGTGATTTTCATGAAAGCGAACCCAACACATCAGTTACTTAAGAAGTGTATCGAAAGACGCGCAGAAGAGCCTTTCCAGATGAGTGTGCGAAGGTCCAGGAGCGTGCTCGCAAGGCGTCGTCGACCGCAGCGCGTGCAGCAGCTATCTCTGCCGAACGACAGGCAAAGTGGAAGGGACCGCGAATCGATCGGGACAGCATCGCATTCCGCAGCCGTCGTAAATCAAGTGCGACGGAAGAGCCGCACACGGACAACGAAAGCCAGCCGTGGGCTCAATTGGAGGATAACCACTTTCGTCTAGTGGCCAGCGCGCAGCATCGATTAGACTCATGTTTAATGCATCGAGTGCGCATCATATGGGGGGGATCCCGTGGAGCAGCCCGGGTTGGGACTCTGCATGCGTCCTCGCAGCAAGCGAGCGGCATCGACCTCAGTGGAGCGGAAGCGTGCATAGATGCGGCCGCCACAAGTGGCACGCGCTGCAGGCAACGCAGGGGACCCACAAAAGCGACATGCAGGGGGCGCTGCGTCCCCTCCACGCGGCGAGCAGCAGCGTGCAGAGAGGACCAGAGCATCCTCGCATTGCACATTCCACGCACGCGACACTGGCAGCGGTGTGGATAGACTCCAGACACGGCGAACAATGGGGCCTATTGCCGCGGCAATGAGTCGCGTTTCAAAGGCGTGTGAGCCAGGCACGACATCCTCTGGCGGCGGATCGTTACCGAGGCCCGGAACGAGGGACCGCACATCCATGCTCCGGACCACGGCCTCGACGCAATAATGGGACGCGCGCCAGGACCGGGCCCAGACTCGTTTCGCCCGCAAGGCCGCCCACATCACAAGCCGAACGAAGAAGAAAGCTGCGGCGGCGATGCAACATCTTCGTTCAGTATACGCAAACTGTCGGATTGTGAGAAGACACCCAGAGCGGCATATAGTGTGGGCGGTGCCGACGCAAAGCCTTGGAGCCATACCATGTTCTTTGTTTTGGGTTTCTTTCTTTTAACTATATTACACTACTACCGACAGCTTTTCGCGCTGATGTTCATGCCGCATTCATCACATCAACCTAAACTTCACACACTCCCGTGCATTTGAAACGAAACTATTTTGACCGCGCGTGCATCCTCCTCGCCCACCTTTCAGCCCTTCTATTACAGTAACATTTGTCTGGACACTCTAGACGCATTTTCGCCGTCACCGTGGTGTTACATGTAAAGTCCAAGGGCAATAACATCACCCCGCGTGATCAACGATGCATCGTGGATGCCCTCACTCGCCCGCAGAACGGGGCGATGGTGGCTCCAGCGGAGGGACAACGCGCCAGTCTTCCGTCGTGCGGGGGCTGCAGCTGTGGCAGGGTGCTGTGCATGGCAGGGTGCTGTGCGCGTGCTCTGTCTTCACAGGAATCAGGCTCGTACCGCTGTACGTACTGCTGTTCCTTTTTTTTTTTTCGCCGAGTTTACGCCGATGCTATAGACAGCGTGAAGGGAGTCTCTCTCATTGCAGCAGCTGCGTTTTCTTACGCCACCGCTTCCTTGGGTTACGCCAAATAAGATGCTAGCTGCTAACCTAACTTCGCATAACATTCCATTTTTTAATTATCGTAAAAACTGCTCCGTCCTTGCCGCGAAGCTGCATTTTTTTCTTGTTTTCTTTTTTTCTTCTTCAATACACCGGGCACTTAATCCTAGCACAAGCTGTATGCAACCGGTTCCCTCTATCGTTTATCTTCCTTACATTATGCAATACATTTTTCCAATATATTCTTCACATAAATTTCGCAATAACGTCGCTTTTTCGAACTTCATGGCCTAGTAAGACACTTCGTGCCAGGCGGCCATTTTCTTGTCTCACAGGAAACCTGTGGACTCTTGTGAGGGGAGCACGAATGGTCCGTCCTTCAAGTGCGCCTCGCAGCTCGAAGTTAGATCCAAGACGTATTCCCAGTGTGCTCATGAGTGTCACGTACAACGATTAGTTGTAAAACATCGATAACAGAACATTATCGACATTTGAAACCATCCTCTCTCAACGGTGTACATTTGCTTAACGAGGACAGACTACCGCATACCTTGTGTATGATGTCACGCTGCCCGCATTGTTCTCGTTTAGGCTTCAAATCACAATTGCAGCAAAAGTTTGTTCAACCGAATTACATCGATCAAACGTGACTCATTTATTTCCAGTGCGCAATAAAAAAAGTCTATAGTAATCATACACGTAAAACTATGACTCATGATGGCTGATTGGTACAAAACTGTAGACCAGAATGAAGCATTACTTATCATAAAACGCAAAAAAAAAAGAATTGTCGGTCCAGTGGCAGAGTGAAATATTTGGCCGGCTAGCACAACATTGGCCATTCGGAGTGTTATGCACCATTCGCGTGCAGATTGTCAAGTGCACTTTCACATTCTTCGTTATTAGCCCTCTATTGAAATACTGGTAACCCCGTTTTCTCGCGTGACGTCTGCCGCATAGGTGAATAAATGTACATATGAAATTTCTCCGCTTTTCTGTACGTCGCGGAAAAAAAAGAGTATATATATGTTGGCCTGCATGACTGGCGCGAAGGAGGTTCCCGTGAGCGCCATACAGCACCGAAGGGGAGAGTAATGGATGGACATAATGACCACGCGGACGCATCGCAACGTTCCCACTGCTTCCCTGTGCGTCTTTTCTGGCCGAAATGCCTGTGCAGAGGCCATATACGGCGCTAACGACGGCGACAGCGCACAATGGTTTGGCTGCACGATGGCATTCGCCCCTCGAGGAGTTCAAGAAACTTGGCCCTGAGGCTGTCGTATAGCACGTCGTGGTGGTATACCTGCGCTCTTATCATTCTACGGAAGCCCCGCGTATAGTGTGTCCGCAAGAACGTGACTGCAGGAATGGATAAAGTCGCACGAGCTGCACGCCGCATCATGGACGCTAGATGACGCGTTGAGAGAATCATTTGCGGCCGCGCATATATATATATATATATATATATATATATATATATATATATATATATATATATATATATATATATATATATATATATATATATATATATATATATTGTTAAGCGGTTTATTGACGGACGCTCAGCGATGATTCACGACAGCGACAGTCAATGCGGGGATCGACTCTCTGCACGAGCTGCTCTTCTTCTTTAGAAAAGGGCGACCCACTAGAAGGCGCTGAAGAGGATGACCCACTGTTCAAAGGCTTTACCACAACTACCCCGGGTACGAAAAGGGAGCTGCCTGGCGACCTAACAGCTGGTTACAATGAGCGGATCATGGTAGGCCTTGAGGCGCTCCACGTTAACAATGTCGCGTCCTCGACGACGCATGTCCGAAGATTGTTCGATGGGTTCAATCAAGTAGTTGACTGGAGAAGTGCATTTGACGACACGGTAGGGGCCTTCGTATTTAGGCAATAGTTTTGAAGATAGGCCAGTTGCAGTAGTAGGGATCGAGAGCCAGACGAGCGCTCCAGGGAGGAATGTGGGCGCAGTAGTACTGGCGTCAGCGCGAATGCTTTTTTGCCGCTCTTGATCATGCGCAGTAAAGGTCTTTGCAAGTTCTCTACATTCTTCAGCAAGCTTGGCTGTAGCAGAAATAGGCGCCCACTCAGACGGATCTGGCCTGTACGGAAGTATCGTGTCGATGGTGTGTGACGGGTGCCTTCCATATAATAAAAAGAAAGGTGAAAAGCCAGTAGTGCTCTGAGGGGCGGTATTATATGCGTAGGTGACGAAGGGTAGAATGGAATCCCAATTTGTGTGATCGGCGGCGACGTATTTGGAGAGCATGTCGCCCAGCGTACGGTTGAAGCGTTCTGTGAGGCCATTCGTCTGCGGGTGGTAAGCAGCAGTTTTGCGGTGAACAACGTTGCACTCTTTGAGAATGGCTTGAACGACTTCAGACAGGAAGACACGGCCTCGGTCACTGAGCAGTTCCTGGGGTGGGCCGTGTCGCAGAATGAATCGTTGGAGCAGAAAGGAAGCCACATCGCTCGCTGTAGCCGCGGGAAGAGCGGCTGTTTCGGCGTATCGCGTGAGGTGGTCTACAGCAACAATGGCCCAGCGATTACCAGCCGACGTTAGTGGAAGTGGCCCATACAAATCGATGCCAACGCGCCCAAACGGCCTGGCAGGGCAAGGTAGAGGTTGCAGACCTACCGGCGACAGGTGCGTTGAAGTTTTGCGGCGCTGACATTCTATGCAGGAGCGAACGAATTTCTGCACGTAGCGGTACATGCCACGCCAAAAGTACCGTTGGCGAATGCGGTGGTAAGTCTTCGATACCCCGGAGTGCGCACACTGCGGATCAGAATGAAAGAATTCGCATATGTCAGAGCGCAGACTGCGAGGTATGACTAGTAGCCACTGGCGGCCATCACCGTAGTAATTGCGTCGATGGAGGAGGTCGTCGCGAACGGCGAAATGGTGGGCTTGACGACGCAACGCGCGAGTGGATGGAGTGGATGGATCAGTCAGCAAGTCTATCAGTGAGGCAATCCATTGATCCTTGCGCTGTTCAGTAGCAATGACATGAATGCTAATCGAAGAAATGGCAAGGTGAGACACTGAGTTGTTGGCATTGTCGTCAGGCAAGGGAGAGCGCGACAGGGCGTCGGCGTCAGCATGTTGCCTTCCATTGCGGTACAGCACGCGGATGTCATAGTCTTGCAGGCGAAGTGCCCACCGGGCGAGACGGCCTGAGGGATCTTTCAATGACGACAACCAGCATAGTGCGTGGTGGTCGGTGACAACATCAAATGGGCGACCATACAAATAAGGTCGGAACTTTGCAAGGGCCCAGACGATTGCCAAACATTCTTTCTCGGTGACTGTGTAATTAGTCTCGGCTTTAGTAAGCGTACGGCTCGCGTACGCCACGACATATTCCGGGAAGCCTGGTTTGCGCTGCGCAAGGACAGCGCCGAGGCCTACACCACTGGCATCCGTGTGTACCTCTGTAGGGGCCGTAGGGTCGTAGTGACGGAGTATGGGAGGCGACGTCAACAAACGACGAAGTGTTCTGAAAGCGTCGTCGCACTGTGATGACCACGAATGGAGAGGCCCGTTACTTCCGAGAAGCTTCGTCAGCGGCGATATGATAGTCGCGAAGTTTCGAATGAAGCGCCGAAAGTAGGAACACAGTCCTACGAAACTGCGCAGTTCCTTCACGGATGTCGGCTTGGGGAACTCGGTCACGGCCCGAAGCTTGGTTGGATCAGGGAGAATTCCGTCCTTAGACACGACGTAGCCGAGTATTGTCAGCTGCCGAGCTGCAAATTGGCACTTCTTTAGGTTCAGTTGCAGACTGGCGTTTCTCAGACGCGTTAAAACATGCCGAAGGCGTTGAAGGTGCGTCGAGAAGTCAGGAGCGAAAACGACGACGTCATCGAGGTAGCACAGGCACGTGTGCCATTTCAGGTCACGCAGAACTGTATCCATCATGCGCTCAAAGGTGGCGGGCGCATTGCACAGCCCAAACGGCATAACGTTAAACTCGTACAAGCCGTCAGGGGTGACAAAAGCGGTCTTTGGTCGAGCGTCCTCAGCCATAGGTACTTGCCAGTACCCTGAGCGCAAATCGAGGGATGAAAAGAATTCTGCTCCTTGCAGGCTGTCAATCGCGTCATCTACCCGCGGTAGTGGATACACGTCCTTACGAGTGATCTTGTTGAGGCGTCGGTAGTCCACACAGAACCGCACAGAACCGTCCTTCTTCGTGACGAGAACGACAGGAGATGCCCAGGGGCTGCTAGAGGGGCGAATAACATCGCGGCGAAGCATGTCGTCGACTTGCTCGTTGATTACACGGCGTTCTGTGGGAGATACGCGATATGGACGTTGCCGCAGCGGTGGCTGTGCGCCTGTGTCGATGCGATGCGTAACGGTGGATGTGCGGCCGAGAGAAGGTTGAGCGACATCGAAAGAAGAGCGGAATTCTTCCAACAGGCCCAAAAGCTGGGAACGCTGGCCCTGCGTAAGGTCGTCGGGTATGCAGGGACCGAATATATCATCGGATGATGAAGCAGATGTCGAAACAGCACCAAGCGTACAGGAACTTGGGCAGTGCTTGTCATCGGGTTCATCCATAACTTGCGCGTCTTCGATGGGTTCCACGCTGCCGAGACATTCTCCTCGCACCAACGTAACGCTGTACGGAGATGAGTTCACAACAAAAATAGTGGTGCTGCCGTGAGTGAGTTGCACGGCCGCGAAAGGAACCAGCAAGCTTTTTCTTATGAAAACTCGATGAGATGGCGAGAGGAGTGCAGCGGTGTCAGAAAGGCTTGCGCAGTAGAGCGACACCGCAACAGACGAGTTTGCAGGCACTTGAGTGTCGTCTCTGACGAGTAACTTGCTTGCAGCGGATGGACTGTCGGCCGGCGTCAAAGAAGAGAACGGCGCGAGTTCTATTTCTGCTGGTGCGCAATGAATGACGGCGTCGTGGCGGGAGAGAAAATCCCATCCTAGGATAATGTTATGAGAACATGAAGAAATTATGATGAATTCGACCGCATACATCACGTCCTGAATCATAAGGCGGGCTGTGCACATCGCTGTAGGATGAATGCTTTGGGCGCTGGCTGTACGGAGGGAGAGCCCGCAAAGCGGCGTGGTCACTTTGCGCAGTAATCGGCAAAGTTTTTCGTCCATCACGGATACGGCAGCTCCAGTATCTACAAGGGCAGATGCACGAACGCCATCCACAAGCACGTCTATCACGTTCGACGGGCTTTCCTGAGGGCTTCCGCAGTTCGACAGCGTCGCAGCCCTTGCCTCGTGGACTGCGACGACTAGTTTTCCTGGTCGCCCTCGAGTGGACGTGGCCGCATCGGTGACAGTGAGCGACGTCGTGGAGATGGTGAACGGCGGGTAGACGCAATGGGGCGGGACGACGGTGACATAGGCGGCGGTTGGTCGTAAGAGCGGCTTGACTGGCTGGGAAAGTTGGAGGCGACCTGCGGTTGCTGCACACGATTGCAATATCGTGCCACATGACCGACGCAACCACAAGCAAAGCAGATGGGGCGATTATCAGCAGTGCGCCATTGGTTTGCTGGTCGCATCCATGTCGCAGAACGCGATTGGCGAGCCGGCTGCTGATATGAGTGCATGGTAGGCGGCACTCGGGGCACGTGGGTGACGCCGGCGTATGTAGGCGAGACAGGTTCTCCAAAGGCCTGGGGCCTCGCGACGGTTTCGGTGTAATTTAGCGGGACAGTGACAGAAATTGGTGGGGGCGGCCTGGCAACAACTTGGGCGTAGCTGAGTGGCACAGATGCAGAAGGTGGCTGGTGGTATTCAGGGACGACCTCCGCGATTTCCTGCTGAATGGCTCGGCGGAGCGGAGGTGGAAGTGTACTTGATGGCTGTTGAGCTTGTTGTGGGGAAGCAAAAGTCAGTAGAGAAACCTGGCGGGCAACTTCCTCACGCACGAACGACTTGATTTCGGCGAGCAAGGTTGCGTGGTCTGGAACTGCTGACAAGGCCGAGAGATCAGCATCACGTGGTGGCGGGCGACGGGTCATCAAGCGCTGCCGCCGCAGCTCGTCGTAACTTTGGCATAACATGATGACTTCTGCCACAGTGCGGGGGTTCTTTGCCAGGAGCATGGTGAAGGCATCGTCGGCGATGCCTTTTAGAACATGCGTGATTTTGTCAGCCTCTGACATGTTCAGGTCGACCTTTTTGCACAAGTCAAGGATGTGCTCGATATAACTTGTGAAGGACTCACCGGTCTGCTGGGCTCGTTCACGTAAACGCTGTTCAGCTTGCAGCTTACGAACGGCAGGGCGGCCGAACACGTCGACGACAGCGGTTTTAAAAGCGGACCAAGTCGGGAAATCAGATGCGTGGTTATTGTACCACATTCCGGCCACCCCCGCAAGGTAGAAGAACAGGTTGCCGAGTTTAGCTGCCTCATCCCAATGATTGGGGACGCTCACACGTTCGTACATGGCAAGCCAGTCCTCGACGTCAGTGCCATCCGCGCCGGTGAAGACAGGAGGGTCGCGGATGCGGGGGACACCGGGACATGGCGTCGGTGTAGGAGGAAGCGTTTGCTGGGCGGCGTCTTGGTACATGGTTGGAGGCACGGTACGGGATCGAAGCTCCAAGGGCATCGAATGCTGACCAAAGGTGTTTGAAGGGCACAGCACTCTCCACCAAATTGTTAAGCGGTTTATTGACGGACACTCAGCGATGATTCACGACAGCGACAGTCAATGCGGGGATCGACTCTCTGCACGAGCTGCTCTTCTTCTTAAGAAAAGGGCGACCCACTAGAAGGCGCTGAAGAGGATGACCCACTGTTCAAAGGCTTTACCACAATATATATATATATATATATATATATATATATATATATATATATATATATATAGTGTGGCCTTCGTCAGACTCCAGAGACTCCTCGTTCCTGACGAAGGCGAGGCTCACGAATCGCAAAACCGGGTTAGGCAAGTTAACTATTCCACTAATCTCGCGTATTTTTTCTTCCTAAATGAAAAATTGACACGTGTCTTCGTACCGCTTTCGTATCTTATGAAATTGTTGAAGAACACGCGAATGAATTTGATCAAGGAGGCGTACATGGGAGCATAACGTGTTTGAACAGACTCAGCCATACGTATTCCACTTCACAAGTGCGTGAAGAAAGAAAGAAAGAAAGAAAGAAAGAAAGAAAGAAAGAAAGAAAGAAAGAAAGAAAGAGAGAAAGAAAGAAAGAAGAAAAGAAAGAAAAAAAAGAAAGGACACATCTCTCTGGTCAGATCTACCCAACGAAACATGTGCTCGTCTCGCCGAACAGAAGTAAAAAGCAACAAGAAAGCAGGACTTCCCACGAAAAGCAAAAAAAAAAAAGCGACAACAGGGGTAGAAGAGGCGGCGAGAGAAAGTTATTCCAGAGCAGTGCCCGGGAAACGCTGGCGCTCTTTCAGGGCAAAAAGCCGGCGACCATTTCCGCCCCGTCAACGCGTCAAGCAAAGCTCACGGTTTCGGCGAAGTCGTGCGCCAAACGACCGACGTCTGGACGCCGTCTGGGCGCTCGTCCAGACAATGGCGGCTCGGATGCGCGCCGTCGGCAGCGTAGCGTGCCTGATGGGACACCTGAGTGCCGCCCACCTCGACATCCTGTGCGCCAGACCCCCGCCTGTGTCCCCCAAGCGGAGAGCGCGCTGCACTCATGCGGAGACGCATATCCCGCAGCGTACACATTGTTTTCACGCCTTGCGCAAACACCGCTCGCGCTGCACCGCGGCTGACAACTCTCCCGTACAGCCGGTACAACAGTGCGTGAACAGCTCCCGGGCCGCAATAACGCGCGCGGCCGCCGAGCCTCGGCGCAATCCTCGGCAAACAGGGCTTTTGCCGACGGAGGACGCGCGAAAACCGAGAACGGCGTTTTCGCCCAGGCACACTGCTCGTAACCGGCAGTGGCGCAAAGGTGCGGATACTATACTGCCCGCCATCTGCATCGTGCCAAGCGCCACCTCCGCCTTCATATTAATAAAGCCTTGTGAGGGAAAGAAAATCAAGCAATACAGGAAGAAAATGAGGTGCAGAGGGCACGCCACGTAAGCTCTGTCAGACAGTACGTCAGTGGAAGGGGAAATAAATGACGATAGTCATAGCACGAGAACAAAACGACGACACAGAGACAAGAAGGACACGAAAGACTTGTCTCTGTGTCGTCGTTTTGTTCTCGCGCTACAACTATCGTCATGCCATACCAACTAGCCCAAGCTGCCACACAGGGAAGTAAATAGCTGGCTCGTCACGCGCCAATGAGCACCGCACTTCCATAAGGAAGACCAAGAAGAAGAGGAAAACGCGCGGTGCGCTCACACGATATCGCCTCGTTGAAGTGATTCGCGAACGAAAGGAAAATGTTTCACCGAATGGAAATGAAGAAAATATTCTGACATGTTAATTTCACTTGCGACGTGAGTTGAATAAAATGAGTAAATGAGGTGATGCAACTGGATTCTTAATCAAAGCTCGGTGATGAATACAAAAAAAAAGCAAGAAGGAACAGAGAAAAGTCCGCGTAAAGCCCGGATGACATCACAAAGTATTGTTTCATCGCAATTACTCTCTGTCTTTCCTTCGACGCTGTAATGAGAATGCAAATTTTTCCCAGCGCCACAATAAAGGCCAGTTCATTTTTACTCGGCTAATTACTCCCAGGCACTGAAAATACCGATCCAAAGATAATTAGTTGTACAAAGCTTATATCTCAGGCACCTTTAAAAGGGGAACACGCAGACACCCAATATGTGCAAAACAACATTTCGAAAATGACGAAAAAAAAGTATCTTGATGCAAACTGCACATAGCCAGTGTACTACATGCTACGTTTATGAGCTAGTATGTCGAATCAAGCACAGAAGAATGCCGCAAACTAAAAACGACAAGGCACTCAATTATTTGTCATAGCTGCGAAACAATAGATTACCCTGTTGCAATGAAACCTTCTAAAGTATAATACGAGATATTTGAAGATGTGAGTAAGGCCGTGTCAAGTTGACTTCCAGTGATTGATAAGACCACGGCAACGACAGCGGTGTATGCTGCCAACATTGTTGCCCGCTTTAAAAAGATAGCGCTGCGAAAAAAGCAATCGGGCATAACGCCCATTCACTCACTTTATATGATGTCCCCAAGTTTTGCGCAGAATAAGAGCCGCCAGAGAAACGCGTTCCGTCTTTGCAGTACTGGCACAAGCCGCAATGCAGTCTCCAGCCGACTCGTTATTCGTCGAGAATCTTGCGCTTCGTAATGTCCCGTTGATTGGAGCATAAATATTCTAATGAAAAGCTGCCGGTTTCGTACATGGTCGACACACACATCAGCATGCTTGTATGTTGTCATCTACCGCAGAGCAACTCCGATCTACGAGGATCTAGTGAATGGCGCTGCAAAGTTCGCGTCACAGCTACACGTCGACGGACAGAGAAACAAGAGAAAAACGGAAGCGTGACCTCAATTCAACCTAACTGAAGCCCCAATAAACGACACCCAGGTTGGTCTGTTAAAAAAAAAAAAAACGCAGCGCCGCAAAGGCAATATAGTGGGATTATAAAAGGTAAAAAAAAATGTCAACTGGATCCTCCCATGAGAATAAGGACACGTGTAAGCGATAAAACGCGTTCGCGCAAATGAGGAACAAAAAGGCTCGTTGCTGTTTTACACGACGGCGAGCGTCTGCAGGCCCGCCCCATAGCGGACGCTATCCGTACAGAAGATTGTCTCATAGGAAAAGGTCGATTCCACAATCCCCGCGGATCCGCAGATGTCCCGACGAGCGTAATGAAGACAAATGGCATCGAGAGCGATCGGGGCGCAGACCAGCGACCATAAAAGCGCACATGATCCCCACTTTCGGAAATCTTCCTCACGCCGCTCTCCGGGCAGAGGGGGAAGAGGGAGGCTGGTGCCCCGCTGCGCGCTCTGTCAAAAGAGTGCCGGGCCACAAAGCGCGCCACCGTCTCGGCCGACCGCTGTCCCGGCGATGCTGCTACACCAGCGGACGACGCGAGGAGCGGACAAAGGCAGGTAGTTAATCAATAGCCGACAGCGAAGCGCCGCTCACCCGTGGCGCCAGAGACCGCAGAAACAGGCTCGCCAACAACGGACAGCAACACGTCGCCGCGCGATTGCCGTTCAATGCGTGTCCGCTTGGATGGCCACGTTTTTGAGCCTGCCCCAGGCGTGTGTTAAGGTGCGATGGCATGCGCAGCTACAACTTCGTACGAGCACGGCTGTCGCGATGAATATTCAGCGAGGCGGGATGAAGGGGCGCCGGATAAACATGCGGGAACGTGTTTCACACAAGGCTCGCGACCTCCAGCTGATGCCACGGGTGGTACGGTAGAGCTGTACTACATATCTGATGAGAATGCCACTCAAACAAACGTTATGACCCCCTCCCCCCCCTACCCCGAAAAAAGCGTCACCCCCCAAAAAACATTATAGAAACTTTCGATGCGGGCACGTCGGTTAAGACATGAGCGCATCGATGATAACGCTTCTGGTCGGTGAAGTCACTGTAATTTGGGCACGAAGCTAGATAAGGGAATCGATGACAAACACTCAACGACAACGTTGAACAGATCGTTCTCCGCAAAGCACCACCGAAAACGCGGCGAAAAAGCACAAAAGAATTGATGCTGTCAACAATGGCGTTCGTTTCGCTTTTCTAAACTCGTTTTTGGCGATTAAGCGCATTTACGTGATAAGCCAACAGCCAAAACGTCAAAAAAAAAAAAGAGACGTGCACATGTTTTATCGTGGAAGTTGCAAAAATACCGTTGTGCATCGGTAAAGAATGGAAATTTCGGCGCGCCACTCAAATGATTCGTTCATTGAGGCTAAAAATACAAGGGACGAGTTCCGTGCTTATCTTTTATTCTCGTATTGGTTTGCGATGTCGAAACAGCGCTATACGTGAAAGCCGCACGATTGGCAATCGAGAAACCGGAGCTTAGAGCAGAGCGATGGATCACATCGCACGTGGCGCATCTCTCAAGTGACCACCTTCAACGCGAGAGAATGTGAATACATCTTAGCATATAATGCGATACACAGCGTTACAACACAAAAAGGCAAATAATTTTGTTGCACGACAGAGCAATAATTCTCTGAGATGTGCGCCAATCATTTGCCACATCTGGTATCGCAAAATAACTTGAAGACCTGCAAGATAAACTATACGACAAAACGAAAAACAGGGATCGGGTACTCGGTCACCTCGCAACAAAACCTAACCAACACGGCAAAGTTGCGCCCAATGTAAAATTCCGCGAACAAGCCTGTCGACAAGTACATGAGAGCGGGACAAGAGAAGAAGCCAAGCGGATAGGCCCCGACGCCTGTTCACACAAACCCGTGTCCAGCGCCGCCACTGACCCTGTGGGAACTTGGCGAGCTCGCCTGACGAGGGGGATCGTTCGTGGCGCCCGCACTCAGCCCTGAGCAAACATTGCGCAGCAGCTGTTTTCTCGTTCTTCGTTAAAGCGTTCTGTGATACTCTATTCGTGTCACTGCAGCCGCACTTGCTCGAGTCTAGACGGCTTCCGTACATAGTCCATTAGACGAGCTAGGCAAGTTAACGCGACCGTATATATGCAAAGAAGCGCTGTCTGGGCGTCTTGTAGAACGTGCCGGACACTCGCCTGCACTTCTCGAGCCTCGGAGGAAAGGAAGCCGAAAAGTAGGAGGGGTGTGGCAAGTTGTGCGTATTCCATAGAAAACTCGCGCAAAATGCAGTAACCAAGAGTTTTAGCGGTAAGAATGGAGAGGCCCGAAGGCCGGGAAAGAGCGGGGAACTGACATTCCTGGAGTGAACACAGAGAGGGTTCTCACAAGTAAATGGTGGGAGAAGCGTGCACATATGTAAGGGGCTCCGATTCCCGGCATTTATTTAATCCGGATTCCACGCGCTCTGCTTCTTTACACGGCCGTGTTGCGCCAAAAAAATTAAAAAAAAAAGTTGCACACACAATGAAGTGACGGTACGTTGCATCACATAAACTGGAAGAGAGAAACGCGGCGCGCTTTGTTCGTTTCAAGGACGTAATCTTGCCGTGTTCTTTAAAGGCACGCGCACTCCAGTTCTGGACTTGCGCGGCGAGTCGAACCGAAATCGGAGTTCGGCGCCTTCGGGAGGACAGAAGAGGGCGACGCTTCTTATCCTCTCCCAGCCACTGTCACTCTGGCTGTTATGCGGGGCTTCACCTCAACGAGCGCGAAGAAATCGCAGCTAGCTCAAGGCAAGGACGCGTGGAGATCGATACAGCTATGAAAAACAGCACCGAGCGTGTACTCCGAAGAATAAACATTACGGGCCATCAGTAATATGTAAAAAAAAAAAGACAGAGAGATCGATACGAAATCCTGGGGATGTTTTCAAGGTGGATTATCGTGCAGAGAATAAGGTTGAAACGGTGATGTTTGCTAGACAAATAAGATGAACACCAGTCAGATCTGCTCGAGCATTATTGTAGTTGGTGCCTCGCACTTTTCTTTCTATAGACTCCAGTTATTCAGTTTGCCCTTCTTCGTTTCTTTTTGTTTTATTTTTTCGAAAACACTGAAATGGAAGCGCGGTACAGCACCGACTATCGTTTCATAAAGTTCCCTACGGCTACTAATACAGACGCTACACGGAAATACTCAAAGGGAGGTTACTGCTTCGAAACTTGTACGCTCGCGTGCAAAACAAACGCGAATTCTAAATAATTATGTTTACTTTCACAGACACGACTAGTTTCTGGGAGGAGAAAAAAAGAGACTATCCCATTTTCAGTCGCTTATAGGCAATTATCTTAAATAAGGATGCAGATCACCCCAGCCTGATAAGCGAAAGTTTATAAAGCATCACTGTCTACTTACGGAGTCCTTTTAAGAACTGAACTCCACCCGGTGAACCTCCAGTAATGAAAAACAAGCATTTCATCGTCAAGAATGTCATGCAACTCTGATGGAACCATAACAAATAAAATGTAAATATGATATGCGGGGTTTAACGTTTCGAAACCCCCATATGATTATGAGAGACGCCGTAGTGGAGGGCTCTGAAAATTTCGACCACCTGGGGTTCTTTAACGTGCGCCTAAATCTGAGAACACGGGCCTACGGCATTTTCGAAAAATGCAGCCCCCGCAGCCGGGATTCGATCCTGCGACCTGTGAATCAGCAGCCGAGTACCTTAGCCCCTAGACCACCGGGGAGGGGCTAAAATGTGAATGTGGGAAAACGATAATGTGCAAAACAGCGCTCACTTTTTAGGAATACGTATCTACGAAAGTTAATTGTTTGTCGAATCTATACTCGCTTTACGTCTTGCGTAATGTTTCGAGTGCGAAGCTCGTTTCGCACTGTGCGTAGAACAGCTGTAGCCCCGTAGAAAGATACAGTGAGAGTGCCGAGTGAAATGAGCTTCCTACCGATTGCGTTGTGTATGCGTGCGGGCAAGGTACAGTGCGCACTGCCTTCACTACGCGCGCAATGGCAACAAAGCCACGCGAACCATCGCTGCTGGGCTGTTGCAGGATAAGAAGTGCGTGCAACGCGAGGACACGCCAGTGAACGAGGGGAGACGGAGGCGCGAAGACGGCGAGCCCTATTTTCAGAAAAAACACGAGCCGCGTCTTGGCAGCCCGGCCCGAGGAGCTGCATGTAGCAGAACAGTCGTGGGAGGCAGCCTAACGCTCGAACCCTTCCGGCCGCGGCCCTTTCCCGCAACAACGCGAGGCGCAGAGATCCGGGCCAGAAAAGCGACGCTTCTTTCCCGAGGAAAGCGCGCGCGCTTTCGCGGGATTCCTTCTTTTCGATCCAGCGAACCCGCGTGCGCCAGTCGCTATGGAGACGGAAGTAGTGCGTGGCCCTGCACGGGGGAAAAAGAAACTTGGGAAGTTCGCGGCCCGCCGCCGGCTGTTGGCCCGCATCCCGCAAGGCGCGTTTAAAAATAAAAGAACTGAGATGACAGGATCGTGTGGCGAGCATTAGACACCAGGCTTGCTCGCGACGGAAGGGCGCTGGGAAACCGCTTCGCGTCCCAGCCGACCCGAGGCGCGATCGAGTTTCGCTCCGCGCGAGGCAGCCACGCTGAAAGCTACTTGGCGAGGCCGGTTCTCTTCCAAGCAGCTCGCAGATGCGCAAACTTGGGGCCGCGACACTTGTTCGACCCGGCCCGGTTTGGTCGACGGTTTGGTCGACGAGGAAGATAAAAGAAAGAAAAGAGCGCGCACTCCCCCACGCACGCGCCATTACGAGTATAACGATGTTGAGAAAATTCATGCAGACTGATGGACGCCAAGACACTTTCAAACGCGGAATGCTATATATAGATAACTGTCATCCACGAACCAAATTTCATCGATGCTGCCTTCGGTAGTTCACCACTCAACGAGCACAACCGAGTGTGCCATATAGCACGCATGCACATTATAGAAACTCCGGTGAACACATCTTTATCGTTGCGGCAATACCAACGCAGTAAGGGACGTAGACGTCTTGATAAGCATTGGCAGTCGGGCGGTCTCATTCTGACGCCACTCACACCGTCCGACGCAATTACGAAAGAAACAGGACACCCGACACAATATGCATACAACCGGGAGCCTGGAAACGATCAGCTATTAATTTTCTCATTGGTTACGCGCAAACTTCGTGCCTGTGTTTTTCCACCTATCATATGGGAGAGTATAACATAAATCTCGCAGCTCAATAAACTGAGCCTGTATGCAATCAACGCTGTACTCAAGAAATACCGCAGTAGCATATCAGACCCGACCACAAGTCGCCATGTGTCGTAAAAACAGATGGGCAGCAGAGGTGCGCGATGCCCCACATCTAATAATGGCCGAATTTCATTAGACTCTACCACCTGCGGCACGAGTAACAGCCGGCAAAGGAACGTTGCTTCTGCTAACAGTGCCTCAGACACCAAATAAATCGCCGTCACAACCACGTCGCAAACGCCAACAGTCGCATCAAGATAACAATCTGCAAACGACGCACAATCAACAGTGCATGCCAAATCAATGTAAGTACACAAACGATATCGTTTCGTTTACCGTACACTCGACAAAGAGCAAAATGAAAGAAAACTGCGCGGCCGCGACCCTTCGAACAAGTAGGTGCTTCAACAGGCATGCTGCCAAAGTATAATCGCAACTCCCCTGCGCTGACAGTGACTGCAGTGCACACAGCGTCGCGTGCATGCACTCTGCAGCAACAACTCGCACCCTGACGTGTGCGCGTAAGAAAATGGTCATATTTTGTCAACTTAGTGTTTTGTCAAAGTACGATAAGGTTACTGAGAAGTGCCTCTTTACACTCGAAAAGAATGAATTTAGCGGCGCCTATCCTCGGCAAAGCATTAGTGTACTGCAACGGGACTCAGCGAGGGACAGTGAAGGCGATTGAGAAGTATTCGCACGCACGCGCCTATATATTCGGCAGAGCGATTCGGCCCCGCAGAAACATCCAGCGCTCGTGCTTCCGCTTACGTCCTATAGCGCGCAGAAAACAAAGCCGGTGCAGTGCACGAGCCCCCGTTCGGGCGCGAGGAGAGTCCACGTGGCGGCAGGCCCGACGACGTCACCTGGCTCGCCGATTCACGCATGCGCAGCCCACACCGCCACGCCGACACAGTACAGCCGGCCCAAGTTACCCGTGCACGTATTATTAATACAGTGCTAATCCCACGTATACGCATTAATAATTCACGAGTGCGGCGCGCCTCCGCGGCGGAAGAAGATTCAGAGGTGCGCCGCCGGGTCGCGCGGCGCTGTTTCCTGCACCACGCTGGCGGGAAAGCGCGAATCATGTGTGGCATTTTTTTCCCCCACCTCCCTCCATATTTTCAGCGAAGCATCCAGCCACGCCGAACCGCTGCATCAACAGCAGCGCCGCAAGCAGGAAAGCTTTTCCGGAATCGCCATTTGGCGCAGGGCTCTTGCAGGGATCATCAACACGGGAGCCGCAATAAGCCATTCCCCGGCACGGCAACAAACGTCTGGTCGCAAGACAAGCCGGACCGCATGTGTGGCCCGCAATTCATCGCAGAGGCTCGCAGGTGGAGATTCCGACGGATGAATTAACTGTCCAGGGCGAAAGGGAGTACGGCCGGGGGCCTTGTGCTTTCCTAATCCATACACAACGCAAAAGGAGTCACCAGCTCGTGGCGGATTACCCACCGCCATTATGCCTCGCTCACCGCTGTTGAAGAGGGAAAAAGCGGGCAAGCGAACTTTTGCTAAGCGTCCCGCGCACGTGCATTTACGCTACAATGTGAGCATAACTATAAGCAGCATAAAGTGAATAAACGAGCCAAGGTCTTGTATACACTATATAAATCGCCCTCTTGCTCTGGAAACTCAATCGAGTTGAGATTCTCGGATCACAGAATCGCTTCTATCACTCGTTGACGTTGTTTTGGAATGTGGAGATACATCACCAGATTCCTTTTCAGGCGGCGTCTGTTGTCTTGCTGCTCACATGCATGCAAGTATAGCAAACGCACACGCAACGGCAGCGCATTACACCCTTCCGAGAGAGTGACAACGAATGAGTCGTGTGACAGAAAATAAGATCACGCGGGTTTATACGATGATGGGCGCCGCAGGCGAGAGGGAGCAGGATGCCTTCGCGCATTCCTTTCAGTGCAGAGACAGACACCCCAGCGATGGCGGCGTCCTTTTTCTCTGGAAGCCCTGACCGAATTTCAGAGGGTGAGAGGCTGATCAGCACATCTCCGCGACTTGAGAGAGGGGGCGGCGGTTTCACGCGCGCATCAAAGGCGCGCTCATTCACGACGCCCTGCAGGAGCCCCGGCAGTGCAAGCAAGAGCCTTCCGCCGCAAGGCCACCAACCGGCCACGCTGGCAGCACGCACCGCAAGCGAGGCAGGCACTCGCAAGTAAAGGGCCCTCCTGTTCCTGCTGGCGGGCTTCGAGCGGATGGCGTGCGCTAGCGGTAAAACATGCACGTCGCTGCCATTCGGGGAAGCCAGACAGTGGGTGTTCTGAGCGGTGCATACAATCCACATGCTTCAATTAGGACCCCTGTACTTTGTACATTCCTCTGAGGAGCTCCTTGGCATGCATACCTACACGCATGACCTATGATAGGCTAGTTTAATGCTGTCATCTTCCTTCCTTATATGCGAAAGCCAAGGACAACATTGCACACAGACCTCTCGGGTGATTTACTTGTATGTGTTTGGCGTCAGTTCTGCTCAACGTTTCTTCTGTACAGCAAACGCGCACAGCCTCACCCATGCGGAACGTATACGCAATCACGTCTTGCGCACCCAAGACAGGCCCACCGCTTGCGTAAACAGAAGGACGCAAGCACGTGTTTACTTCGCAGCGAGAAAGAAAAGTATCACTAGCATGAATGACAGGTATGCACATGACAGGTGCGGGCATTATGCATGCGCGCGGAAATCAAATTAAACGAGAAAAAAAAAGTTTCCTAACATGCACCTTGGAGAAGAGATCCCGGCGAGGACTCACGAGAAAGTTTCACGAACTTCAAAACCGATGGGTTCGCTTAAATAATAGAAAGATAGATGAAGGCAAACGCAAGCGCTACGATTTCGGAGTCAATGAGTTGGCATTTACGATACGTTCAATGACGTTGGGAAAATACAAATATTTCGCGCACAGAACGCCCACATTCGCCGGGCTCGATTGAACAGTATGTCCGTTATAAGTCACCGCCTTTTCGCTGAGACTTCCGGTGATGTGAGCGTCACAATGAGGCAGCTTCATCGTAAAGTGGCTAACTAGGTATCGTTTGCTGGTCCTGCGCAGAGTTTTCCGTTTCGTTCAAGATATTGCTACGGCTGAAGAAGGATATCAATGATTCAACATGGCGAAGTTTAATCAATGCGCGCGCTCTACGGTACAGCGAAGACGACATGGAACGCGTCAAAACAAAATTAAAGTGAGCGTACAGATCGTTCTCGGTGGAAGCAGCGCGTTCGAATATACAGCGCAAACGTCGCCCTCCCTGTACAAACTTGCGGCTGCAGAGCAAACAGGACGCGCTGGCCAAACGAGAGCGCGCCGCAGCTCAGACGGGGCAAATAAGGAAAAGTCCCGAACTTCCTCTTGCGAGTGAGAAGCCCAGTGTCCCGCTGACGTCACGGATCTTTTCCCTGCGCTCGCGAGGGGCATACCAATTGCCAGAGTGGCCGCGGCCGACAGACAAAAGAATTTAGGAGGGCCCCCGCTCCGCCTTGCAAGATCACGTCCGCACCGGGGATTACGAGAAGCCATCTCCGGAGCGCGCGCCATCTTGCGCAGGGATCTCACGACTCGCCTTCCCTCGCGGCCCGAGGCGGTCATGTTTATTAAATAAGCTGATGGGCCGATTCGGTCGCCCGCTCCACAGGAACGAGGCCGCTTCGGGCGCCGACAACAAAGCCGCCGCCGGCTTCGATACATGGACCCCGGCTGGTCAGCTTGGATGAGCCAGCGGCGCATGAAGCCGTTAGCCGAACAGTAAACGTCACAAGCACGCTGCCGCCGTCCAATTATGCAACAGGTCATCACAACAGACAAGTGGATCTTTTGCAAAGGGCCGAATAATGAGGCCCACCGCCGTCCTAACGTTCGTTGCCTATTCGACGTCCACCGAAGGACGAAAGCCTCTCTAAATGATCTCCAATTTATCCCACGTTCAGCTCTAAGCTGCCTTTCGCCTCCTCCCCATCCTTTTCTTACTCCAGGCATTCATTGCACGCCGCGACGAACATTACGAGTGTAGCGCGAGCAGCAGCGCCAAGCCTTCGTTTGCGCTGTACGTGTGTAATATTATCATTGTTCTCGTCCACAGAGATGCGTGGGATTCGAAGATCTACCGAAAACCTGAAAACAGTCGGCGGGCCCCAATCATCGATAAAAACAGCCTGTGATTACACTCTATCTCGTGTAATATCGACGGTGTGAGGAGGTGTTCGAAAACGATGTGTGTGCAGAAAACAATATACCTTTCTAGCATTCTGTGGCAAAACGACACCCGCCATTGATTTCAGGTTCACCGAGCAGGAAAATGAAGTAGCACATGAGTTGCATATATATCAACCGAACAGCCTTACACACGCACATCACACGCGTTTGTTCGAACATAGATTCTAATCATGAATAATAACATAATTAAGGAACCCTGCTAAAGTTAAAACGACCGCGCCTTGCATAGACGCAAAGTCGACCAGTAAAGTAAGAGCAAGACGCGGAATCGAATCCCGGCCGAGGCAGCGACATTATTGATGAAGGCGAAAATGCTTGAAGCCTGTGTTCTTAGTAGTAGGTGCCCTTTAAAGAACATCAGACCGTCAAAATTTCCGGAGCCCTCCGCTACGGCGTCTCTCATAATCGTGTGGCGGTTCTGGGACGTTAAACCCCAAAAATTATTACTAAACTAAGAGTACGCGGGTCTAAACCAAGATAAAAAAGCGAACTTATGTCTTCTATCTGGTTACCGTTATGGATTTAGGTGATTTCATTATGGATTTCTTGAGCTCTTTCAACACCACTGTATACCACGCAGTGAAGGCTAAGCAGTGATGCTTGATGAAGCGACTGAACAGTTAGCTTCTTCTTCTTTTTCTGAGTCCTTCATGCTTGCGAGATAACATGGAAGATATATAGCACTTGGCAGTGGTAAAAGTCCGAATGAGCGCTACGAACGTCGGTATAAGCTACTGTTTCGCTGACGTGCTCCACATCGATCGGAACGACAATAAAAGAGGCTGAAAATTGGCTCCGACATCTTCCCAAAGCGATTACTCTCGAGTTAAAAAAAAAGTACCTACAGCAATTGTTCCATTTTGGCGTGCTCTCCGCAGCTACCGCCGCTGATAAGAACAGCCGATAGTGTAGGTGGAAAACAATGGACACAAATTGATCTACACGCGAAGCTCTGTGTGTTTCTGTTCTTTTCTAGCTGTAAATATAGACCCAGGTCAGTGGCTCCGAGACTCTCTTTGTATATCTTTTTCTTCGTGCTTCAGTGCCTGAGCGGCCACATCCAGCGACGAAATGGGAACAAAAAAACTACGGGCCTGGAGACGGCGAGGAGAAAAAAAAAAATCTGTAGAAAGAGAATATAAGAAACGTCAGGAAACAAGACGTTCCGCCACACCATCTCCTTCCTGCCGTTGCTTGGCTGCAGGGCGGCCAAACCAAATCACACACGCACGTCCGCAATGACAGAAAAAAAAAGTTAACAGCCTGCCAGCAGGGGGGCAAGACATAACACGGCCAGTTTCCGCGGTATGGGCAGCAGTGCGATGGTTCGGGCGTCGCCTGCGCCCGCTCGACTACACCCTCCCGCTGGGTGTGCAGCTCGTCGGCTGCTTCACGGCAGCGTCTGCAGCCTTCAACAACTCGCCCTCTATATTTTTTTCTTTTTGCATCTCGCGCCGCGCACAGCTTTCGCATCGCGCAGATGTGTTTCTGTATTAGCCGAAAAGCAAGAATAATCCATCGGTTCGCCATCGTGCAGCTTAATGATTTGCCAGAGGAAGAAGCGTGTGTATAAAGGCGGTCCGTGGGCCGGGCTAGCGGCAATATCACTCACCGTCTGAAATCAATGAGCGGTTTTGCATACACACCTCCTCCGAGCTCCGCGAGAAGGCTATACAGCTAAGAAAGAGAGCGGCGGATGCTTGTACATCACCTGTGGGACACCCGGTGCAATAAATCAGAAGTACGAAAAGCCGTTTAATCGACCGGATGATCAGGCGATGTATTAATGACACTTCATCGCCCCCTGGCCGGGTAGTGCTGCGCCTTCCCGCGCGGCACTTCTCCCACACCCGACGTCAACGGCGCGCTGAATTCCAATAGGATGCAAATTTTAGAGCGTCTTCCTGCATATGAAAGCCCTATAGCGAGCCTCATATGTAAAGGCCTCCTGGGCGCGCTCACTTTTTTTTTCTTTTCTTTTCTTACTTTCTCCCGTCTTTTTTTTTTTTCCTTCTATAAAAAGGTAAACACAGCTGTGCGAACACCTCCCATATACACACGGCTCCTCTCGCTGAAAGTGATCGCTTATAGAGTTCTTTGACAAGAGATCATTTAAACAATGACCTAGCTTCGCGCTGGGGCGCTCGCCTTGTCGTCTCTTCTTGCGTCCGTGTCCGTCTCTCGTGTGTTTTTTGTGGTTTTTACGGAGCTATACCGTCTTATATCATGGAATACCAACTGTATAGCCCAATCTTCCGCCCACCATATGAAGTCCCACGTAAAGCACACACATTCCCGCTTAAAGTGCAACACTACCAGACAACTCGAGTTACAGCATTCTCGCATACGTATCATACGCATGCTGCCACAAACACGCGAAGGCTATAGTAGCACCCAAGCGATTAGGCAGCATTCATTTTCAACATATGTGTCATGAAAATGCGTGAAGGAAGAAAGAACCCAAAAAAAAAAAAACCGTTAATAAATGAAGGCTAGCTTCCATTTCATAGAGTCTATGAAATCTATATCAAACGAAAGAAATCTATAGAAAGAAAATCTATAGAAAAAATCTATAAGAAACGAATCTATAGCAAGAAAATTTCTATAGTGACGCGATGTGCGTGCTCGTCGGTGCGCGCAAGATGTGTGTGCTTGCGGAAGAAAGGAGGAGGGATTAATGAAATACGAGTGCAACACTACCATGTATGACTGACAATTATAAAGATGTTTAGCCCTCCCTTTCTCACGTTAATCAACATCCCCGCAAGTGCGAACGTCTACTTTCACGCCGATATATATATTGTCACGGGGTCGTGACGTGGCCGAAGACAGGATACCTTGTGTTGGGATTTAACAGTTCATTTGGGCGAACCTGTGCCCGGCAAATGGAAAGTCCGATTACAGTATCAGTCTTGCACAGATAGCATTGAACGGAGCGTCAGCCGTCGATCAACTAATGACCAGCAGCGAAGTGCGTCGGCATTTATACTCTTGCCATGGAATGTTCTAGCATTATCGCTGGCGGTGGCGTACGTTCCGGAATAATCTGTACAGTTCGAAGTGTGGGCGCGATCTTATCGAAATGATCTACTAAAGTCCGGAAGCTTCTCGAAAACTGCACGCGAGTTTTGCGCTGAGACTTGGGTAGTGTTTTGGGGCGATAACAAAACTTGATTGATTGATATGTGGGGTTTAACGTCCCAAAACCACTATATGATTATGAGAGACGCCGTAGTGGAGGGCTCCGGAAATTTAGACCACCTGGGGTTCTTTAACGTGCACCCAAATCTGAGTACACGGGCCTACAACGTTTCCGCCTCCATCGGAAATGCAGCCGCCGCAGCCGGGATTCGAACCCGCGCCCTGCGGGTCAGCAGCTGAGTACCTTAGCCACTAGACCACCGCGGCGGGGCGATAACAAAACTTGAGAAATGGAACGTGGCAATATATATATATATATATATATATATATATATATATATATATATATATATATATATATATATATATAGTACCTGTACACCGTTATTGGCATTGGTTAGCCAGAAGAGAATTTTCCTATGCACGTATTTGATGAAAACAGCAGTAATGATGTTACGTAGTAAATTCAGCTGAAAACCAGGCTTATTGTCTCAGGGAACAAGGTATCCAAAGCTTTCGCCGCAACGAGTCCAGCGAGCGAGGACAGCGACCACACATCATCCGTTTCCACTCGCTGATCGAGAGCAAGGACCACGTTTGCTTCAACAAATGAAACGACGGCAGAGAAAGGAAGAAAAAAAAAAGTTAACATACGGCGACAGCTGCGCGTACACCCAGCGTTCACACAGGACACTCCCACCTGCGCAGACGTTAACCCTTTCTTCTAAGAACGAACGCGGTGAAGAGCAACGACGAGAGGCAAGTTGCATTCCCTTTGTTCCATACAGAAGGCGTTGTTGTCTGGCCGTGACTTTGAAGCTGTCGTTCCACCTACCTGATGTCGCTTAAGTCGTCGCCAGACGAGAAAAAACCGTCTCGCACTCCCTCTCTCTTTTTTTTTTAATCTATCCCGGTGGACCTGCAGCATGTTCGACCGTATGACTCAACACGCGAAGACGTGTTATCGTATAATTGCGACGTTCAAACAGGTCGTCTAATCTGCCAATAAATCAGCGTTCGCGCAGTTGAAAAGAAAAAAAAATACTCGCATGAACCGATTCAGCGCAGCGGAATGAGGAGATAAAAACGAAATGGAGAAAACGTGAGATGCAGGAGGAAGAGGAATTAACTTTTTTTTTTTTTTATTTCACGAGCAGACGAAGACGGCCGTGGCCAGGTGGCCGCGAAAAACGCAGTCCGCCATATTCGCCCTCGAATGGAACGGTCTCGTCGAAGGTATAGAGCTACGCGCCAAGCAGTAAACGTATTCCCGGCACGTCACGATTGAGAAACCGAAACAGGAGATAAAGCTGACCGCTCGCTTAACGACGACGTCGTCGCTTTTTACGGCCGCACCAGCCTCATCGCCTGCGAGGAATTGTGCGGCAGAACGCAATACGCGTGCTATACAGAAACTTCGCCATGCGAAATTCTTCATGAGCGACTGAAATAAATATCACAAAGGAACGGATGATCAAAATGTAACCAGCTTCAAATAAAACGAATAAACACAATCGTTACTGTTAAACAGCACCGTGCCACTGTGCAAGTTTCTTCTCGTACGAAAATCAATCAATCGATCCTGTATGTGTTATTGCTCCTGTGTCATACCTCAGTGTATTATTGCAAATGCTGTTGGGCTTGTTTTTTATGTTCGCGTCTTGAGTTCACCTTCGGCCGCATGTGTTGTTATCATTAGACATATGTGCATTTGTTCTGTTTTTCTTTCTTTTTTTATTTCGGCTGTCGACTGAAACGATGCAATGTGATGTACCCACTCCTGCCATGGCTCCCAAAAGGCAGCCGGCAGTATCTGATAAATAAATAAATAAAACAAAAAGAGAAAAAAAGACGAGAGTGTTAAATGCACTCAATAAAGAGTGCAGCAAGTGTAAACCTATATCAGCGACCAGCATTGGAGTTGATTTATGGTCTCTTGGTGATATATGAAGTAGCCTGAAAAACGAAAGCGACCCTACGCTATCCCCACAACGACAAAGCCCACGGATCTTTCTCACAGTGTGACGGTTCAAGAGCTCTCCAACGACCGCATACTTCCGGTCCAATATGTTTACGCTTTTCATGCCGCATGGTCGAACATTTCGCAAGAAAGTATGAGCACAACCACGGACTATAATCTCGTCGATTAAAAAAAAAACCAAAGAAAGAGCTGTAAACTTGTCTAATCGTTTTGGAGTCCTTACACAGTACCACATAAGATGAATGCATGTGACAGCCTTTCTCCTATAAGGCCTGCAAAATTCTAAGGGAAGAAATAACGATACCCGTCGACACATGCAACTGGATTCATATTTACGAAATCACGCTCTGCCTTCTTTTTTGACCATAGCGATTTATTCTGCAATCAGACCACCGACTTCATGCGTTTTCGAGCCGAGCAGTCTTAATGTAAACCAAATAGGAGTCGTAGCCTCGTCGCTAGTGTTAACAAAGTTGAAGCGCTGAACCGTACGTGTGCGAAGTCTCACTGGAATGTGTGCACCACCTTGCCCACTAAACCCAGACTATATATACTTCCACTACCTCCAGTTAGATCGCAACACTAAACCAGTCGGAGAATAACAGCCGGAGTTCTCAATGTTTATAACCGCACCTCCCGCGCGAAAGTTAAGACAATTCATTTTGTTTGTTCATCTTATCAGCCTTTTGATACCCAGTCATATACTGAATGAACTCACTGCAGGGCAAAGTAGATACCACTAAGGAAAAAATATCCCCCTTTGCGAGCAAGGCGCGCATCTTCATATGGAAAGAAAGAAAGAAAGAAAGAAAGAAAGAAAGAAAGAAAGAAAGAAAGAAAGAAAGAAAGAAAGAAAGAAAGAAAGAAGAATGGAGACAGCTAACAGAGCAAGGTAAGTGCTATCTGGGTTCACATCGGATGATCGCCCAGATTCCGTCGATTCCGTGGCCGGCTCGTTTCCTCCCGCAGCGCAAAGACAAGTAAAATCCGCCGCCGACCGCACCTCTCTTGCCCTGCTCTGGGCAAAACGGCCGCTTCCTTATCGCGCTTCCCGAAACGGAACTGGGCCAGCGCCATACGTCCGAGCGCGGTGCGGCATACTGAGTCACGCAGGTGTGACGTGCTGCCCTCAAGTGACGAACTCTGCGGCAGCTCGCAGCGTGTCCGGCCAGGGAGACGACCGCACACACGCCCTGACGACAGGGACCCTGAGTATATAGCGTGACGCGGCGCCTGAAGTCACCCAATATATACGGCGGCCCCCGATTTGTCTTGCGGGGCCACACTTCCGCTTCCGTTGTGACTGTGTGCATGAAACAGCACAGCTCCGGGTGTGCTCTCGCCACGACGACAGCGGAACAGTGAACATATACAGAAATGGGAGTGAAAACAAAACACGCCGATGACAGCTGCATGTGCGCGCACGCAGAGAGAGTCCTGTTTCGCCGTAAAAAATGCTTCACAAGAACGGTTTCTCGGCCCAGTTTGCGTTAAACAAGTGTCTACCGGACATATAGCATGGTACAAATGTTGACTACGCACACACCACTTTATAGAGATGTATAAGGTGCAGGCATACGAATAAGCAGGCATATACGCACGGCTTCCGCAGAAGATTGATCTGTTTAGGCAACTATGGGGTCAATAAACATTCTCTTTATTAGGCCACCCACTTGCCCATGTGTAATTTTGTCAAAATATGCGTATCAATGTAATAGGTTTTGTACCAACGAATTCTGTAGTTATTACTTCTTTGCCGCCTCCTCTACATCCGCAGTTAATTTGCTACAGACGGTATACTGTAATTTGGGGGGCTGGTTTTCGGTATATACACAAGTTTTAAACAGGAAATCTAATTGTATAACTACGGCTCAACGAAAGCGCGGAATGTGCATAAGTGTGCTGGCACACGTTTCTAATATCAGATGACAGAATAGTTGATGCTGATAGTAGAAATTAATATACGAATGGCGGCCGCGTCTATCGCAGCGCAGCTATAAAAATGTACGCCGGGATCCGGTTAGACAGGGCAATACGCCTGGCAGAACGAGCCTTGCACGGTTGTAGAGTCGCGTCATAGCGCGATAAACCGAAGCGAGCGTTGAAGCAGCACTGCGATATCACGCGCACTTGAAGCGCGGTGTCTTGACACAGCTGCACGAAACCTCTGAGAACTAGAAGGCATCGCTTTAAAACACTGCGTGGCAGAAAGCCCTATTGCATTATCCTGCATCTTGGTCTCACAGGACAAGACCTATCTGGGTGCCTCTTTCTCTGCGAGGGACCGCAGTGCGTTGGCTCCGGCGCACATCAACGCGAATTGTCCCAAATGAAGGCGAAAAAGAAAGCCACCCCCTCCCTCCCTATACAGCGTCGCCTACGCCCCGTCAGGCCGGCACGCTCGCATGACTGAGCTGCTCAGGGGCAGCCCCGCCCGGCGAAAAACATCGGTCTTACTTGTCCCTCCTAACAAAACATCGCTCTTGCTTGTCCCACCCTGCTGCCATCGTTTGCGGCGTCAGTGAGGCCGTCGCCATTCCCCGAAGCGGCTCGACTCGGGATGAGAGATCGAGTGCGAATCAAGAGCCGAAAAGCGACGAACCAGCGCGCACGCACAGCGCCCACTGCTGCGACATATGAGCACCGACTGACTTCTAATAGCCCGCTACACGCAAAAAGCCCAATTACGTGTTCAATCGCCTCGAATTCTGCGGAACCGCTAGCAGCTTACGCACATCAGCTCGGGGAACGTACGAACGAGTTAATTACCGCCCCCTTTCACGCCACGAGTCGTCTATAAACCGAGACTGCACATACGACCTCGCCTGACAGACGCTCCGTCAATTGCGTTTCTTTCCCTTTTTCGTTTTTTTTTTTTGCTCATTCCTCTCCCTCTTCTGCTGCAAAAGAAACGTGTAATGGCGGTTGCAACACATTTCAGTTTACAACGATGTTATGTTACAATAACCCGATTATTCGGGAAAACACTGAAACAGGTTTCTTCATTAGGCCTGAATGGTTGTCTTATAAAGGTGCGTAAAATATAGCTACAGCGCATTGGCCGTGCTTTTCTGCACGACGGTGTACGTCGGTAATCTACCAGTGGTCAGTGCGCGCGTTTCATCTTCGCAATCATCATCGAACACCGTTTTCTTCTGTGCTATTGCACTGCCCCATCGATAAGTACAGGGCTGTGAATTGTCCCGAACTTCGTTGCTCGAGAAACGTACTGAACAGCGTCAGTACGGGACGAAGCGAACCCGTGACTGCAATAGCGTCGTCGTTTATATATTCCTTGCTTGCCTCATTGCTACCGTCTGCAAGCAGCAACAATGGGGAAGAACTTGAGCGCAACAAAAACGGATCACTCGTCTAGATTTAAACGTATACGCATATCTATAGAATAATGCAACTTTTCTCGCTGATCCGCACCCGTTATAGGCGCCAGAAATGAACACTCGACGAGTAACTGCGTCCAGAGCGCGTATATATACGTGCAACGCACCAGCATGACCGACAGTGCGTATACGTCCCTCAGTGCTTGGTCAGTGCATCACGTGACGATGCTGCAGACGCATAGCGTGACGCGCTCGTCTGGTGTGCAACTCGAGACAAATGTCGTTCGGGAGGACGCTGTGCGAGTCAACGGACAAAGCGGTCGTTGCCGGTGGCGCCGCAGCGCGCCAGACGAAAACAGCTCGCGTGGCAGGTTATTTGTTGTCACGTGATGCCGGCTGCAGGTCCGCGCAGCACGCAACGGCTGCAAGCGGAACAGTAAGTGCGCATGCGCTCGTAAGAACAGCCCGCGACATCACCGCCAGATTCCATCCATCGATTAAGGTATTGATTTGATCGATATGTGGGGTTTTATCGTCCCAAAACCACCATATGATTATGAGAGACGCCGTAGTGGAGGGCTCCGGAAATTTCGACCACCTGGGGTTACTTAACGTGCATCGATTAAGGTGTTGAGAGCTGGGAACAACCGTTTAGCCGGCTGCTTGTAACTCGTACAAGCTCACCTATATATGTACAACCTGCTGGTAATTAGCCAGCAAAAAACATAACAGGTGATACCAGCATTTATAATTTGTATATCTCCTGAAGGGAGGACTGCTCCCATTCATTCTATAACAAGCGCGCTGATCTATGCAGGGGCCACACTGGAACGTGCGAGGGCGATTCATTCACTTCACTTAAGAAGGGGCATGACACTGTAGTTTTCACCGAAAACTATAGCAGGTCTGTCATACCTATACAGGTATGAAAAGTGGGCCGTAATATATATATCAGTGCAAAGCAGGAGTCACTGGCTGTATACATCCCGCCCACCTTCGGCGACCGCCATTTTTTGCATTGGCGCCTGTGACGTAACGTGCAGCAAGGAGCGGTGTCATCGTTTTCTACCGCAGTTTCAGCTGCCGCCTACAAATCGTTCAATTTCAGTGCTAAGCAGAAATAAGCTCGGATATCTCAATTTTAGGCGCAGCTGACGACGGAACAAAATCGTTCGCCGCAATGCAGACACAGAGACACAGCCCACTGATTGTTACGTCACGGCTTGCAAGTGCGCCAGTGTTGCCCAACTCTCAGGCCGCTCACGTGTTCGTAAAAATATTCAACAATGAATTAGTTGCCCGAGCAAATACGCTAAATTTCGCCATCCTATTTGTGAATGCTCAAAGGCGCAGACCCACCTAACAGAGATTGCGACCGAGAATTGGGTGTTGTCGCCCTTTCAACTCTTAACTCACGTATTCACAAACGCTCCTCGACTCGACTTTCTTCCTTCACTTGACAGAGCTGAGCACTGCGCCACCACTCAGCTGAAAATGACGCAGCGCCACTCAAGAATCACAACAGATTATTGTTGATATGCAGTGACTTGCCGTGCCTAGAGACGGCGCTTCAATTTGCTTTCTGGAGCGAAGGTGAAGCGTTGAATAAAGGGACGTTCTAGAATACGGGGGTAAGCATCGCTGATGGAAGTCTGAAGACCTTCCGCGAGTTTCGAACAACACGCGCGCGACGGCAAAGGCCAAACCACCCGCAATGCAAAGACTTCGAGTGGGTTCGTGCACTGTTTGTATGTGTACACATACGCGCGAGCCCTCGTTAAGCGCCATTTCCCTTCGGCCGCGTCGCATAAGACGCTACCAAATCCGCTTACGCGAACGAAGCCTGAAAAGAGGCGGCCATGACACTTCTTTCTACGCGCTGCTCAAAGTGATCCCGCGCGTCGCGAGAATATCCTCGGGCTCAACTATAAGTGTGCTGACGCTTTCGGCGAAGGGTACAGCAAAAGCAGAACGGGCCCCGGCTCGCTGAACACTATTCGCCCCGAGCACACGCTCAGAGGAGCCACCTGCGGCTAATGAGGGGGACTGGACCCGGAGCCCGACACCGATCACTTCTCGAGGAGGCTCTAACCTGGGCGCCCTTTCTTTATTTTTTTCTAGCGTCTTCGCTGGAGCCTAATACGAATGCACGGTTATAAGCACCTTCCATACGCCATTTCTTCCCGAAGACTCACTGCCAGTTAAAACGTATGCAGTGCAGTACGCGGGATCCGCAGAGCGAAATTCTGGGCGCCTCTCGGCACTCCTTTATAGAAAGTCGCCCGGTGCCTCTTTCGGAAGTTCTCTATTCTGAGTGCAAGCTGGGAAGATGCGCGTCCGTTGGGCGGTTAAGGACGTCCACTTCAGATCCCGAAAAACGCCTCTCCGGTTTTGCATTCATTAGGGCAGTTGTACTCCGAATGCGTGGGGGCACAACGCTTGACGTGGAGGGCCAAGTCCATTAGCCAAAAACGCCGTATATTCATGCGCTTCGCTAGGTTCTCCGCTTGGCGTATACTTAAACGTGGCTCCGAAGAGAGAATGGTCAGACTTTTTTTTTCCCCGACGTCCTGAGGCATCGGAACTGTATATTGAGCGTATAAGTGGAGGGAGAAAGGGGGGGAGGAATGCAGCCACGGCTTGTTTCGGCCAATAGATATTTTTTTTCAGCTATAGGATGAAGGGTTCAGTTACTACAAAATAATGGGGGCATCCACCCAGTGGCATTGAATCCTTGCAATGTAAGGGCGCTATGCACAATGTCCCCACCCTCTCACGCTTTTTTCGTGTGCCTGAAAGTTCCTCGCGGCACGCTTTGAAAGCTGAAAGCGCTGTGATGTCAAAAAAAAAAAGTAGAAGCGCATTTGATTACAAGTGCTTTAACTTTAATTCTTTTATTTTTTAGACAGGTGACTTCAGGCAAGTCAGCTGCAATAAAAATAACGCCTGGCACATTTATATCTAGTTGCGTAACGAGAGCCGTCGTACTATTTATAATAAGGTCATGACTGCAGCACTCGTGCTTGTTTCTTTCTTTCTTTCCTTCATTTTTTTAGAGGAATTCGTCCCAGCTACATCACTGGGAATGAACGTCGCCCACATCTTTGCCTCGTGGTTCAATTCGCTATTGGAGGAAACGTGTAGCAGGATACGCAGCACTGCGTCCACACATTTGGACTCTAAACCGTGCATGCTATTTGAGCGCGGGGGGGGCGCATTTCTCCAACCTACGGGTTTTCATCGTTTCGACACATGTTTTCCTTTTACAGTCACGACGGTGCCTCCAACGCACGACCCAAGCGTCTAATCTGCGAACGAAGGCTGCTTCGATCGTATACGAGTAGGGGCACGAGGCGAAAGAGACGAGAGTGCGCGCATGCGTCGAACGGCTTATCGCTGCGGCAAGCGCGGCAAGAGAGACACGGACGAAAGCGGTCGCCTTCGCTTGTTATGTCTCCACGCTTAAGCACACATCACGTGCATCGAAATCGGGACAAACAGCCGGCCCGCTCACTATATCGTTCATGCGTGCATACACATTGAGCCGCGAACCCGCATGCAGCAGCGCGCGGCCGTCTCAAAAAACACATACCTCTCCACCCGCCGCCCTCTCCCAATTCACTTTTGTATCGTATTTTCCCGCTTTCAGAAGTCCTTGTGGCTGGCGACTAAAACGGAAAGAGAGAGGAGCGCCTTCGAATTTACGTGTTCTTGTATCGTTCTCCCGATGGTTCTCCCGGGAACTGAGCACTATGCGAAAGAAAAAAAAAACACACACACAGAGCTCAAATAGATTACGGTTCCTTTATTACATTTATTCCTTGGTTGTTTATTTTCAAACCTGGCATCGCGCAACGCCTGGGTTGAAGCACGGCGAGAGTTAATTGAAGAGCAAGCCGCGACCAGCAGTGACGAGCCCGCAGCTGATATCTCTCTCCCGTTCTTTCTTCCTGCTTAATTTTTGTCAGTTTTTTTTTTCGACGGGAATTAATTAGCCCCATTCTCTTCTAATAGCGTGAAGATAAGCAGCCGCGCAAGCCTGGAATGACATGACCACCGTGGACATCGGGAACAACTTTCGGGTCACGGCTCTATAGAAGTTATTTTATAAAGGTCGATCGCGAAATGAAAAAAAAAAGAAAGCCGTCAACTGAAAAACAAATGGCCGCTCCCTGCTCTAAGCTGTAGAACGAAAAAGTACACGATGACGAGAGAGCAGAGCCCGCGGTGGTATGCCTGCACGAACAGTCCACCTGAAAGCTCGATTAGTGTTGCACTGACACCGCGTAACTGTTCCTGCAAGTCGTGCACTGCTCCCGAATGAATTCGTCCAACGCTAATCGGCGCAAATCACGTAATATGCTTCAAAACGCAGTATGCATGTGGCGCCACGCACACATTTTTCTGTATAACTATGTTCATTCCTCGATTGATTAATGATTGATATGTGGGGTTTAACGTCCCAAAACCACCATATAATTATGAGAGACGCCGTAGTGAAGGGCTCCGGAAATTTAGACCACCTGAGGTTCTTTAACGTGCGCCCAAATCTGAGCACACGGGCCTACAACATTTCCGCATCCATCGGAAATGCAGCCGCCACAGCCGGGATTCAATCCCACGACCTGCGGGTTAGCAGCCGAGTGCCTTAGCCACTAGACCACCGCGGCGGGGCTATGTTCATTCCTCAGATGCCCCCGGATAGGTTGAAAGCAATCTCTGTTAGAGCTACCGTGAATGTTACACCAACTCGCATGTAACTAAATTCGAGTTGAAATCTTAACAAACGTACGCATATTAGTTTACACAACCAAAAGAAGCTACATATACTTTGCAACCACCTTAAGTAAATAAATAATAAAATAAATAAATAAAGAGTATCATAGGATATGTCGCGGAAAACTATGCTATTTTAATTAATGTATCCACACATCTGACTCAACAAGAGCTTACGATTGTAAGTATGTAAAGGCTGGTCACGTTACTGAACTAACCGATGCTCGCTACACTCTTGACTGAGTGCGCCGACCCACCGCAATACTGAGAAACATAGGAGTGATACATGAATTGTTCAATAATAGTGACCACAAAAGCAACTAGGTATACCAAGTAGCTAATTCCATCCTCGTCACTGTGATGCATACGTCCTGGTGTAGACACTTTTTTTTAAAATTAAGCTGCTTCGTCACTAATTTCAGGGGTGTTCAGGAGCGCACGAGTTGCACGATATACACTGCCGATCGGGCCGCAATATAAAGAGGATGGAGCGAAACAGCACCGTTGTACTGCCTGTCACAATTCGAGTGTTTATTTCTGAGATTTTTTTATACGTATATCAGATTATGGGCATTTGGTGAGAAAATGCAGAAGACGAGCGAATGAAAAAACCGATCTCGTGGAATAAATAAATAAAATAAAAATATAAATAAATAAATAAATAAATAAATAAATAAATAAATAAATAAATAAATGGTGTATAAGCAAGCTGGAGTGGTCTGACCGCAGAAAACTGACAGAATGAGGCCTGTCATGTCGCACGAGTGTGGGAACCAATACACATGCATACCTCATGCCGCCTTTTCAAATAGTTTGCTCGCTGGCAAAAACGGAGAGTTAATTATGTAATTTATCACGCGACAATTTGGCGCGTGCTTGTGGTTCTAAATCAATCAGTGTCTAAAAACGCGGTCCACTCTACCACTTGGAACAAAACTTGTCACGTGAATGAGAATAGTAATAGCGCATTGCTGTAGGGAGTGATGATCGATTGCTACACGCATGATTATAGCATGGAAAACAGGCAACGGTTGTTTCACCCGAACGTCTGTTTCCTTGTCGAGCATATCGCCAGCACTCAAGCGGCTCGCAGATTTCCAGCTTTTCAGTTCCCTTCCGCAGTAGCAACCAAATTCTGGAATATACGCGCAAAAGTAGACGACATTGTGCTTCATGCTAACCTTCCCTCTTAACACTTCCATTACTGACATTAAATTGTTGTTGCATACCACCGATTAAAGAAAGAAAAAAAAAAGGGGGGGGGGGAGAAAACGATAGGGAACGTGATCGACTTGGCATGGTGAAAGTTCGTGTCAGCAGCCCAGCGCTTCCTTGTATATCGTCTCAGAACTCTTTTCTACCTTTCTCGTCTTCATGTGAAGGCACCGCCGATACTGCCCGTATGCCATGTATTTTCAGTAGCTGTCACCCGCCTTCAATCGCACGTTCGTCGTCGGTGGCGCTAGTGCGTCACCTTCGAGCAGCTGCAGTTCAAAGGGGGAGACGTCGAAAAGCAAGAGAATTTTGCCTGTTCAAACATGCCAGACGCAAGTTATTCGAGCATATTCCTCGAGCCTCCCTGCCTCCTCACGGGAAGCCGGCGGCAGATGCTGCGCACTTGTAGCGCGTGTAGCGGCGCCCGGAGACTCGAACACCGAGTGACCTCCTCCGGCGGCGGTGGTCTTCCCCGCGCGACCCTTGAGGCTGGCGATGGGCCGCCCTCCCCCGCCGCCTCCACGCGCCATGTCGCGCAAGACTGATTCGCAACGTGCAGCGATGCCGCGGTGCAAAGGAGAGGCACGTAACAATGGCCCTCCCGAGAAGAGCACATCTTGGCGCAAGGGCGCACCGGCGAAAGCTCCGTGATCAATGCTCCCTTTCTGGCACGCACTTTTTCCATCTCGCTCCTGGGCAGCCATTGTGCCCGGCGCCTCCTTTTCTGCTCAGAGTTCGCTTATTTTCGCTTTCATTCCACGCCCGCCTTTCCCACCATCTCTTCTTCCACGCTCCCTGCTTTGTTTTCTTTCTTTATTTTTGCGTCCCCTCTCTCGGTATATTTTTTTCTCCCGTTACGTTCGCACTTGCGTCGATTTTATTTTTCTACATCCGTATTTCGTCCTCAGTTACTTTACATTTATATTTGTTTTGCGTTCTCGCAGGCCATTCCTCGGGAAACAAGCATCCCTCGGCGTCGTGCCGCTTATAACAACTGCAGCTGCTGGCGCTTTATATCGGAAGAAGACGAAAAAAAAAAGTAGGGGGAAATGATAAGAAGCTGGAGAAGGCCGTACAAGCCGACACAATGCGAGCTCCTTGGAATGCTGCCGAAGCCGCACATGCCAGGAGAACAATACCGGAAAATATATCCATATACAGAAAGACATATGTGAAGGACGAGGTGGATAACCCCGCGCGGTTTCTGTTATTGCTCGACGTCACGGATATAGCTATTGCAAACCATAAAAATAAAAAAATCAATAGCGCAGTTTTCTTACGGAACAAAATTTTGAGAGACGTGGGGGTGTAAACGTCAAAGAAGAAAAAAAAAAAGTTCGTACACATCGACGCCGCAATAAAGCGCAACATTGAAACTGATCTTTATTTCTTTGCCCTTTCCTTTCCCGCGGGAATTTCTCGTCTTGTTTGAGCCACTGTAAAGCGGGCGCCACTTGCGGGTTATGAGAACATATGAAGTGCGCGAGAAAGCTATAGTCCGAATTCAGCAAAGATGACAGGCGCCGCTTTTCGGCAACAAACGAAAGCCAGAAAATGAGGCTCTGCAGATGCATCTCCCCCAGGGCCTGATAGAGAAGCAACGCGAGATCCAGACAAACAATGGAAAAAAAAAACACAATAATGACGCCAACAGGAAGATGAGTAACGCCCCGGCGGGTTTCCAAGTCACCACGAGACTGTTGGCCCCCGACTCTGGTGGCGACCTCGGCTTCGAAGTCTCCTCTCAGTCCTGTCAGCCGACTTAACAGGAAAGAAAGAGAAATATAGATCGCCTTTGAGGCCGTTAGCCTCGCCGAAAGGAATTTCTCCTCTATCGGGAACTAATGGAGAAGGGAGCACGGAGGTTATTCGCGAGACAAAAGGGATGTTCAATCACGCTTACGCCACAACTAGTCACCCCATTGTGCACACGAGAGAGAGAGACTACAGGGTGTACGCACTGTAGGCGATGGGGACAGCTGCTTTGGAACCGAAACGCTAAACCCGTATAATGCCACGACATTCCGCACACGTGTTTTCATCCTTTCTTTTTATTTCTGCATTGCAAGACGGACACCACGGATATGTCCGTGCGATATCAATATATAGTGGCAGTGAATAAGCCAAGCAATACTCGAAATGGATGCTGACGAATGAATACGGGCCAAATTTAAAAAAAAAAAGAAAGCAACATATTTTGTTCAGTGAAAGATGGCGAAGAAGGAGAGCGACGCCGCGTACAGTTTGGTCAAAAAAATATCAGACACCAAATATTTCAAAAAAATTTAAAAAGCAACTTGTTTACAGCGTGCTATATCAGCATTAACATATCGTTCTGTACCGAGCATATCAGCGGCCCGCATACAGCCCTACACGAACAACGAAATGAGTGAGATTTCATGCGATTAGTTGGCTTTCAGAGCACTTGCAGCATGAGTGCGCTCAACAACACCTAATGGTAGTCGACAGAAAAGAAAAATGCCGTCCAATGCTACAGATCACGATAATTACTAACTATCATCATGACACTACAAGGCTACCGCCCCCATCCACAAGGAGTAAAGCAAATTAGAAGTAGGAAAAGTAGAGAGGTTCCCTCTGTGTGTGCGTGCAGCTTTTCTCCGATAACCTCCGACTTAGCTTGCTTGGGTCTGAGAGCCGACTTGGCAAACAGCGAAACAAGTAATGGCGTATCGGTTCTCCCGGGCAACCACAAACACGAGCGGAGCCCATTCGCTGCAGGGAACCCGTAAGCCCCACTTCCCACCGGAGGAGAACTCGACGCTGGAGAGGGCCTTCCGGCTTGGCGCCTCAACGCAAGACCGCACTCCGCGTCCACTATAACGTAACTGCATAATTACGCCCGAATCCCCGAAAGCCTTTCGATAGCCAGAGCGGCGTAATTCCCCGCCACGTGGAGATATCTGGGCACGGACTGGCAAAGCGCGTTTCCGTCCTCTTACGGGGCTGCCGAGATCCACCAGGCTGCGCGCCCTCTCAGGCCGCCATGGCGCAACCAACCAGGACTCCCTCCCATCGCTTCGCCAAGCCGTGACCCGAGCCCCTCTCAATAAGTGATGGACCGCGCACCTCCGCTGATGCCTCGGCGACCCCGCATGCTTCCGCACGAGCCCCGAAAGGATGGGCCTGCCGCTGAGTGATGAAACCCATGGAACTTTCGGATATTGTAGCAGCTCGGCTCGGCTCCAAATTAAGTGGCCCACTTCCCCGCAGCCCAGTTTGCATTAAACTTCGGCAAGAGTTGGTATTCTCCGAAAAGTAGTCAAACGCCCCGATTACACGTTGCGGTCGCTAAAATGAAAAGAGAAACAGCAAAAAAGTGTAATATTATACCCTTAACTATCAGGTATGTGGAACGAGCAAGACAATCTTGCAGTGGCAGCTGCAGAAAACTTCGCATAGCACGTGGTCTTCGTTACTATACTTAGTGCTGTCAAATTGTCCCTGGCGTGAATCCACCGAATAACGAACATCAGTAAAAGGCAAAAGCTGGAACCGTTGATGATTGATTTGTGGGGTTTAACGTCCCAAAACCACGATATGATTATGAGAGACGCCGTAGTGGAGGGCTCCGGAAATTTTGACCACCTGGGGTTCTTTAACGTGCACCCAAATCTGAGCACACGGGCCTACAACATTTCCGCGTCCATCGGAAATGCAGCCGCCGCAGCCGGGATTCGAACCCGCGCCCTGCGGGTCAGCAGCCGAGTACCTTAGCCACTAGACCACCGCGGCGGGGCAAAAGCTGGAACCGTTGCCTATGACGATAAGTACAGTCACAATTAAGGCGCGAAAGTGTACATAGATTGCACCTCTCTGAATTTGGCGTCTAAGAGGCTGTGTATTCAGAAATTTGCGGGCTTTAACGAGGATAATCGAGATAAAAAATGTGCTTCACACACTAATTGCGAAACAGGAATGTAGCCAATAATTTCGCAGAGTCTGCCGCCCAAGCAAGAAGAAAAGGAGAAATAAATAAGGGAGAGTGGGGGAAAAACCTTTACCGCGCAAAAGCAAGCGCTTCGCTGGCAGCAAAGCGCTTTCCTAAGCCTGATAAATAATAGCCACCGATCAAGGAACGCCGCTGCTCTGTGAGCCGCCTAGACAGCGGAGGGGGAAGTGAAACATAAATAGAAGATCACGCGGTTTTGCCGCCTTGCACAGCGCCGTGTTTCCAGGAGGAGCAAAGGGGCAGAACTGGGACCGCGGCAGGAAACGCCAACAAAAAAAAAAGCGCATCGATGTGAGGAAGTGGGCGGAAGAAAAAAAGAGGAAGGGGGGAGCATGAGAAACAAACACGGTCGAATTCACGCGTGTCCTAACGGGGTTCGTATTAAAAGAGGTGACGCCAAGGGGGGCTTGCAGCTTCTTGCAATGTTCCTTTGGCCGCCGTCGCGTTTCAGCAGCCTTGTCGCCATGGGAACGGACGTGCGCGCAAGCGAACGAGCGCTGCTTCGTGGTGAAGGAAGGGTGGGGGTGTTAGTGGCCATGGACTACCCTTCGCCGCGGACCCTCCATCCTTGCGGCCGGCTGCGAATGAAAGTGCCAGATGCGCATTCCGGGATCTCGATTATGGGCGCTGCGCCCCCCCCCCTCCTGCACATCTTTCTCGCTGTCAGCAGATTAACCCGGACCACCTCGAGAGGGGACCCATCTTCCTAATCATTGTTAGCCCCGCTGGCTGCCGAGAAATGACGATACAGCCGCAACCCCGGCTTTTAATCCGCCCTGTTTATTATCCTGATGCTCGTTTCCCTCGCGGTTTCCTCCTCGTCCTCGACCATCCGCGCTTTCTTGTTTGTTGTTGCCCGTCACGTATTTCAACCTCCCCCCCCGCATGCCTCGCGGTGGCATACGCATAATATTTTCCCTGGTTTCTCGGCAAGGTGCAGAAGGAGGAAAGGCACCATGCCACATTCTTTTTTTTTCTCCCCGACACCGGCTCACGTTCAAGAGCCCGCCGCCATTAAGCCCAAACCAGGTTGCGGGTCGTCGCTTCTCCGGTGCTGCAGATGCCCAAATCCGAGCCGTGAAGTCGCGTCACGGTTGCGCCCGCGGCCAGCCAGCGATTAAGAAGCAAGGTGGGACGAATGTAAACGACACCTTTGCGCTCTGGTTGCCGCAACATGAAAGTTGGACACCAGCCACCTAATTGTGAATACGTAGAGCCAGCATACCAACCCGGTCTGTTTCGCACACAGGTTTCGCACACAGGACGGACACGTGTAAAGCGGAGATACGAAGCAGTGCGACGAATTGCGAGTCAGCCATCTTCGGATGAAGGCTACGCGACGCATCAAGGAAATGCTAGGCGGCGTAAGCAGCGACAGTCGTATGTGCCTCCGAGCGCAGCCAGCCTATTCAGCGCACTCGCATGAAATACGAGCCCCGTATAAGCACACCTTTCGCTGGATGGCTATGACAAAGCCGCGAAAATGCACATGCAGGGCCATGTAATCGATCGGATGTATATAGTAGTACATAAATCTTGGTGGATCCCATGTTTCTCTTCTTTCAACTAGCATATCAATCTGTAAAGAATGCCCTGTGTGCAAGAAAGCAGAAAGTCTTCCAAAGTGAAAGTAAACAAGGAGCTTTGTATAGGCAGACATATATAGAAAAACGTCCATGGCAGGCGAGAAACTTGTAAGGAAATAAACCTACGCGCTGCGCCACGGGTAGACAGACCATTTCAGAGCCTTCGGGGCAACTCGATCAAGGCTTCCGGCGAAAGTTTTCGCCAACGAACCCCCTTTCTGACCATCGTCGTAGTTCCATCAGAAGGACCCCTCCTGGTCACTCTTCCCATTTGAGCCGTCCGTGGGTCCAATAAGTGCCAACCGTGTCCGAGCAACCTGACGAACAAGCGAACAAACAAAACAGGGCGCAGCGCCCGCAAAACGGCAGCGTCAACAAACGCTTCCTGCCGAAAAGCGGTCGGAGATTAGCCCGCGCGGGCCGGCCGCCGAGTGGCCGCCCCAATCACGGCTCCTTCCTGGTGCGCCGTTATCGGATGCCTTCCGCACCCTCGGCCCGTCTCGAAGAGAGGCTCATCCCGAACTCCGTGTCATCCTGGTCATCGCAGTTTGATGACCGCCTGCCGCACGTCACGACCCTCCCACTTGCCAACTCCTGAGCTGCAGCATCATTACCTGAGCGACCGGGCTTGCCGGTGAGCAGAGCGCTACAGGAAGCCTCGGCTGACGCCATTACACGGTCGTTCCCTATACCTGAGGACGACCTGTGATGGCTTACTGACAAGACCGCGCTCCTTACATAGGAAAAAAAAAGAAAAAATAATCACAAGGCCAAGCATCGTTGAAGTGGTCTATATATATATATATATATATATATATATATATATATATATATATATATATATATATATATATATATATATATATATATAGAAAGAGTAGCCACCTGACTTGAGAGGGGTTTTCGGATTAAGTTCAACCCCTCCGGGTTCTTTGACGTGCATTACTTATAAATCTAGGTGTGTTTGCCTTTCACCCTTATCGAAATGCGGTTGCCGTCCCCGGTAACCGATCACGCGTATACGGGCACAGGAGCGCGACAGCTAATATGCTATCATTGAAGTTATATACACGGCAGATTGATAATCGCAATAAAATAAACATAAATATTGTAGTCTCTTAACTAGAGAACACCGAGGGCTGTTCAGCCGCTTCGACTATATTCACTAACAGTATCGTACCCAATGGCCCTATCACTTTTCCTGGAGGTCAGTACAGGTCTACGAGACTTTGGAAAACTATTACGACAAAATAGCCGTTCCGGGCAGTGCAACAGATAAGTTAACCTCCCCTGTCGATTTCGTTGCGACGATATAATATCAGATGCGTAGTAGTTTCCGGTGTCTTCTGAACGATACAGCAACCAACACATGCAAAGAGAAGACCAGACCAAAAGAGTAGATATAGCCACAAAAGGGGGGGGGGGGGGGTAACGTCAACCAGTGCACCCCATGCGTTTTTTTTTTTTTTTGCGTGTGTGTTCCCCCCCCCCCCCCCTTAGTTTGTCACGTCCAGAAATGTTGCACTTGACATCCTCCGCCATTGCTCAAGTTTCCCCGCAGTACGCAAGCATGGCACAATAGTAAGCACGTTAAAAAGTATATGATCGGCTGTGTCTGAACAAGTTTCAAGTGTTAATATGGAGATTATGCGTGTTCTATTAACGTATACATGCACACTACGTCTAAACTGACCTGCTGGGCATGAAAGCAGTATCTTGGTCCTGACCAACCAGTGCTCGTTGAAGCTCAACAGCTCATTGAGTTTTGGAGGGAGTTACATAAGCCAGACACGCAGATGGGGTGTAAACGATAGATTGCGTGAACATTCGGAAAACGCCAGCAAACGGATTTTTGTCTCTGCAACGCCAAACATTCGGCTGTAAACCACTTTTTGATCATAGAAGAAATGCGTTCTGGCTAACTTCACAGGCTATAAGAACCAAACTTGTTGGTCAGCGCGCGTAATGCGTTCGTTAGCAAATGGGTATTTCACAGTAAAGTAAAAAAAATTGAAATTCCTGCGCATGAGCTGAGAATATGCGGGTGCCGGAATCTTTTTTTTTTCCTTCTGCTTGCAATGTGCAATTTATCAGTTTAATCTTTCTTGACCTCAAAGCGATTGAACCATTGGACGTACTTGATTCAAGGGCCAAGTGGCTCGGTGCCTTGTTTTTAAGTGCAGCGCCTTGTGTTTGTGTTTGCAGCGCCTTGTGTTTGTGTTTGCAGCGCCTTATTGCTTGCGCTCACAATATTATTTAAAAATGCCATACCAACCATCCCGTATTACAGTGGCAGTTACCCAACGAATACACCGATGTACTGCGGCGAAGTACACGAGATGGCGGAAGATGCGAATTTCAAAAAGATTTTCTGGGTCATGAACGTAGAAGTTTCGGTACAAAACGCGTTTATGATTTCAAGAGTAGCCCGTTGCTTATCGACGCACGAAAGTTCCTCGCGATGTTGAAGTGGGCTCGCTGCACTAAACGAGAATGCCTCTATACGACAAATCCGAATGGCGAAATCGAGCAACTGCCAGGCGCCATTCGCGCCGGGTAAGCAAACGAGCGAGGCCAAAGCACGTTGTTGCCGCCTGAATCTCGTCTGACAGAGCTCCGAGGCCCGACCATTCTGGCGGCGTTGGCACACGGCACCGTCGCTGATCGGAGTGGTTCGGCAGCATATTGCACAATGTATGGCAGCAGCGAAATGCACAGTCACGCGAATCACATCGCTCGCGCTCAGCTGCACGTGGAGCGGTGCATCCCGACAGCCATGCCTTCCTTAAGCTGATGAGCCGCGCGCGCAACACCACTTGTTCGAGACGAGCGGCGGCCACACGGTGGGCAATATGTGTATATACCTACATAGCAGTGCTCCTATATCCCATATGACGGGAGCCGTGCAACCGAAACCAGCACCGTTTCCGTATTGTTTCTTTTTGTGAGTGTGTGTGTGTGTGTGCTCACTGTGTTGCCGCTGTTGGCCTTGTTTCCACTTCATTTACGGAGTCCCATCCTGCTGTTGCATCACGTCGTGCCTATAGCATCCCCGAACATACGCGCCGTGCAATCGCAGTGCAAGAGGCGCTGCACAATGCAGCGCATACATATACGCGCGCTGGTCCGATCGGCGCGCGGCCATTTGCATGCCATAGCGCTGCCGCAGATATATGCGCCCGGCACCAGTGGCGAGCACGTGCTCCTAACCTTGGCGGCCGCCGCCGCAGAGAAAAAAAAGGAGCAAAAAGTATTCGCGCGGCTCGTTTGCATTTCTGCGGGTGGCGCGGCTGCACGCGTCATTAACGCCGCGGCCCGCGCGTCTGGGCGCCTCTTCTGTTTCGCGTTACCGCAGACGAAATACCCACGTGCAAAACAAAGCAGAAACTAGGCAAGCCACTGTTAAAAAAAAGTAAAGAAATGAAAAGAAAGACAGGCCAAGGACGACGCGCGCTGAAAGCGAAGTCGGGCGCCTGTTCTGATCCTAATAAGAAAGCCGGTGTGCGCGTTAAAAAAAAAAGAAATAAAACAAACGCGACAAGTTACTGAGTTTAAAGAGCTCATTTCGTATACTCATCCCTTCTCACAGTGACACGTGCTCGGTCATCCGCGGCCATCTGCACTGCTCGCCTGTGCCAGACAAACTTATTCGCCAACTAACCTGGTTCACAGCGAGTCACCAAGGTGAGATCGTGGCGTCCGCAATCATGTTTAACTCGCGTAAGCACATAGCATGTTTCCTTGTCGGCAAGCACACCGCATTTCTCGTTTTGTCTATAGCATCGAAAGCCTATACACCCTTGTGAGACAAAAAAAGGTGCAACAGTCAACAGGCCCACACCTAACAATTCTATATCATCGAGTAAATAGGCAAAATGGCGTTCCACCTGCGCCGATGGAAGGCCCAAACGAGCAGCGGATGCTTCAATAACGCGGCCCAATCCACGCTGTGTGCTCGGGCAGATTTAGTGAAGCATTCACTCGAACTTGGCCCGAGACAAGCCTCAAATGCAGTGAGCGTTATTTTTCTTTTTTTATCTTTTATTTATTTATTTATTTATTTATTTGCAATTAAGCAGGGCACTCCCGGAACGCGCACCTTACCGCATCCACGACTCGCTCGCTCACTGATGCAGCCTGCAACAGCTGCGTGCTCGCAGGGTCGAATCGGCAGAGCTTACCTGTAACGAAACAGAAAAAAAAGAACAAATGTGTTAGCATTATTAGTACAAGTTGAGCAAGGCACAACAGACCTCTCTCATTCCCCCTCTCCCCACCCTCTCTCTCTATTCACACGTGCTCGACTCAAAGGGCAGACGCACAAACAAATAAACAAGAAAAAAGGCCTTCTCCCATGCGCGATGCACGTTGCCTGCGTACCTCCACAAGCACACGAATGCTGCTGCGCACAGGGCTATAGACAAATCCATAAGGGGCAGCGAGCCATTATGAGATGACCTTCGCTGCAGCGCACCATTAGCACGTCATATGCTAACGCATTCAAACGGATCATGTTCGCAACGCGTGGATCGCATATGCATATACTTGGCGAAAGCGGCGTACATATATGCAAGAGCTACGACGAATCCTTGCAAGGGAGGGATGACTCGGCGTGAGTGTACGCGTATACGAAAACAAGAAACGGAAGACTTCGTTGAAGGCCTTATACAGTACACATTACTCACGGCCTTAAAAGGTGCATGGTGACTGTTTCCATGAAGTCAACTGCCAATAGACGTGATGGAACGCTTGGGGGGGGGGGGATGCAACACACACACACAAACACACACACACACACACACACACACTTGGTGCGTTGCTGCTGTGCGCAAATATCTTCTTTACAGCGGTATGCAGGAGAAACGGATATCTCGAATAATAGTATGGACGACAAGAACAATCCGCAGCAAGCTTCAGGTTTACTGAAACACAAGAACTAATATGCCGATATGTGAACAGAAGACATGACGAGGCTAAAGATGTGTTGGGCACATAAGTATGTGCCAATGATTTTAAAAGAGTGGAATGGCGTTACGCGAACCAATTGATTGATTGATATGTGGGGTTTAACGTCCCAAAACCACTATATGATTATGAGAGACGCCGTAGTGGAGGGCTCCGGAAATTTAGTCCACCTGGGGTTCTTTAACGTGCACCCAAATCTGAGCACACGGGCTTACAACATTTCCGCCTCCATCGGAAATGCAGTTACGCGAACCAAGCCTGTAGTTGTTCCCTGTATGGTGTAGTAACTACTACAATTTTTCAATAATGACAATTAATTATTTAGCTATAATATATTTGTACCTCACCTCGGCTAATTATCTAAATGCCAGTGAGGCAGATGTGCGCATGTGGAAACAACGTCTGCCTGTGCAACTTTCAACAACGTACTAAGCGCGTGCTCATTTTTTCCTGTTGATAAAGAAGCCCGCGAAGTATGAAAAATAACGTGTGACTAGACTGCTGTAAGCAGCGCCTATCTGTAAGCAGCGCTCACAAGCAAGCTCACTTTGAGGTGGCCAGTATCAGTAAAATATATGTAGAACGAAAAAAAAATATGAATCTCGCTATCCACTTCCCGTCCCCAGAAACGCTCCTTCTGTGATCTTATGACAGCCAGGCTGTAATCAGAACAGTGCTTCAGCCAGTTTATCAATTAATTGATCGTGAAAGATAGTTAATGACAGTGACGCACAGTCAAGCGGAAAGAATTTCTGCAAGATTGCAATACATGTTGGCGCCCGACTCTTGCAATATGCTGAGGGCTATCTCTGGCAACGGAAAAGAGGCAAACCGGTTGCTTTCAGTAAGCTTATTCGAGGGCGCTGCCTTTTTTTTTTTTTTGAGGATGGGAGCGCGATCACGTGTTATTTTTCGTATTTCGCGGATTTGCTTTATTAGCCAAAAAAAAAAAAAGAGCATGCGATTAGTACGCCGTTGAAAGTAGCACAGACAGATGTCGTTTCAACATGCACACATCTGCCTTATTGACATCTTCATAATCAGGGGAGTACTTGAGAAGTTACAAATATAATTATAACTAATTAGTTATTGTCAATAATAAAAATATTAGTGGCTACTACAGCATACTGGAACAATATGCACAAGGTATATGATTCGCGTATGTAAACGTACTTCGTACTTTTGTTAAAGAAATTATGAAAATGAAACAACAAGCTGTTTTTTAAACGGATGGACTTTACGTCTGTATTACCAATTTATTTCTTTTGTATGACTGTGAAAGACTGTTTTATTACTTACGTCTGCTACTATAATCCATGGTATTCTTAAGTTCAATTCTAGAAGTCTTTCTCTCGCGTATAAAGGGATCTTCGGCGTTTGATAGCTGGCAGATCCCTAAAAAGAGCTTCCAGTTATTAAGGCTACAACATGAACCGTATGAGCAGCTGCCCCGCGTATCGCACGAAAAGGGGGGGGGGGGGGGGGAGGGGAGCCTAACTGGGTGAGATCAATTTCGCTCGTCACCGTCGGCCGTTTCGCTTCTACGCCGCCCTGATGAAAGTGCAAGATTTCTTTTCTTTCTTCACTTGCTTTATTTTTTCTCTACCTTCATCCATATTTACTTAAGCTGATTAAATTACGCAACACCGCGCCTTGCTCTGCATAGCTGCAACAGCTGGAGATAGATCTTTCACTTTCCTCTATACGCACGCAATGCCCGTATCAAGGAAGTTCCGAAGTTCAAGCGGGCCCGCTCGAAGGCGGCACAGCCGAGACGTAGGCGCCGTTTCTGAGGCCGACGAAAGTCATTGTGAGCGCTTGGCTCATACAGCCAAAGAGAAAGTCACGGCAGCCGCCGTCGCAAAAGAAAGAAGAAAAGACCAGCGTGATATGGTTTACGTCACGCCCGCAGCGCGCGGGGGAAAAAAAGCCACCGCGCGAACAGAACGGCGGCGAGAAAACTGCAACGCGACTCGCATTGCTGGATGTTGGTGATAAAGGCGCCGATTAGCATCGAAATCAATTTTTAAAGGGCGACGACCAAGTATGAGAAACGCGCTCACCGGCAGCCGCAAACATGCAGAACGCGCAGAAAATATAGTGAAGACGGCTAAAGGCGGCACCGTATTTCACCTTCGTTCTTTTGAGCCCTGTCAGTCGTCCTTTTTTTTTTTTTCATCTACACACGCATTGCCAACGCTTACTTACTTTTACTTTATCTTTTTCTGCCTCGAAGTTTTCCAACAAAAAGGCGAAAATCAAAACACCAAGAAGCAGCGAGGTGAACGCAAGCAGCAAAAAAAAAAAGAAAGAAAGAAAGAAAGATGAACCGGCGACAAGTCAGAGGAAAGATCAGTAAAGTATTCAAAAAAAAGAGAGGGAGAGAGGGGTTTCGCGGGGGAGTGAAATTCAATTATATGCCGCGTTCCTCGCTCGGCATCTGCCTTGCACGCAACGACTCCGGGATTCCCCGTATCTCTTCGGTTAGCGTTGCGATGCGAAAAAAAAACTTCGTGCCATCGCCGCCTTCTCGACTTAGCCGGCACATATACCCCTAACGCACTCGCTGTTGATCAAAGAGCGAACTCATGTCGGCGCCTCTTATGCGTTCCGCATCTTTTAACGCTGGCGGCAGGTACACAGCACGTATACACACAGGCTGGTCATGGTTTCTGGAATGTTGCAGCCTCTCTCAGCCACTGCCATAATATTCTCGTTACTTGACTTTTTTTTCCCCCTGGTAACTCGGAGAATCCCCGCTGCACGTTCAAGTCGAAGAACTAAATACTGAGAAGCGTACTTCTGCTGCTATCCATGTGCAGATGCTAAATTCGCGCATTGATATTAAAGGAGGCATTGCATATTAAAAAGCTCCAGTGGCCGAAATGCAGTCATGACGATGAGCTGCATATGAAAAACTTACTTTTGGAACTATATGTTTTATATTTGCTTTTCTTACTTATTGAAGGAAAAAAATAAAGAATAGAAAGAGAGAGAGATACTACTGCGCACAATGGTATGAGAAGAAGCTTGAACGAGAGTTCTCAGCGAGCCACGCAGGTGTTTGGGCTGAACTTTTCGCGACGAAATCAGTGCGGCGACAAGCTTTCTGACGTACGGCCCTCGCATAGCGGCCGCACTTGTACGCGAGAAATCGGGGAAGCGCCAGAGAAGCGCGAGAGGTCGCAGGTGTCACGGACGACCACCAGGCGCTCGGTGAGCATTCCGCCGAGACGCGCAACGAGGCGGACTGAGAAAACGGCACGCGAGACACAGCGTGCGCGAGGATGCAAAGAAGGCGCGCCGACGCCAGCGCGGGGCGAGGCTGCAGCGCCTGCAAGGTTGCCGAGAACGAAAGTGACGAGGTGTCGCCGTGGCCCGGGGACAAGAGCAGCAGGTGATTCGCCCTTTGTTCCAGCAGCAGCAGCAGGGCCGCCGTGATCGAGAGGAAACACGTCTCTTCCAAGGCCAGCGTTCGGTGGGCGAGAGCAGCGAGGGCGAGGGGCAAACAGCTAAGGATGAATTAAGCGGCAACGTCGCCAGGGGCGAGTCAGCCCTATTTATAGATGCGCCGACCGCTGCCAGCCGGCCAAGGAGCACCCATTCATGAAACGTGCCAAGCGTAGACTCCTCTCTCGCTGCTCCTTAGCGTCCGGCAGAGGGGACGAGAGAGGGGGGTTCTCTCTGTAAACGGCGCGACCTAATCCGACGACGCCGGAGCGAAAACAACATTTTTCACCTCAGCGCGAAAGGGGGACAGCGATTACGCAGGCGCTATTACATTTGCGGCGGAAAAGAGCGCGCCGCTTCTCCTCCGGGGGCAGCCCGTTACCGAATTTCGTAACGTTCCGAAAGCTGGTAATTGCCATTCGTAATCATCGTGTGCCTCGCTTTGGTTGCCCCGTTCGCTCTTCCTTGGCCTGTTTATACAGAAGGCCGCGCGGCACGACGATCGTTTAAGTCGGCCGCGCGCTTGCGCAAAGGCCAGCTGCGCCGCCACTTGCGACAGAAATCAACTGGCCGACCAGTCGTCTCGCTTCCGGCTCTGCACGAGGGCGCTTATCCGATCGGCGCGTCCTCACAACCTGCGCGACGCGAAACCGAGGATAGAGGGAATGACTGCCACGCAGATGGCTTCGCGCGCGGACTTTTTTGGCTTACTTTTTTTTTTCGCAAAGCGCAGACCGAGGAAATTTGCGAAGCGCTGGCGAGACTCGAACGAACGAGTTATCCGGGCTGCTTCCCCCGGCGAACAGCACAAAGTTCCAAGCTGATGCCAGCTGGGTTCGAGCGGGGTTGCGCACGGACCCATGGCCAGCGGAGCTCTTCCGGATAGCCTCTTTAGGCAGCCCACGTCCACATAAGCGGCTCACTCGACCCGAGAAGCGCAGATCCAGATTTCTCAGTCAGTGCGCTTATTTTTGCCGCCTATACTTTCGGACATCATGGTCCGCGCATTTCGGGTACTGCACAAGTTGGAAGGAGCGAAATGGAAATAAAAAAGGAAGCAGAAAGAAAGAAGGAAGGAAAGAAAGAAGACACAAGAACGAGCGGTTCGTCAGTAAGCGGTCTGCGCTTCATCGTCGCCCTATTGGACACGGCGCGCAGCGGGCTGATTCAATAAACGTGGCTCGCGCCTGCACGACCAAGCTGTCAGCCGGCTTGGGTTTAAACTTGAACTGAAAACTGAATTTCGAGAAAACAAAATGCATCGAAAGAAAAGCGCGGACTTTTGGAGGCAATCAGCTTCTATCGGAGGGGTTTGCAGTGTTGGTAGCCAACGCGTTCCCCGTGTACTGAATCAGCAGTGAAAGCGCGCGAACGTCGTGAAAATGAAATGGACCAAGTCACTAGCAAAAAAAACAAAAAAAAACGACCCATTCCTGCATGTCGAGAGCACCGTGCAAGAAAACTTATTTTTCCTGCACCGTGGACGAGAGGAATGTCATAAACAAACACGACATCCTTTACTACGTAATATTTTTCTTACCACCGTTATTTCAACAGCTCGTCTGCGTTATATATGTTGCATGCTTGTACTTCAATGACATGTAACCGGATTCCTTTATTCGATCAAGAGATCAAAGAGTAAAGAAAGGTGAGGGGCCCTAATTTTGTGCTGCTTTTAGTGTCACGGGCACCTGTTGATTGTAAAATGGTATCCATAAGAATGTCGGTTAACATGCGAGCTCAATGAAGGGTGAATGAATTGATTGATTGATTTGTGGGGTTTAACGTCCCAAAACTACCATATGATTATGAGAGACGCCGTAGTGGAGGGCTCCGGAAATTTCGACCACCCGGGGTTCTTTAACGTGCACCCAAATCTGAGCACACGGGCCTACGACATTTCCGCCTCCATCGGAATTGCAGCCGCCGCAGCCGGGATATGAACCCGCGACCTGCGGGTCAGCAGCCGAGTACCTTAGCCACTAGACCACCGCGGCGGGGCAAGGGTGAATGAAGATATTCAAAAGTAAAACAATAAAAACACTACTGTTTTTACTTCATTCTCATAATTGATAGGTGAGAAATTGAAGGGTCGAAATCTTCTCAAATTTCGCACCAAAATCATCGAACGTAAATGTAAGAGCGACGTCACAAATTTCAATGGTTTCTCACATTTATCAATCCACAAAATTTTCTGAAACTTGGTACACCAACACTCCAGCCTCCTCAGAGGACAATTATCGACAGTTTTACTTATGATCAATAACTATATGTAAGTCCTCGTAGATGCCGACAAAATCTATGACGTCACGGCTATTGGTGCGGAAACTTCGAGGAGACGTAACAACCTACACGTTCTCTTAGCGTGCCTTCTCGTAGGAAATGTGCTTCTTTTGCTGTCGTGGAAACGTATAGCTTATTGATGCGAGAAAAAGAGCTTTTCTCTTTAATGCCCCTTCCACGAAACAAAACAACGCTTACACCTTGGCCTGGATCTTCACTGCGAAGCCGAAATGGCGCATTTTTAAAGCGTTGAAAGGGTACCTATCAGGTAACACTTTAGTACAAATTTTAGCTCGTAATTTGCACGGCTGACTTCAGTACCTGAGTGGGTGTGCACGAATCGATAGCGCTATATTTGGAACCAGACGCGTTACAAAGAAAGTGTACTACCTCGCCTGCACATCAGTACGAGTGGGTTGCTCCCTCGGAAATTAAAACCCACACGGTCAACTAAGCCGAGTTTGAACGTATACGTACGTACGTACCACCGCTGCCGCAAATCACCGCTCGCGGAACAATGGCGACGCGCTCACCATTCCCATCCCACCCCAGCCGCAATGAGAACTGAACTCATCAAAGCACAGCTGCGCCGCACAAGGGACGAAATCAGTAATGCTCAGACAGAAAAGCACTGGCCACAGGCACGGAATGGCAATGATTACACCAAGGGCCATTGCTGTTATTGTTATACTGCTGGGAGCGCAAAAAAAAAAAAGCTGTGTGTGAGTGTGTAGGTGAGCGGGGGGGGGGGGAGCTAACGGTACACCATATACAAATGAAAGAGAAATAAACCAGGTTACGCGACAGCGGCCTAGCCAGCGGTGAAACGGACAATCACGTAGCACCCAAAGGGGGACATGAAACGTGTGCAGTTGACAACGATCAGCGTTGGACCAGGAGCGGCAGCAGGGACCACGGTGCAACAACGATGGGCCAGCTTCAACGGGCACTGGAGCGTTTCGTGCCCTCGCCAGTGACGGCGCCAGACGCTCCCGAACATTGCTGGTGGCGGCGATTAAAAGCACCGTCACGTACGGCCTGATTTCGATCATGAGGGCGGCAGCGCCCGCAGCGACGAGACAGCGCGCGACTACAGCGCCATGGCACCGCGGCCGAGAGGCAGACCACGTCTGCACCGCCTGCACGCAGCGATGAGCCACACAGGCTCCGTAGTAATTAATCGCCAAACATTCACGTGCAGTCTCGCGTATCTTGATCCATTTTGCGCAAACCGCATGTATTATCCCGTCATGGTTGTGTCAGTTTGGAAACGTGATTGCTGCACCGTCGATCCGTAAAGAGTCAACGCGGCTTCAAACACGACTCTAAACCGAACGAAATCTAACCATTTACGCAAGAATCCAGGATCGCTCCCAGATAACTTTGCGAATCAACTGTGGCCAATGTCAATGATTAAGGCCAGAACTTGTGTCACGTACGTTTCTGTAAGCTGGAACGCCAGGCTGGAGACAAGGGTGTAACAGTGTGACTATCGCCTATAAGTAGACGGCAACTGCTCGAGGCGGTAACATAGAAAGTCCGCAGACGCTTCGATCGAAGAAACACGCTCTTCATCGGTGCTGTCTATCTCCGCAAATGAGAACAAAAAAGAAGGAAGAAAGAAAGAAAGAAAGAAAGAAAGAAAGAAAGAAAGAAAGAAAGAAAGAAAGAAAGAAAGAAAGAAAGAAAGAAAGAAAGAAAGAAAGAAAGAAAGAAGGCTCGCACAAAACTGGTTACCGTCTCGCTACCCGGCAGCCATCTCCAACGTCACGTGAAGACAATGCAATAACAAGGAGAACACGCGGAGCTTGCCTCGGGACATGTCCCCCGCCGGGACGGGCCACGCAGCAGCGTCCCTGAGGGTCGGCCCAATTGCATCGCCGAGCTCGCCTCGCAGCCGAACTTCGGGTATAGAAATGGTCAAGCACTAATTCGGTTACGCCCGCGCACAACGTAACAAACAACGCAGACGCTAAAGAGCGCACAAGCAGCCAAGCCGCTTCTCACTTTGTCCTTGTCCCTTATCAGTCCGGGGCCGGACGCGCGAGCCCCTGTGTCCAGTTGATTAAGAGCCGGATGCGGGCGATTAAGCTGCGCGCCTATACGAATACGGCAACGGCGCAACAAAACGAGGCCCCAGAGCGCGCTGCAGCCATAGCGGCCGGACGCGCGTTCAACGATTTCAACGCCGCGGTGTATCCATTCAATCATGGCCTTGCAACGCCTAAAGAACGGCGGCGTCCGCCCACTGGCGCGATGAGCTGTGCGTATTGCCGAGTTCGGCACGCGCGCTCGGCCGTCGAAACACGGCGCAGGCGGACAACCTGTAATTTCGCGCCCAGCCGGTCGGAAGCGCGGAAGGCAACACTTTTTTTTTTTTTTTGGCGGTCAAGACGAAGCGCCGAAGGAATTAGTGGCATCGAGATTAGGGTCCGCTCGCGGGAAGTGAGGTGCGCGCGTCTGGCGCTGAGCGTACCACGCACGTCACCAATGAAGGAAGCGGCGCTGTCTGCCAGCATACCCAAAGGGCGGGCGCAGCTCTCACACGAGACCAGCCTTCATTGGCACATTCCTTTTCAATGCTTCACATCGGCACACGTGCGGCCTTGGGACGAAAACAGCGGGAAAATGCGATGCCTCGAAGAATATATATATATATATATATATATATATATATATATATATATATATATATATATATATATATATATATATATATATATATATATATATATATATATATATATATATATCGACGTTTCGGCTTAGAGTCTGGCCTTCATCAGGATCCTGATGAAGGCCAGACTCTAGGCCGAAACGTCGAAATAAACCACGTTGTGACGCTCACGGAGGATCTACTGGACTATATGCGACGCTACGGCCACTCAACCACCATGCCTGCCTATGTATATATATATATATATATATATATATATATATATATATATATATATATATATATATATATATATATATATATATATATATATATATATATATATAATGCCAAGGAATGTATAGGGGAAGTTATTAGAACCAATGTATTGCATGTGCAACTGGCACACAAATTGCGCAATTTTTTTTAGGCTAAGGCTTACGCAAGTTTTACATTCATTTGTTCTGATTTCCTTAGAAAAACTGTCATTTGACAGTTAGTGCTCGGATCGTCACCTCTTTTGCGTTCCGCCTTTTTCGTGCGCCTTTTTTTTTTTTCCAAATCAAGTACAAACTCGTCCAAGATTCCATTCTTCTAGATCAATAAGGAGCTCGTCAGTTTAATCAGGTCTTATATAGTGCTGGCATACCAAACGAGCAGCAGTTATATACATTTTTCTCCTCGTCTCTCTATCTTTTTTTTTCTCTTTTTTTACATTCTCTAAATTAGCAGCATACGACAGAACGGCCTACACGATCACTTTGTGGGCCAATGAATCACATTCACTCAAACTGTTAACTCAGCGGGCTCGCTGTTTGCTACGCGAGTTCTATATTTTTTTTAAAGACTTCTGCATTATGTGTATAGAGAAACAGCGGCCGGCACTATGGAATTCGAAGCGAAACTATGTACAGTTTAAGAATCTGTATACTTGCTGGCTATGGTGCACCAACACGTGAACTAAAAACTGTGCATTTTATTTCCTGCCTACCCTTTGCGAGTTTTCAGCGGTCGGGGAAAATCAAATTCGACAGTATTCTCGAGCCACAAAGGACAACACGACGGGCTTGCTGAGGCTCAAATGTTTCCGCGAACTTTGACACCGTATCTAGTGCGCGAATATATGTTACGCACAGTTTAAAAAAAAAACTGAAATAAAAACAACAGGCTCCCGACGGCGCTCAAACGGAACCTTCTATTTTCATTCTCGTCATTCCAACGTGCCTCTACACGCGCGTCGCAGTGTCATTCGCAATGGAATCTCGCACGAGAGTGGCGCTGCCGTTTGTGCTAGTGCACGATGCATGTCGCAAACAAACAAAAAAAAAGGAGTTCTTGTGTCTATGGGGGCGTCCTTCGCATTGTATAGAGCGACACGTATATACGAGAAGCGTGTAATTTCAATAACAACGCCACCAGCGTTGAAAGTGCGCGCACGATAAAGCAAACGATAAAAGACAATAACAACGGACTTTGAGAGACGACAGAGAGAAAAGACCGGGGGAAAAAGCGACACAAAAAAAAAAGGATCCCTAGAATGGCGGTGCTAAAAGCGAGCGAAGGGATCTAGGTCAAGAAGCCGGCTGAAACGCAGAGACGCGCTTTTGGTGGCGACGAAATATTTTTGTCAGCGGCGCACAACGAGGACCCCGATACGAGGCTTTGTGCGCTTTCTCCAAAGTGTGTGCATTAATTTGGCTCTTTGACTGTTTCTTTGCTCGATCCGCCTGTATACTCGGCAAGAACCAGACACGCACAGGACGAAGCGCGCAGAAACACAAACAGAAATAACGCGAAGAGCTCAACGAAGGAAGGCGAAAAAAATAAACCGGCACACGAAAACTAAAGGCTAGCGCGTGCACGGTGAGACTTTTTTGTCTCGCATTCTTTGCGAAGAACGAACGGGAAAGTGTAAGAGAGAGAGAGAGAGAGAGAGAGAAGCTCGAAATTGGACGACAACGCCCGGCAGAAAAGAACACAAATATTGACGCCCATCGATTGAGCTATGGCAGTCTCAAAAAGACGATCACAAGCACAGCCGCTTTATACACTCCCATTTTTCTGTCATTCAAGAAATCTCTCCCCTTTTATCTTTATTTTTTTCTCTCTTGCCCAGTACTTGCTACATTTCTTTTTATTGAGAGTTCGTTGCGTGAACGATCACTTTTTGTGTTCAGCAACATCGGCACTATACGGCGCGGCACGCTTTGCAGCCGGTATAGGGGCGGGGGCCATTCGGTCGCTTTTCAATTTCTCGCCTCTACCCGTTGTCATTTGTTCCAATTTGGGATGCAGAATCGAGAAACAGCGCCTCTTCCTCAGTGCCACCGACTGATCAAGGGCGAAAAATGCCCAAACCGCGGACACATCTTGACAAGTGTGTGTATACATTGCATTCGATAGCGCTGGATCGTTTCAAAAACGAGCGCGCACTCGCGTGCACCTGTTAGTCGATGTCGTATTTCCTATAGCTCGGAAGAGAAGCAGGGAGGTGATAGACTCCCCACTCTGATCTGCTTCGTATAGATCAATGAGCCATTTGGCGTAGCCACATTAGCGTGTCACGCGACCACTGCAAAAATCGAGCGATGTGGATGGGAAGGGTAAATATCACTTTCGCCTTAAACTTCAAATATTCGTGTCGTCATAGCCTAATAATCAGATAAGCAACAACGGAGGGGGGGGGGGGGGGGGGGCACCCTTTACTCCGTCCCAGAGATTGTGAAAACGCAATACATAATTTCCTATCCTTCCTGCACTCCCCCCTACTCGCCCTCATTTTCGAAAGAGGTCACTTGGTGGCGCACCTGTTAATCATATATATATATATGTCGACTGGTCAGCTACTGCGTTCGAAAGCGAGTGTCCGCTCACACTTTCCACATCGAAGATTCCATACGTGTCACGCAAAATACGGGCATCGTTGCATCTCGGCCTCCTTCAAAGGGCTCATCAGCATACCGCAAGTGCGTCCTGCGTACTATACCACTCATTTACACTCGGCGCCCCGCATCGCGTTTCGCAGAGTTTCCCATCCGCGTTATAATTCTCTCACGGTCGCGATATCAGCGAGCGAGGAGGTCCGCCCTCGAGGCCAGCGTGTCAGGCCTTTAAATAGGGGACACTCCGCGACGAGTGAGCCGTAAGAGATTAGCCCCAACCACCGAGAGCGAAACGTGAGAGAAGAGGAGCCGCCGTGAGAAAGGGCACCAGGCCGGCTGGCGCAGTGCGGGGAAGCCAAGTGGGCTTGCGTGGCGCCCTTGATAGTACACCTTATTATAACTTTCGCCAAAGCGTTTCTTCCGCCGCATACCAGTGCGTTGCGCCACCGCATGCAAACCGTGCGGAGAGCGCGCGCGTGTCGCGGAAAACAAGGCCGAAGACGCGCGGGAGCATGCGCACTTGAGGCGAGAAGATGAAGGCGAGAGGGAGTTGCGGGCCTCGTGCCATGTTTACATTTCTTACACGCCCAGGCAATGCAGACGTACACCGCGTGAGGCCTTTCGAGGAGAGCGGCATTTAAAGCAGCACTGATTCCGCCCCGCGGCCATATACGAGAGAAGAAGGGGGCAGGCTGCTTGTTTTTCGCCACCAAGTTAGCCAGGATCATTTTTCTTATTTTCTCTTGTGTGTCTGTGCGTGCGTGTGTGCGTTCGCGTGTGTTATTGTTGCTCTCCGACCTCTGCCTTGGCTTACCTTCCAGCGCCCGCCCTTCGAATCTCTGGCATACTTATTTTTCCCCAGAACCATTTGCAAGCGAGTGCACACTCATACGTCGCGTGATCTTGTCCTCCGAGTCGTATTAGTAAAAAGGGCGGAAAAAGAAGTAACGTGCCTTTCAAGTGACTCTATCAAGGTTGTTTGGCGGGACGAAAGGAACATGAGTCAGACGCTGGGACAACGTCACATGATAACAGCCTACGCCCGCTGACTACATAGCGCCGTGCCTCACTCGATCGAGTACGCGCATGCGACCGCGCTTCCGTATAAGATGACGCACACTCCTGAACTAGTCACGCGCTCACTTTGAGGTTTACGCAGCGATTACCCGACACCTGACAAAAACTACATCCTTAACTTAAAACCTCTGATTATGCAAGTATGCCAATGACAGACCCACATATAGTTAGTGGCGCTGACATGCTGCAATAGATAGGGTGCTTTGACATCGATGACAGCATGTATCCACAGATGTGCGCACGCCGTATTTGCATATTTCTAATAGTGACATTTCTATACGAGTTTGTGCACACTGCAGTGACGCGCAAATGAAGTCGTGCCAAGGTCGTTCTTCGAAATGGCTGGCGCGTGCGTCACGTGCCAGGGTGTCGCATTCTTTTCTACCCCTGCTTATGTAACTGAATCATACTTGTCATGAAGTTCATTCTCACTCATCGCCAAGAAAGTGCTTGTCGACGCTGGGTTGACTTCAGGATTGACCCACGTTTTTCTTCAGGCTTGTAAAGATGGCGCAGCCCACCTAAAATACCGACTGGTCACCTTGCTGTTTGCCCTCATTTCCTGCGAGCGCGGTGCAAAATTTTGGATGAATGCGCACCGACTTCTGCAATTATTGGTCCAACGGAAACAAGTTCTTCATAAATGGCTTTTGAAATGTGTGAACCAGGAGGATAAAAATTAATTGATTTTAAGCCTTCGCGGTGTACTGCCTGCATACGGCGACATGAACTCAGCCCTTGAGCTTGAAGCTTCAGAGAAGTAGTCAAATATTAATAATAGATTGCAACACTAAAAGAGGTACTGACACACAAATTTTCAGTTTCTTTTTTAATCAAATGAAAGACCAAGCAAACCCTCAAGTGCCTACAAAATGTACCACCAAGCGTGAGTGCACCATCAAACCGTGATTACAGCATGTGTGTCACAAACGAGCGCTCAAAAAAAGCACGCGCCTTCGAATAATTCTGGCGGCACGACAACACCGAGTCGAAGCGCCATTCGGACGCGAGAGAAGCTAGCGCAAAGAAGAAATAAGCATCAAAGGACGCCGCACGCGCGCCTTCTCTCCCCTCGAGACGCCGCCGCTACGCTGACCAACTTCCTCGCATCTATCCCCGAGCAACTCCAGAAACATCGAGATCAAAGGCGCGAATCACTCCCTGGTTGCGTCACGGGTCGCGGAGAGTTCGAGAAAAGTCTCGCCCCTTCCTAGTTTTGGCCGGGCGGCGCTCGCATGAACATATCAGAACCCAGGGCCAACGTATACAAGCCAGGAGCGGAGGGAGCCTCAGGAGGAGATGAACAGGTTTTCCACCTACGGGTGAAGGCTTGTGTTACAAGCAGGAAAAGAGCGTGCGTTTACCGGCCGTGGGCTAAAACGTGTTCTGCAGTCGCAGCGCGTGAGTGGCTGACGTGTTACCGGCAAAGAAGTTTTGTTATTGAAGTGCGCACATTTGACGATGCGGGGGTCCCCGGAAGAGAAAATTCGGGAGCAGCGGAACGACAACCGGCTCTGGGCTTTGATTGAGTGTTTCCTTGAAGAGAAGCACCCAAGCTTTGTTCTAAGAACTTTGGACTGAATTCGTTTGATGATCATTTTATTCTGTAAGTGCCTTGGTTAGATGATGCATGAGACTGCATTGTAGCGCGTGTTGTTGTTTGTGCCCGTTGTTTGAGTAACTTGTGATTGGTGACATATTGTATTGGATTATTGCCGAGTGTGCATGCGTGCGCGAATGTGCAGAGTGTGTGTTTGTTCTGCCGTATCTGAGAGTATATTTTGTTTTTGTTATCAACTCTCAGCTCTGCCTCGTTCTTTGGACCACATCCGGCGTTTGCTGGTGCACTAAAAAGGACAAATTCTCAATTGTCCATGCTTTCGTGGTGCGTTTCGGGAGGACGACACGTCCTCCCTTGGAATCAGCTCGGTGACTGCCTCCCTAATTAACAGGGCCAGTGACAATGAGATAAAAATGCAGTTTCAGTTTCTACTGTAACCTGACGTGACAACACGGTACGAGCTTCTCGTCACGTGATCGCAGAAGATATCGTGACGTTTCCACGGCTCCTCAGCATCGTGGCTCCGTTGACGCACAAGCGGCCATCTTGGAAGTTTCTGTACCCGAAGTCACTACAACTAGCCAGACTGCAGCGTGAAGTCACCAGGATTATTACTGTAGCCTGACGTTAAGCTAGTGCCGATGTCGGTAGGTACTCCCACGACAAAATCGATTTTAATACCAAAATAAAATACCTTTCTCATCAGCATTCGCTGAGCTTCACACTTGTCAAGAGATGTCTCTATATGCAAGAGATTTGTATGGCAGAGTAAACTCGCCTTCGAAAAAAAAAAAAGTGTCCGTGCCCCTTTAAGTCCCGAAGTATGGCTACGAGTATTGTGACCACTGTTTATAGGCGTGCACTATGGGTTGACAATACTCCTCAAGCGCTGTCATAAGTAAACTGTACAGCAGGAAACATTACTTAGTTCTATACATGATTCTATATACTCTGCGACATAATGTAGCTACGTTAAACGGAACATCACGCGTGGAAAGGTTCGAAGCACTCAGTGCTCCACTTAAATTCCATCAGCGCTATGGCGTGGGGAATGGTACATATGACTTAGAAAATAAGTGAACGTTTCACAGACGCGCAAAGCCATCATACTAGCAAATAAGTCAGCTACTTATGATAAAATAATGGCCATTACACAGGTGCATGTGCCACACAGATGCGTTCAGTCAGTGCGATCTCCCATCGGAGAAAGGAGCAAAGAGTCTACTATCGCAAGCCACAGTTGCTGTCTGTGTTTGAAGGCGCACGACACTTGTGAATGGCTAAGACCATTGTGCTCTTCACGAACTCAAAACAGCGTGACCGTTTCTTACTTTCAAATGAACTTGAGAGCAAGAACCAGTTCGAAATGCTTTCCTGAGTGACACCGAAGTCAACAAGATGAATATGGAGTGCTTCAACAGCGGCATCTGTGTTAGGACGGCTCGTTCAAAGCCGGCGCAGTGCAGACACTGACGCTAAAAAAGCTCGGCTTGAAGAGTGCAGGATTCCCGAAAGCAGTGCAGCCTTGAAGTCGCGCTACTTTTAACCCACTGCCGAGACTCCTTCAGAGTTCGGCGCACCCCGACGTGGCCTGCAACAGCCGAACAACGGAGAGACAGAGATAGAAGGCGCGCATTGGGACGTTCGCGACAGGGTTCGGAGCCCGCGGATCCTCAAAAAACAGGGCGCCATCTCTCCAGCATTTGCCGGGGGGGGGGGGGGGCAAACCGGAAACCCAGCTTCCGGTGACTGCTTTTTGTCCCCCGGTGGCGTGAGCCAAATTGTGCGGCACCCAACAACAACAAAGCACCACGACAGCGTGACAAACCCACGTGCGAGAACGCGCAAACCCTGCAGAGCGAGGGCAACAGGGATGGCTGGCTGTACCACGAGACAGAGTTCGCGAGAGTGAATACGGAGGCAGGAAACGTATACATATAACTAGCGGTTGCAGTGGCTATACACACCACGCTAGGGTGGCTAGAAGTATACCCACGCCTGCCGGCGCGCTGAAACACGAAATAATAAGAAAATGTATCGACGTGAAAACACGTGACTCGTTTAGTTGCTCCTTCGTTTAGTTTCGCAGTGGTCTCCAAAAGTTCCCCGTCGGGGCCATGCATCGACAAGTAACTGTGACCGGCATTCTTCTTTACTCTCACTTGTTAACATTCAGTGGTATACGCAGGTGGCAGAGTACACCTGATGCAACCGATCACTGCATTCGTATATAGCGCATAGCGGATCGAACACTTACATGCTATCTTTACGAACCAGTCATCATGTGTTTTTCGCAATATTTGTACGGTTTGCCGCTGATTTCCGTTTTATGTCTTACGGAGAATAGGTTTTGAGAAAACGTTTCGTTCCCCCGGAGATGCTCGCACATGTTTTTTTTTTTTTTGACTCAATTGTGAGGTATACCTAAATACGCAAGCACCTAAGCGAAAACGCCATCACAGTGACATCAAGTATTGCTACACGACCGTATACGTAAACTGCAGGCAGTGCCTCATGTTTCCGCCATATTGAATCATACAGAAGAAGTATCACCACTCACAGGTATACCCTTAGCATAATCATTTGCCAAGCATAAATATATAAGGCGCAAGGAGGGGAATCCTCAAAAGAGAGGAGTCGCTTGACCACGTATTTGTATACCTTATAAGGTAGAGCTATGCGGCAGAGCCATGCATGAAGCGTATCCACAAATACGGTTAAAATGTGCAGTCCGGACATTGTGACACATCCCGAAGAGCGCGCGCGAACCAGTTCTGCCGGGAGCACTTTTCACAAAGTCGGAAAACAGGGAGGAACCACTGCGCCGAGCGTGATAATGCAATAATTGCCAATATAGCCAACATAGCGCAATCAGAGCCACCCCCCATTGTCGCTGGGTCAAACATTATCTGCAGCAGCAAATATTAGCGCGCATGCTTCAGTGATTAAGTCACGACCACGTGCACAACTTCAAACGCATTACGGCCTCGGTGAGCCGAATGACTCGCTTCGAAACAACGATCTAATTGCATTCCACACATTCCCAGTATCGGTTCAGATGAGTAATGCAAGTACACAATAAAAAAAAGCGAGTACCTGTCAAGTGGGAACGCTGGGAGCAACTACGACAATGCTCTCGCTGGCAGCTTGCACGGCGAATTTCGGATGGGCTTTTTGGCGACCGACAACTGCAAATGTAATGGAACGAAAGAGACGCACACCTATATAGGCATGTTGCTTCGTTTGTTTTTTAACGTTAAGGTGCCGCTGGCGTAACTTGCAATGTCACGGTTGCCACGAATCCCCTTTAGAACAACACCCTACCTTCGCAGTGGCGTCGTCAGGGAGTGGCACACCAGCCATGTGCTTCTCCCTATAAATTTGTTTCTTCTGCCACAGGATACAGAGCACGATATGACATGCGACCACACTTGCCTGTTTGCATGGTACCCACTTCAAATATGCCCCGCCGCGGTGGTCTAGTGGCTAAGGTACTCGGCTACTGACCCGCAGGTCGCGGGTTCGAATCCCGGCTGCGGCGGCTGCATTTCCGATGGAGGCGGAAATGTTGTAGGCCCGTGTGCTCAGATTTGGGTGCACGTTAAAGAACCGCAGGTGGTCTAAATTTCCGGAGCCCTCCACTACGGCGTCTCTCATAATCATATGGCGGTTTTGGGACGTTAAACCCTACATATCAATCAACCCACTTCAAATATAAAACGTAACCCACTCCACCTCCCCCCCCCCCGAACAAATTTCAGCCTATGCCACTGCACCTTCAATATTAATCTTTCGGTTTGCTTCCGCCTGTCCTGGTTGACCGGATTCTAGAGGAGTAGATACGGAAACAAGGGCGCCCTCGTCAAGCGCGCACGCGAAATGAGAAATCACAATGGTCATCTCGGTAAATTCTTCGTTTTTACGAAAAATTAGGCAAAAGTTCAAAAAGACACAACCCTGAAACATGAGGAATCGTAAACGTAATAATAAACAAATAAAAACAGTTCAAGAGAGTTGGGGTCGGCCGGCGGCCGCATACACGCAGCCGTCAGCAATAGTCGGTCGAATTAAGTGGACAAGAAAAGTGATTACGAGCACGTTCCTAGGAAATGAAAAAAAAAAGAAATTGATAGAGGGAACCGCGCGATGATGTGGAGAAGAGAGGAACGCGAGCGTTGCCGAAGTGCCTCAACCTGCGGCGCCCTCGAGGGGCAGTTAGCGACGGCGCGGGGGGCGCCAGGTGGCCGAGCGCGCTAATGAACCACACTTCCGAGGCGCGGCGGCTCGTAGCGGCGGCTTTGGAAGAGCGCGAGTTCGATTCCCTCACGGACTAAAACATCAGGGGGCCGAGACCTCGCGTATGCACTATATATATGTATATTTTAACTTCTCCTGGGAGGCGGGGGCTTGAAGAAGAATGGCGGAGGAAGAGAAGCGCCTCGTACGGGCCTCGGACACGCGCTGAAATACGCCGGCCGCGCTTATAGCTGACGTCAAGGGCCTCCCTTCCGAGAAGAAGCGAGAGCCGCCGTAGAAAAGAAATAGAACCTCGGAGAAATGTACGAACCTCTCGAGAGACACGAGGAAAGCCCACTGCGCGGGACGTTATAAGGAATGGCGCGCTCATTTCTGAAGCGGGCACACACTGCAATTAGACAGAAAGACGGTGGAGGGGCATACCACCGCGGAATGAGCCTCGCCTGAAGTGTGCGTATACAGAGAAAACGAAAAAACTTGGCGAGCTCTCTACGAACACGTATATGTACTGCTTCGTTGCCTTTATATGGCCGAGAAAGTATATTTCCTCGCGAAAGACAGATCGATAGAAAAAGGCACCGCATTTTAATTGGTGCGCCACAACTTCGGCATGTGAAACTCCACAGTATAGTGGAAAAACTTTTCGAAAGCACCAGGGTCTTGCAGTAAATTTCTTAAGATACGCTCGTATAAGAACTGGTGCTATGTTTGGTCGAGACGTTGGACGTACGTGTTACGCAATAGCAAATGCTTCAGCGGAGCAGTGACAAGCAAAGCTTACGAAACAAAAGTTTGGCCAATATGTTTCTTGTGCTCTGCATGATTTGATAAGTGATAACACGTTCATTGACAGGTTATCTTTAAACCCCCCCCCCCCTTATTATCCGTTACTGCATGCACTTCTTCCAAGACACGCGATTAGAAGCGCCACTGTGACAGATCATTTTTGCTCTTGCGACTGTATGCGCAAGAGCATGCTTCTGTTTTAAAGACGAAAGAGTTGCGTTTTTGATTCCACCGTGTGGCGAAAGATCATCCGCTGTCATTCACTAGTAACGAATAATGTCAATAATATTCAGGTGAGAAGTTAGGCAGAATTCTAGACTTAACGTTATTTTAAAGATAGAGAGCGCCATGGCGTACAAAACATGACGTATATTCTAGGTCTTGTCACGCCAGGAATATTTCCGCAGTCTTCGCGCGACCTCCCAGGGACCACGCAGGTTGAATTGTCAGACGGAAATATGATCAAAGAAGTGCGCAGCTGCATACGACGTAGGCCGACATGCGTCTTGAGAGACGGGAAAACCATGCAGAGGACATTTGCACGACATCGGCAGAAGCGGAAGCCGCATGTGCAGTGCACCTCCCTCCATCTGCATTCCTAAGAGAACGCGTCATGCGAAGCGACTATGGTAGTCTAGTGGCTAAGGCTGCTGACCCGCAGGTCACCGGATCGAATCCCGGCGGCTGCATTTTCGATAGAGGCGGTGCTTACGCAGTTATAGAAGGGTTTTTTTTTTTTTTTCGCTTCAGTAATTTCGCGGGTAAGCTGATTCCTATGCTTTGCCAATAAAAAGCACCGATCGAAGAGGGGGGGGGGGGGGGGTGTATCCACAATCCCGGCAATGCATGTAATAAAGTGCCGTTGTACCACATTGAGCGCGTTATTTCGGTGGCGGAAAAGCTGCCGTCACTGTCGTGAAGAGAGCCGACAAATCGGAAAAGCGCAACAGTGTCAAAAAGAGCCGGCCTGTCGTATACTACCTTACGTGCACGACGTCTCGCACAGGCTAAAAAGTATTGGTCAGGCAGCCAACGTTCTGCTGGCTTTTTCTGCACCGGAAAAATTGCAGAGACTTTGCAAGCGGGTTAGTACACCTCGCGCAAACTCTGCCCCTTGCTCTGTTGTGCACAGGTCACGCTACGTCCCATGCGCAGCGGGAGTCGTCTATTGGTTTCACTGATGTGTGGGAACGTCTATATAGACCAAACCAACAGGTGCATGCATAAATGACCACCTCCGAGAACACCAAAATAGCATGCACATTGTTGTACGACGGCACCTTGGCATCCATTGCCGAGATTGTGGTTGCGCCCCCCTCTTTGATCGGTGCTATATATTGGCAAAACATAGGAATCAGCTTACCCGCGAAATTATTGCAGCGGAAAAAACATCCTTGTATAACTGCGTAAGCATCCTATCTGTTGCTTTATCACAGTTAGAACGTGATTACCTGGCTGGGCTTTGAGGCAATCGAGGACCCGTCACACGTGTTTCAATAATGACGCATTGATTAGGCTTGTCTTTTGTCTTCCTGTTCTGTATCGTCCTTTTCGACGCTTATATTTTGCCGCTCTGCGAAATAAAGTTAGTTCGAAGTCAGCGCTTTTTCTGTCTATCTTGTCCCTTTTTTTCTACGTTCACGCACTGAAAAAATAAAACTTGCAGACGTGGATCTCCAGCATTGTATTAACTATGGCTCTTACTGCTGCGTTGTTGCCATAGGAACAGCTTGAACGCAGTGATGAATGACACAGCAAAGAAACGGTCTTATATATATATATATATATATATATATATATATATATATATATATATCGGCAAAGTGCGTTTTAAATCGTTATTCACAAACGATCAGTGCGAGATGTGAAGAGTATTTCAAGACGGGAGGACGGCTTCAATTAAGAAGAAAAAAAACATGACTTGTATGCACCAAATTTTACGACCACACTGTTGTTCTTCGCCAAACATTTCTAGAGCTTCGAGCAGAGTACGTGCATGCGTAAAAGTCCTTACTTGCTGTATGTATATACTCTGTATACCAGCAAACTGACTGACTGATTGATTTTCTTTAAAAACAAAATACAATACTCATTAACCCAGAGGGTGTAGTAAATGTAGTGCCACTTCGTTAATGAAAGCAGCAATAAAACAACCTCACCGCATTAAAAAAAAAAAACTTGCTTCACTTTCGAATGCGAAAGTATATATAGCAAGGCGATAAGGTGCGCGAAAATATATGTTAACGCAACTTTGTTTTTCACTCGTATACATCCTTAATATCGCTCCTATGTCCATAACTGTAAACGTTACACTTTGCGACAGCAAGGAACTTAAAACCTCAATATAATACGCTTAGCCATAAACTGAAGAATTGTAAACTAAGCTCTGTACAAAAGCTCGAACCCGGATTTTTCAAGAACGCCCCCGCGAAAAACTGAAACAGCGAACGACTGAACGAGGATCTCAAAAAAAAAAAAAAAGAAAGAAAGGAGATGAGTGCGCGCGAAGGAAGGCCAACAAAGCCCGTCGTTCACGAGACATAATGCGATCAAAGTGCGGCACCTCGCACTTTTCGATTATCCCCGCAGTCAGGCGCCAATATAGGCCCCTTTCTTTTACGCCGCTTTCGCTCTGGGCCTGGAATTTCTGACAAAGGCGGGATTAGCTTTAATTGGTCCAAGAAGGAAACGGTGGCGTATTTACGCGAGTGACGACGCTCACAAAAACCAAGAAAGCGCACGAGGCAAGACAAAGAGACGAGCGCATAATGGCCGCACTGTCGTCGAGGGCCGGCGTAGAGCGAGCGCCTTCACTGCAGCGGCACACTGTATTTCTTCACTGGAGAGCCGATCACTGGGCGCACAAAGAAGTCGGCCCGGATACAGCAAAGCGGCCGGCACAAAAGCTCACAAAGTTGCGCAAACAATTTACCAAGTGGGCGGGCAGACAAAGCGCCCATTTCGTTGTCCACCTCTAATCTGCTTAGTCAGAAAAGGGATCAAATCGGGCTTTAAAGCCAATAAACGAAGCGAGGAAGGCCGCGGCCCATATGGTGACGTGTCTCCTATGGCCAGCCTCGCTCTAACCAACGCGGCATGCGCACTGCCCCCACGCGCCATCAGCAGCAGCCGCTGAACCCAATAAAATCCTCGGGGGGTCAGTCGTAACGCGGGAAAGGGAGCGATTAAAGCGATAACATTTGAGGCCAAAGCGGTCCCTGAGGCTGCAGTAACTGTGTAACGAGATACGCCGTGGCTGCAGCTGCTTGATCAATACAGCGCCGCAGTGCAGGTCATATACACGCCTTCTGGGGGCCACTTTACAGACATGTCGTGCCGTCGAGAGGATATAGGAATTCAGCGCTGTGATGACCACCGCTTCACAAACGCCCAGCTCGGGACAGCTCATTTATAGAAGCGTGGTGGTTATACGAGCCGACGAATGACCACGCGAAGGAGCAGAAAAGAAAAAAAACACGTTATGCGCCGCTAGAACTACGTGACACGAGGTTTCCTACATGGGTGTCCAATCATATCGTTATTTTATAGGGCTCGCCAAGACGTTAAATGTTATCCCAAATCTCGACCGTTCGTTAGCTGAAGAGCAACATTCGGGGCACGTAAACAGGAGAGCATGCAGGGTAAATGTTTCGCCCAGAAGTGCGCAGAAAGAGGGAGGAAGGGCTTAAGCGAAATGAAAAACGGCACACAAAAAGAACGCCTCGCCGCACTTGATCGGGCAGTCGAGTCGCCCTGCCGCTCGGCACACCCATCCGCGGGCACGGCCATCAAAACAGCGGCCACAGAAGCCGCCAAGGAAACAAGCCCGCGCAATAAAGCGTGCTCGAGGGATAAAAAGGATGCACAGCCGCGGACCAACGCTCATCGACGAGAGTGCAGCCGATCCCTTTCTGCCACTCAGTTAAAGGAGAAATATCTCGATGCGCGCTAAGCCCCTTTATATCGATTAACGCTTAACAAATCGCAGGCTGCGTACGATTGTCCGAGGCGGTGGTGCCGGCATTGCGTCAATGCCGCAGAAGAGCAGAAAAAAAAAATTAAAATAAATTACGAATCCGGGCAAGAACTTCGCTCCGTCTCGGAATGCTGCGAGCGTGGAAATATAAGGACGTGGTCGCGTTTTGAAACTATTGTATTCCAAAAACAGAGTGCCACCAGACAGCTGGAGAGAAAACGAAAAAAATTAAAAAGAAAGAACTTCCTTTGTAACAACTCTCACGTTCTCTCGCAGCTCTTTTCTAGAGCACTTTGAACGTGTATGCTGATGCAGCGAAATAAGTACGACCATGCCGTAGGAGATGGTCACGAGATGGTATCCACAAGTAAGTTGTGGCATTGGCAGGTGTTCTGACGCCAGCCAGTCACAAGTGCTATTGGCCTGCAGTAATCGGAGAATTATGGCACGGAACTAGTTAGGTACGAAACTAAGGAGCCCGTGCGAATGTAGATGCCCCGTTTTTCTCCATTTGAGTCAGTAGAAATGCCATTAGGCTGGCACACCAGCACCATAAAAAAAAAAAATAAACGCATCAGTATTATTATTATTATTATTATTATTATTATTATTATTATTATTATTATTATTATGAGATTTCCCGCTAGGCATAAGTACGCAAAAATATTTCGTTCATAAACTTGCAACATCACGCAAATCAGTTGAGCAGTCCGCGTAAACTTTGTGACACAGAAGCTGAATATCAGTGTCGCTGTTTCCGAAGCAATGAAAACAATGACCAGGCTTCAAGAAAAGAGCTCCACAGACTCATCCAATCGAACAGCGTGCCACTGCGGAAGAAAATGCGGAAAGATGAATGCACACAAAAAGAATAATAAATAAACGCGTGCGCATATAAACAGTCCTCGCATATAGCCGTGACCTCGCGGAAGGCACGGATATCAGCTACAGCGGAAGCTCACGACTCGACTGGTTTGACAGTGGGTTGGCCGGCGTTTCTCGGAGACGCCGCGCCAACGAGCGTTGGCCGCGACCAGCGCGCATAAAAGAGCGCCATGTATGGGCGCCGCGCCGAGAGTGTCACGGCAGTCTTTCGTGTCCTTCTTGCCTCTGTGTCGTCGTTTTGTTCTCGCGCTATAACTATCGTTAGCTTCCTGCAGCCATTCACGGCCGCTCGACGGCTCCTTCCTGCAAAACAGCTCGCGACAACTTCTCCTCAGCGGCGACGCCAAGACAGGAATCGAAGTCTCTATGGAGGGCGAATCCCCGACTTCCTATGGCGGCTAGAAGTCTTACTAGAAAGCTGGTGAAGCCGCCGGTCGAGCATGAAGAGAGAGAGAGAGAGAGAGAGAGAGAGAGAGAAGAAAGAAAGAAAGAAAGAAAGAAAGAAAGAAAGAAAGAAAGAAAGAAAGAAAGAAAGAAAGAAAGAAAGAAAGAAAGTAACACAAGCGACCTGATCGCAAGAAAGAAAGAAAGAAATAGTGGATGCAAGAGAGAGACCCGAAGCACGGAGTATTTTGGCGGCGTTTAGGCGCGGGAACAAGTCCGCCGTGGCTTATGCAAAGCAGCTTCTTCTCGTACGTCCACGAGGCCAGGCCATTACGCCCGAGGCGGCGGCTCGTGCAGAACGAAATCCCCGGTCACGATCCGAGAACAAGCCCCGCAAAACGGGAGTACGGAAATACGACTACCTGTCTTTCTCGAGTCGATTGCAAGAAGAGGAGGAGGGGCTCGTTCGGTGGGACTTAGGCCTGGATTAGAGGAGGTCCAATGTCCCATTTTCCCGCTTTCTCGCGCTCCTTTCGCGTTCCTGCCTTTGTCGGGCCTCTTCGCGTGTGTTATTTTTTTCCATTCAAAGACACGCCGGCTTACGTGCTTGTCGCGCCAAGCCGAATGAGAACAGACAGCGGCTTCTTTATTTTTCTTCCTTCTTTTTCTTCTCCCTACTTAGTCGTGCGTGTTACAAAACTGCAGTAGATTGCATTAACATCGGCACGTGATAATAGCTGCGCCACAGAAAACATTCTGCACTATTAGTGAATGAGCAAGTTTGCACCGTAATTGCTCACCTAACAAAACCAACACGTACCACGCCGTGGTGCGCCTTTGAACACGCGAAATTCCACCAATACCCCACTCCTTAGTTCAATACTTTTTACCGTAAAAAGAAGTGCACAAGATCACTTCTAGCTCTGCGCTCAATCTTGCCGCATCTGTGTACCAGTATCATTCTTGTAAGAAGAAGCCTCAAAACAAAGGAAATGGAGAGTACTTTCTATACCAACTCGGGAAAGAGAATTAGAGTACCAATACGAACTGTTCCGCCATCTTCCACGTATTTTCCACCTTACACACTGCCGCAGCAAGATGTCGTGGCATGCGTATCCAAAGGGGAGATTGATTATGGCTCTTCTACCTAGTTCTCAAAGTGCCCTGAGCCGTGAAAGACAAAAGCCTTGTGTTTCAACACGTCGCACTGCAGATTTAGAGGCCAACCATTATACCAGCTGGAAGAAAACATTCAACCCCCTCCCCCGCATGCGAGTGGTTGTGTTTATAGCGACTCATAATCACGAATACAAAGAAACTGTTTCAAGGGCAAAGAAGAAAAAAAAAGAAGGCGCCGGGCAAGTCAATGAGCCGTTCTGCCAAACGGTTTCTTCGATTTCACCAAAAAGTATACGAGCGAGCCCAACGGAGAATATAGTCCTCTCGAACTTAGCCGACTCGTTTGTGACGTGCGGCGCCAAGTGCGCGCTGCCCAACGTCCGCTGTCAAAACGAAACACTCTTCTCCCTCGGTCGGGAGGAGTCGATGCGGCGCACATCCAAGCCGTCATCGATTGCTGGCCCTCGCAGAGCAGTGTGCAGCAGCCATAATTGCCCGATCTGCAGGGGCCTATATGAAGGTCATCATCTCGATCGAAGCCGGTCCGATTAGCCAGCCAACACGGCTCAACAGAGCGCGCGTATAACCGGCTCGCTCCTGCATCCACCCGCACCTCGCCCTATCTACACTCCATATGCGGGACAGACAAGTGGCTCGTGTAAACGTTATACGACGAGGACGCATTAACGATCCTTATATAAGGTGAGCCCCATATATGGAAATCGGTACCCCTCCGCATTATACTTTCAGAAACATTCCATGCGACGCCGCTATTGCCCGCGAAAGTTCAGGTCACTCACATTTTTTTTTCTTAAATTGCGCTGTAGAAATCCTTTCTTCAATGCTTATCTTCGCTGCCTTTGGAAATATAAAGTATTCCTGTGCACTTACTTACTGGTGAATGTAAAGTCAGTGAAAAGTTCACGTCGCTGCCCTTCTTAGACTTGATTATTACTGAGAAAGTTTTCCGTGTCCCACATGCGGTGTGCACGCTGCGTTTCGTGTTTTCGAGAGTGGCAGACCACAATGCACGGTACCTCTGGCACTTTAAGCAACAGGCAAAACGAAGAGAACACCAGTCGTTACGGTTCACTATTGCATTTCTTGACAAACGGTTCTGTTCTATTCTTCTATAATGAACATTTTCACGTGATAGCGAAACAGAGAAGCAGTCGACTGCAAACGGGGTGCCCGCATTCAAATTCCAGAGGCACCTTTTGAGGGCTATATTTTCATATCACTCGCACGCACGCGGTTATACGGTAGTGACGGGCGGTCTTCGTCGCTCACTCGGCGCTTTGCATGTAAACACGGAGGCTATCTCGCTGCAAATCACGGCGAATCGTAGGAAATGTGGGTGCTCGCCAGATTTGTCAGCGCGTTCTCTCACCGCTGTCCCGCGCGCAGTGAAGCACGGGCCTCATTTGTCACGTTAAGTAAGGTCAGAAGGCAGTGGGGAAGGCGGATGAAGCACGCGGTTTCATGCCAGCGGGAAGAGGGTACTAAATGGCGAGGCAAATCGAAATCGATCGCGCGCCTCTCGACGGTGTATAGTTCGTTGCCCTGCACCTTGAGAGCATCACGAACGCTCCGCCCCCGCCGCGGCTTTTGTTTCACGGATGTACCGCTTCTGCCAGGATCAAAACTTGACGATCCGTTTTGTTTCGGCTGGTTAATGCTCATTCATGATGCAGGCCTTTTGAGGAAGTTGCACTGCAGCGGCCATCGCGAGCGCGCAAGTCTTTCTAGAAGGGGACACACGATCCTGTTCGAGCCGTAAGCAATGCATACACACGCGCCATGGCAGCTGTGCCGCCAGATTAGATTTTCCAGATACGACTCGCACCGGGGGACCAGGAAAAGACAGGAAGGGGCTCATGCATTCACTTTACGCACTGGTGGCAAACTCGCATGATTCGATTTGTGCCAGCGAGGAATAGTTTCGGGGATGGGAGTGGCTGATCAAAAGACAACCGAGGAGAGGAATTCCCTCTTTTCCGACAGGCCAGTCAGGGTGAGAATAGTCTTCGAACCAATAGAACGCTGCTGCCGTCGACACTGGCGCCTCTTGTCTTCTTCGGACCGACAGAAAAGAAGGGATGGGGTTGCAAGGGTCTGGCCGCGGGCGAGACAGCCTTCGCCCGAGGGCGCACAGCGCACTCCCAGCAGCGTGGCTGCTGCCGCTTTCGCCATGCAGCGACGACGACAACGACGTCGTATACACACGGGGCCGGCGGAACGAACTCGCGTGCGGTCGATAAGACACACACGAAGAAAGAATGCCAAGGCGAGAGATGCAGTTCTCCCGCCGACGCGCCCGGGGACGGAGCCTCTGCCGTCGTCGCTAGCGTCTTGAACAAAACGCGGGACGTAGACAAATAGAAAAGCGAGCTGCAGAAAGAGTCACCGCTGTCCGTTATATTCGTCACCGACGGCATATAGCTCCAGTGCCTCAGCGAACTTTCGCAAACCGGCAAACAGGTTCGTGTGAATCTCAACACGATTGGGCCAAGGTAACATCATGCAAAACAAAACTGGCCTATCAAAGCGGCAACCGGTTCCAGACGCCGTCCAGCCGGCGATGAAGAGCCGGTAGTGCTCATCTTGACAGTGTCCAAGCGCGCGCAGCACTGCTCGTGCACGTGAGCGAGTAATGGCATCGAAAAAAGCCACGAACGCGCGCTTCCCTCGCGATGTGGAGGACGAGAGAGGCTCTCAATCGGGCCTCCCGTGATCGGGTCAGAGAAGGATGCGGCGTACAACAAAGACCATTACCGAAGGCCTTCAGCCGGAGACGCCCCGGCAAGCTCATAAAGTTTTCATCGCACCTCAACGCGCGACGGGAATCGGATCGAAATGCCGCGCACAACGCACGCACCAATGCCCTACAGCTCCCTCGCCACATACCACGGTATATATATATATATATATATATATATATATATATATATATATATATATATATATATATATGCTGAAAGGAACCCAAGAAAGTCATACAGCACCGATGTATCACGACCCTCGCTCATTATCCCGGCCGGGGAGAAAGTTACTCGAGTGCCAAAACTTTTTCGAGCAGCTCCCCTTAGCCGCGTTTTTTTTCTTCTTAAATCTTGTCTCTGCTGTGTTCTTTGGGGCGCTCGCTCACAATCCTCGGCCTCGCGCCAACCCGGCTCGAAAAGTGGAGCTCTATCCTCGGCCGGCACGCGTCCCCCGAGAGCTCAACGTCAATCCGGGGGCGTCATTCGCGAAACAAAGTCAAGGCGCCGAAAGGAAAGGTTCACTGCTCTCGTCCCCGACCCACCCCCCTCCTTCCTGGTGCCCTTCCCCTCCCAGCCCGTGTGCAAATTGTTCCTGGCTGGATATCGATTTTCAAATCACGCGCCTCCTTTCCCCGCGCCGCAAAGTCGGCCTTGCCGGCAGCTTCGCGCGCTTTCGCGTCCACATCTGCGACCGATATTTAGGAAGGCTTCCGCATTTTGATTTGCGTTAACTTGCTCTTGCTTTGCCTCACTCGCCTCCTGCGGTCTTCCGATTCCTCTCTGCCGCGCCAGTTTCAGCCATCCGGAGATTGTTGAGTGCCGGCGACACCAGCCGACCGGAACAAGATTAGGCACTTTCAGGGAGACATCGGCTGGCACGAATATGGGACACCTTTTTGTGGGTGCCTCTGGCTCTCAATTTCCGAAAGTGCCGATGGTATACCAGCAAATTAGGTGCTGCACAGAGCATCCCCTTCGGCAGCTTAAGTCTAAAGCGCGAAATGAATTCCAAAGATTGATAACACCATGTGCAGTAAAACATGCGATCAAAACACAAGTTCATATACGCTGCACCTCGAGAACAACGAAGAAGTGCGCTCAAGGGCAACTGGTCCTGCGCTGTATTTCTTGAGCGCATACGATAGGCTCCTATAGCTGAAGTATAGTTGTTTTGTAATGTCTTCGTATAATCAAAGTCAGATCAAACAATAGAAAGCGCGCAACCAGGTCGCAGTTAGTACACACATATTCATGGCATTTGGGAGACAAGCTGCATGCAAGTCTTGGCTGTCTGTGCCGGCGCTCCGGTAATCATAAACCATGGCAAAGTGCTTTGAAGAGAGGCAACGAGTTTTATAAGTGGCTTCTACAAGCAAGAATCATAACACACACACACACGCACGCAGTGAGAGAGAGAGAGAAAGAAGTACCTACAGATGAGTCTCTCCGAACTTGATATCGTCACAACAGTTGTTATAGGCATAACGTTGCTTCTGCCTCATTCCTATCGAGCGACCACCACCTTTTTAATGATATCACATTATCCTTGGCTGTACACACACACACACACACACACACACACACACACACACACACACACATACACACACACACGTGTGTGTATGTGTGTGTGTATGAGTGTGTGTGTGTGTGTGTGTGTGTGTGTGTGTGCACGAGTGTGCGGATGCACTAAACTCGCTCAATGTACAAAATGAGAGCCGAGGTAAAGACGACCGCCAGCCCGAGTGCTGACCTCATACGTCAACAGCGACTAGCGACGGGTGCCCGGATAATATATGAGCTAATATGATGACCCCATAGGTCACTGCTTGATATCACGGTCATAGGTACTGAATCTCGATGAGTGCAATGCATTCTCAAACATCCGCGCAGTTCATGGACCTCTGAAGCCAATGAACGTTACTGCTGAGCTATACCAGCACTAAATCGCGTGCTCAGTACGATTGTACTGCGACACGTGTCATATATGTGCATGTATTACAGTGATATTCGGTAAGTCCTACGTTCCAAACCGCGACCATTGTTGCGAAGGACGCAGCAGTGCACGGAGCCGATGCCGAGTGTGGAATTAATTATCCATTCGGCGATAATGTGATGACCATATTCCAATTATTTTTTTCGGTCATTTTTTCATGTCTGAGCTAAATGATATCGCAAGAATCGGTCAGTCGAGAGAGGTTGTTCATATAAAAGAGGAATGCAATCAAGCTAAACGAATTACTGCGTCATTACAGTCCCAGACAGCTTAACGGAGATCTGGAACACGTAAGGACCAATAAATGTCCACTTCTGTGTACATTTATAGGTTCATTTTTCAACCAATGAATATGGAGAGAAATTACGACATCATTTTCTTACCCAGTATTATTAAGGAAAAAAACAAGCAAATAAAAGAAATCAGGCGAAGTTGCCGCGATACCGTTCATGTCATATCCGTTTCGGCGCACGTATACTCTAAGCACATCGCGAACTTATTCAACGTGCACCGTTACACCGAGTGGTAGTCGTAACACAGTGTTTGCGTATATAGTCATGCAAGGGCGAGGTGTGTTGAAACGGCGTGCAGTACGTGTTAGAGCGAGCAGTAGCATGCAGTGTACTTTTCCACGGCAAAGCGCACACGTATACACAAACGGCGCCTCGGTCGGGCAGAGGCACTGTTTGCCGCCACAGCACAGTGGAAGCCTGCCGCCGGATCTGACAGCGAGTATAGCCAACTCGCGTCAGCCGTGCGTCACTGCGGTGGGGCAGACAAAGCAAAGGCGCGCTGGGACGTTCACTGTCAAATGAGGCGACCTTCGAAGCGCTGTTACGGCAAACAACGCGTTGACGCCTGCGACGAGAGTACAGCTACAGCGAAGGAGCCCGACAGGTCCCTTGATGAAGTACCGCGCAGTGCAGTGAACCCCCTCCGAGAACGCCAAGAATCCGTATTCGCGTCGGTCTTACTTCATCTCGGCCCAGTTTCAGCCGCTTCATCTCGAGACGCGCGTGTAAACGCTTTCAAACCAGCTTGTGCAAGGCAATCATCTGTCACCGATCCTTAAAAAAAGGACTTCTTGCAGTAAAGTTGGAAGCGAAGCGCACTCTCCCATACAGGGTTCTAGTTTCGAAACACAACTTCACTTTCAAGACCTTCCGTGGTTTGGATTTCATCCTTGTCAGTGCCGCTGGCGAAATCTAAGCCTCGCGCACAGCGTTCAAGTGCGTTGTGGCACAACGCACTACTGCATGGCCTTGCGCGATTTTGGGCGTTTCACACCACCAGCAGCGGGGGAAAACGCAGCCCGTCCCGTCGGGAGGACGCGGTGGATTGTGGGTCGATGCGGAAAAGCAGTCGCGACGACAGGAGCGTCGGTTCCCGGGAACGCATTTCTGCGCAGCACCGATCGTGGTGCACCGCGTCGAAGATTCCATACCCCACGCACGAACGCCGCCGAAAGGCTGCGCCACGAATGGAACAATAAGCGAGCGAACGGAAGGAAATAAAGGGGGCAGCAGCGAAAAATGCGCAAAACGCGAGGCATGTAGCCCGCACAGCCAGGCGAAAGCGAACGCCACGGGCGAAGCGCTGGATGCCGGCACGCCAAGACAGATGATCCAGCGCGCCTGGGATTCCAGGACCGCATGAAACCAAATCGCCAGGCTGGCGGGCCTGCGGCGGGCGCGCAGAGCAGTGCCAAGTAAAAAGCGACGAGCCTCATCAGCGAGCAAGCGCGATGTGCCAGAGCGGGGGCGCGCACCAAAAGGGAAGAAGGCCTTCACTGAGGCTGCATTATCCATCTCGCAGCTTCCTGTTCAAATTGAATCCGCCCCTTCAAACGACGACCGAGCAACAGCTCACAAAGCGCCGGCGGCGCCGATAACGTCAAACTGATCGAGGGCGCCTCCCTCCCCACGGCCGCTGGGAGCTGCGGGCGCCGCCCTCCCGGCACGAGGCACACCTTGCGTTAATTGATCGACGAGCTCCACCGAGGCCCCCGCAGGTCACGACGCTATGCACACACGAGCCGTGCAGTACCAAAAGGCGAACGCGTGTTCCAACGACGTCGGCCCATGGAGAGACCGCGCTGGAGCTGCCGTATACGCGGGCGCTCGTGCATAAGTAAACCCTTGACCGGAGACGCACTTTCTGCAGCTGTATTTTCTTTATGTCTTCCTTTCTTTCTTTCGCTATGATATGCACTCCGGAAAGCGACGGCGATCGTCAAAATCAGGTTTTCAAAAGCATCTTGGAGAGAAAGCGCTTAAAGTTTCGCTTTGGGGGCGGTCAGGTGCCCTCGGTTTCTGTCCTCCACCCGCGCTGCGGCAAAGATAAGATGCACGCACTCGAATCACTTACACCACTCTTGTTTCATGCAGCACAAAGTATTCATGGCGGGTTTGCCTCTATAGGGCCAACCCACAGCGCCATTCAGCCGTGAGGTACAGAACGATACGGCAGCAATATAATCAGCAGCCGCACAAAGTTTTGAGTTCCCGGCACAACATCTCTCCGCACGCAGCTTCGCAGGGGGAGCACACCAGGGACGGAAAAAGTTTGGAAGACGCCGGCCGGCGATCATCGATTTCCAGGATCGTTCCCTCCGCTCGGCGCGGCTGATCTC